>NC_090927.1:131738824-132053991 GCF_040938575.1 Ambystoma mexicanum
GGGGCTGAAAAGAAACGTCTAAGGTTGTGCCATGTAGACCTCCCGGTCACAAAGCCATATTGATCTGGCAGAAACAGTTTGTCCATTATTGTCTGAAGTCTAATGGTGAGAATTATTGCCAGTATTTTGTGGTCTAGATTTACTAGAGCTAAGGGGCGATAAGAGGTGCATTTCGGCTAATCTTTCCCTGGCTTGGGGAGTCTTATTATAGTAGCTTCGCCAAATGTTTCCAGTAGTTTGCCCTCAGCCGGTGCTTATTTGTACCCGTCGAGGAGAAATTGTGCTAAAATGTCCCCACAGCACTTTTACCCTTCTGATGTCACTTCCTTCTTAAGGGCTTAAAAGCAGCTCACAAAATGGAGGCCGACCATAGAATGAAAACATTACATTTAACAGTTAATTTAATTTTATAAATATTGACCTATGCAATATATTTTTGTTGTTTGTTCCTTTTATATATGATATGTAAAAGTTAGTTTGAACTATATACACAATGCATTTTTTTTAAAAAAATAGTGTCCACAAGAATTTTAATTTCGCATTATGCAAGTTCCTTTTACTTAATGCAGTGATGGGGCTTGTATGAATGGCATTCCGTTTTCCAGGACAGTACCTCATTTTTCGGGAGGTTTGTAACTTCAACAATTGAACTTTTTTCTCAAAATCAACTCCAATGTTCACCCTCTAACTGCTCGCCTGGGGCGGAATACATGCTATAGTGCCGACTGGCTTCATTAGCAGCCGGTGCTAGGACGCGGCGTCCACACCATCAGCGGAATGATGAGGACGCCGGCGTCTTGCAAAATACTCCTTGCTCTTTAATGGCGCCATTTTTTCCATCCTCATTTCATTTCACCCACATATCGGCCATTATTATTCCTCCCTTTCATTGCAATGTGATAACTGTGAACGCTTAAAATATCAGCTGGCTATTTAGTTAGCCAAGGGGGGATGTTGGCACTGTTATCCACTAAGTTGTATGTGCGTAACTGAGTGCAGGACCACATGGGGCTTAACGATTACCTTTTGACTAGCAATGCTAGCCCTCTTCACAGATTCATTTACACTAAAGGTTTCTGTATCACAGATCCTGAACTGTCTCCCACTGAACTCTAGCTGGGCTGTCTCTAGTCTTCCCCGCCAGGCCATGTGCACGTCTTCACAGGTCAGGTGGTCCCCACCCTTCGCTCTATTGTACTTGGACCTCAAACACCCTGCTAATGATCCTTAATGTTTTTATTAGGTATTTATTTGCCTTTGTACCTGCTCTCTGCCAGATTTCATGGTGGGTTAGCCACTGAGACCTCCCTTGTAAGTATATTCACAACCACAAGATATGACTATAATTCTTTTAGGTGATTTTCGTTCATGTTCATTAAATACATGCTAACATCAAAAGATGCAAAAGCTGCTCTAAATTGTCATTTTTAAGCGTGTGGGGCAACTTATTTTCTGGATGAAGAGCACAAACAGAGTCATTTGTTCTTTGGTCTTTGTCTTTTCTTTTGAAACTGTTTGCAATGTATGGCAGCCCCAGTGATGACAAACTAATGATCATAAGCTCAAAACATCATTGGTATTGTCAAAGGTGTGAAGGCATTTTTTATACCAAAATATCGACGTCAACCTTGCTGCCTTATGAGTCTGACACCCTCCATGAGTTTCAATACTTCAATGTTTTCACGGATAACCAAATAATGATTAATTATAAATGAAACTCATGCAAAACAGATTAATTACATTGCTCTGTCTTGTTTGTTAAATAGACCCTTCCATCGTCACTAAATTGTCTATAGCTTGATGTCTTGTGTCAAGCTTTTCTGCTTCAAGTTTTCTAGATTTGAAATAAAGTATCTCTACCAATTGATTGGTTCTCCTCAGGAAACCCTGGGATGATCCGACGATCCCAGCTAACTATCAGGCCATTGCCATCAACCTTTTCATTGTCAAATTCCGGGGGAAGGTAGCCATTACGTAACTCATTGATTTCACATCCAACAAGTGGTTGCATTGCCACTTATCTATCTACAAGGCATACATTACTTTTCAAAAATTGATTAGCAGTTTTGTACGGATATTTTTAATATCACGAGATATTATTTCTACCCAAGACATGAAATGAGCAACAATACAGCATTTCTGTGCACCGCTGAAGTAAGAGATTAGTGAAATGAGTGTCTGTAAAATGTACAGGTTTGTTGCATGAATGCACACAAATAGGTATGATAAAAAGGCTCAGAAAACAATTTTAACTTTAAGGCTCTGGGCAACTGGGTGCAGCCAGTGTTGCACAGGGCAGTGTCCTGTATATTGTATGGTTGCCCCATCATTTGCTGTGTAAGGAGAAGTTCACAAGTTTCATGAATGAAAAAGTTCACACGGAAATCGAAGCAGAGTTCAGTCTGCCCCAGTCTCTGCTTTGTGAGCAACGAGGAGCTGCAGCTACGTCTTGTGTTTGGAAGCCTGCACCTTTAATTCTAAGAACTACCCTTAAAAACTGAATCCGAACTCGGAGCATGTCACAAAGTTCAAAGCAGAGTTCAGTCTTCCCCAGTCTCTGCTTTGTCTGTGAGCAACGAGGAACTGCAGCTACGTCTTGTGTTTGGAAGTCTGCACCTTTAATTCTAAGGACTACCCTTAAAAATCTGATTCCGAGCGCAGAGCACGGCGTGGAATTCGAAGCAGAGTTCAATCTGCCCCAGTCTCTGCTTTGTCCTTGAGCAACGAGGAGCTGCAGCTACGTCTTGTGTTTGGAAGCCTGCCCCTTTAATTCTAAGGACTACCCTTAAAAATTGACTCAGAGCGTGGAGCGGAGTTCGAAGCAGAGTTTAGTCTGCCCCAGTCTGCCCGGGGGAGATCAAGGGTGATGAAGTGCTCTGCGGTGGCATGTGTGGCGGTGCAGGGACCATTAACACGCCGCAAATCCCTTCAACATCGGCGAAAGCTTGCCAACGTTTCTAGAGGTAAGCACTACCCTTGAGAACCTGTGCTCAAACGTTGACGACGGTGTCAGACATGCACCCTCTTTAGTGTCATTAGCGCTTGCAACTCTGAACTTGGGAGCAGGGGGAAGTGAGGTAAGTACGCTTGATAAGAGTGTTGCTATCAACTTTCCGACCACCACAGCCGTCATCATGTCGGGGCGACTAGCTGAAACCAAGCAGCCCACTTTGTCCGTATATACGGATGCATGTGACTCCCTCTTCGATATAACAGATTCGGATTTACTATAATTACGGTTGTCTGCGGATGAAGAGTCTTTGGTTGACACAATCCCTGAGGTTGGCGAACTACGAGAACCACAAGAATCCCGAGATAGGCTGGAAAAAAGTGACCCACATGTGGAAAAAGAATCCGGCAGACCAGCCTGTAAGCCTGCCGTTTTTTAATTTCCGTCCCAAACCTCAACTTCATTAAGTCTAGAGACACAGCTGCCCGTCTACATGACTGAGGTTTCAGCCATAGGCCCACAGCACCAAAGTGTTGAAGTTAGAGCGGAGGGGGCCGAAAGACTCGAGAAATCCTCTCAACACTATGGAAATATCACCTCCATTTTAAAAACCACGACCACAACGGAACACAGAGACAATGTGAATTCCCTAGTCAACCTAACAAATGAACTTGAAGGAATTGAGAACCATGATAAAAATGAAGAAGGACAGGGGGGCAAATTCATCCGTAAATGCTGCTCGTGTTTCATCAGAAAAAATGCAACGCCATCAAAACCTGGTATTTGACATTGCAGTCCACGAAGCGCGCCTAACAGAACGGTTAAAATAAGACTTCCTTCTGATGCGTGACCGATTGAATGCCAGCTGCATGCATAAACCCCGAAATCATTAAAATCATGCAAAATAAAAGGAGTACAGATCAATTGGTAGCACCTGATAAACATTTACAAAGCACTAGTACCCCACATAATAATGTCCGACCACCGACTGTATCGACTGAGAAGCCGGAACAGCCAGAAGACAGATACTTGGGTCACAAGACAGCCAATATTGATTTAAGTATAGCGGACCATTAACAGTCCGGTCATCCGAGCGAAAGCAAAACATCTGCCTTTGAAACACCAGCAAAAAATGTGGAAGTAGACAAGGACCCAAGCAGCAAAGGAAACTTGTCAATAGCAGCTGGAATCCAAATCCACAACAATGTGTTGGGCGCAACTTCCATCGCGCTTTTACCGTTTATGAAACTCTATGAGTCATTGAATGACACTGTGCGAGATCAAGGATCGCTGTTGGTAATGGTAAACAACAAGCTTCAAGAATTAGAAAAATGTACACAACTTCTCTCCCAACGACTTGACTACGAAGCGGAAACTTAATCAATATGGCAATCTCGTCTGGGCGATGTGGCGCGACATGAAGCTGGTGAGAAATCCGAGTTGATAGACGCGGTGATCGAATGCACCAAGTGGATGAGACACAATACGTTGAGAATGAAGGAGTCATGATCCCATGATTGCGGCTACCCTTGTAGCAGAAAAGAGCAAAATGCCCTAATGGATGGCCATCAGTCATTGCCACAATCTGTTGAGTAAACAATCTCCAAACAGTGATTGGAAATAACACAATCACTGACATAAGGACGACCTTCCAAGTTACAGCGCAAGTAAATCAAGCATCAAGCTCTAGAGAGGAGAGTGTCCCTCTAAACGTGGCTACTCCATTACTTCCGTCGGTAAGTGGCACTCTACCAGCAAATGTTACTGCCGCTCAAATGGCATCTTTAACGAACATGAAAATGACAGAACAGTGACCGCATGATCTTGCGGCTTCAAAAAGTGATGTCTAGTGCCCTGTTTGTCCAGAAGTTCCAAATTTGGCAAGCAAACTATCATTTGGAATTTTGACAGGTGCAGCAAAATCTCTAAAAGTAACAAACGAAAAAACAGCAAAAAACAGATAAAAGCAAGAGCCAACTGAGAAAGTCGAAGCAAACAGAAGTTGTTAAAAGAGTGCGTACTAATGAGGCAAAGAAATTCATTAGAAACCTTACAACTCCACCCCGACTTGGTTTATTTGAGCGTGGTGTTAAAGAGGTGGGACATCCAAAAAGTTCAATTCCTCTACAGACTGAAGCAGCGCAAGTTCACGTGATTACCAAATCCAACAAAAGAGCACGACTGGAGTTAGATGAAACAGAAGAGATAAACTCAGACGCCTCAGATGACCTCTGCGAATTCTCACGTACTCAATAGATGACGACGATGATGCAGTCGATGACACCGCTGAGGAACGACTTTCAAATCCTGGTAACGAGGGTTATCCAACTCATACTGACAACAATAATGCAAATCTATGTGGAATCCAGGCAGGATCAGTACCAAAAAAAAAAAGTTCACAGGAGTCGCAAGAGTTGGTGAGGGTGGTGAAGAGAAACATCCCACCACAGCCAGCCTAGTAGCCAAACTCAAAGCCCTCAATCCTGTGCTGAAATTAAACCGAAAACAAACTAAGGCTCAATTATTAAAACAAGAGCTCCAGACTAACGAAATTGGTCAAAAAGCAAATGTAGCCCCAACAAAGTGTCTGTGGAAATTGCAATTGGAAAACATTCTAAAAGAAAAGAACGAAGTTAATCTCAACAGATGTAATACATTGAAGCTGTTTCATAGTATTCCAGCTTTACGCACATCACTTCAGATGATATTGCAATCGTGGAATACATGTCAGAAAGTCGCTGTGACTGGGTGATTCTACACATTAAGTCAAAGCTGATAGAAAAATCTCTAACTGATGCAAAAGAAGACTTGATATTTTTTGGTTTTGACTTGTCATCATATGGTGACAAGGCTTCATTTCATGAGTCAGCACAAAATATCCAAGCTGATCAAACTGCCAACGAACAAAGGAGAGAAGAACTATGGAAGCAGTTTAAATCAAACACTTCTGACGAGAAACAAAAAAGAAGTCGTCAGAGCAGTTCACGGCAAACACACCATAAATCAAAAAATTACCATTAGCAAAAAGTCTGTGATAATGCCTCACCATACATATTGACTTCACGGAACACCAGAAGCTTTGGTCACTTATTCCAAGATGACTGCCTAGGAATGGATCAAAGTTTCATAATTTTTCTGCAGGACACTTGGATTCGGGAGACTCCTATACGTGATGGTTATTCAATCTTCCTAAACGCTGCAGGAAAGAACTTATTTGGTCGTCCGTTTTCTGGCTTGATCACAATGATCTAACATACCTGTAGTTGGAAGGTGTTAAGCTCCATAAATCCAAACCTATTTGTGCAAGCAACCATCTTACAACACAGTCACATTAGCTCATTAAAACAGCAGCAGTTACTTATTGGAACCCTGCAATGATTTCTCAGGGAAAATTAATTTCATCACTGACATCCCTAATTGACAATTGTCTATTAACCTTTGAAGATCAAGCCATTTTAATATGTGGTGATCTAAACTATTCATGGTTTAATGAAGAAAAAGTACCTTGTGTAGTGAAAATCACTGCAGGACCAGTCAAAGAGTTAGACAGAGGTCAACGGTGGGCTAATGAGCTAGCTTTAAGAGACTGCTCAATGTTAAATGGCTGCACAAGGGGTGATATCCCGGCTGCTGACACATGGCATCGTGGAGCAAGTAAGAAGACGCTAGATTATACCTGGGCATCAAGAAACCTTATAAGCAGAATCACCAACCTATCAATAAGTAAGAAATCAGAAAGTGATCATGACGCACTGATATTAACCTGGCAGTGGCTCCACAATGTTGTACCAGCTAGATACAATGGGAGGTTGGCCACCAACAGCAGTGCAAACAGATTACGAATAAACACGAAGCAGCTAAGTGTATTAACATCCGAATTTCAGGCACTTGAGGATTCGGCCGCCCAGGTTAACTACGCCCCGTTATTGATGCAATTCAAAGTTGGTCAAACCGGAAGTAAAAGAAACATCATCGTCAATTTATCCACAGCCCTAAAACAACCAAAGACCTTTCCACCAAAAATAAATATGCAACATCTTAGCTGGCTCATCTATGCTGACGACATTATGCTCATGGATTCAACTCAAATAGGACTACAAAGACTCCTTGCAGCCCTAGAAGGCTAGCTCGAGAAAAATGATCTAAAAATAAATTTAAGAAAATCAAAGATAATTACATTCGGAGCAAAAATCCATTGACGAGATAAAAACTTCATCTGGGTCGTAGGGAAAGAACCGCTAGAACAACCAACTAGTATTCGCTACCTGGGAGTGATATTCAACACCTCGATATGAGCATGGAGCTGGATGCAAGACCTGATTTCTCAGACACAAATGTTTGCCCTGCAAGGGGCATATGGTAAATTTACGTTGACTCCGGTGCTTTCATTCTACCTCCAAAAAGTGGTTCCTGTGTTAACGTTTGTAGTGAAGCCAGTTGGAAGATTACTGCAAAAATCTGGTGTCAACTCGAAGGTCAGTTTTGGCAAAAGGTGCTTAAACTTCCATAGAACGTGTCTATAACAGTCATTTGTTATGAACTTTGTATTGACTCATACGGTACAGTCCTTTGGAAAGCAATCACAGCTCTGCACAAAAAGCGCTTAGTAAACACCACGCGACATTATAAGATATTAAGTGCGAAACATACTCAACTTCCATCAGATCTACTGGCTCAATGGGAGACGAAAATACTAAAAATTCTAAACGAGGCAGACATGCCACTAGACATAGTATTGCAAACAGTGCAAATTGCAAAAAAACGCAACAATGAAAAACGCATAAAACTGGCGACAACAACAGACTTTGGTACCGCTATTCACGGAAAGGACGCAACTCCAAAATACTTGACAAAATTTCCATCCCGCTACCATCGTGATCAGTTTATGAGACTTCGTCTAAATCTATACAAACCCAAAGAGATGTTGATGATGAAGCATGACCTTAAAACATTTAATAATCAATGTCGGTACTGTAAGAACGCTGTGGAATCTGTAAAACATCTGGTGATTGAATGCAAAGTAATCACACCACAGCGTTCGTTACATCTGCAAAAATGTGGCCCTCAAAATGCCAAAATGGAGTAGTGGTGGTGCTACGTAATCTCAGGCAATAACGCTCAACTGACCTGTGCAGTTATTAAGTTTATGAATGCTGTTGTGACTGACACATAATTCAAGTTGGCAATTAATTGAACTTTTTGTCAGTTTGGTTGTTTAAATATTGTCGATTCTAGGCGTTCAGAGCAACCTAATGTGATATGATAAGCTACAGAGTGGAAATGTAACTAAAAGTTTGTTTTTCTTTTTCTAAACTAATTTCACAATAAAAATAAATAAAAAAGTTCACAATGTTAAAGGAAAGTCATAGCTGGAGACTAAATACATAGTATGGTGTTGCGGTAGGCCGTGTAAATGTAATTGTCAGGGGGACAAGATGGTCCGCGCCTGTCATTGATGTCAACTGTTTTCAATACAGCATTCAATAACACTTTCGGGGAGGGCAGGGCCACTAAAGGTCCTGAAGCCCGAGCCAGGTTGGTTCAAGCGCAGCGCCTGCTACCTTTTTTGAAAGGCTCGAGCACAAAATTCCATCCCTGTGCACCCATAAAAGCGATATTTATTTCCATTAGTCCCGGGGAGGGCAGCGCAGCCAATCAGATTCCGCAGAACGCAGGCTGAAATCTCTGATCTTACAACCCGCAGGGTGCCTTCCCGGTCACGGGACGCCATTTATTTTTTAAATGTAGCCCAACCCACCTCTCCACTTAACTTTTGGTGGCAGCACTGGCCGCCGCCCTCTGCTGCTCCCCGCCGTCCTCAATGCTCCAGATGGCTGCTATGGAAAGGGAAGAGGGGCTCCGTACGGACCCATCTTCCCTTTCCATGGCGGGCATCTTGGAAAAGGATTTTCCTTCGTTCAACGGGAAGCGTGTGGCGTCCCGTTGACTGAAGGAAAATGCTTTTTTATAGCATAGCACTCCGGGTTGCTGCTTTGGTAACTCGGGGGTGCTAATGGCCTTAACACCCGATCCGGCACGCCGGATCGGGTGTTAACGTCACATTAGTACTGAGAGCCCCATCTGAACGCAATGCCATGTTTTACAGTATCAATACTATAGTTAAGAACTATGTAAATCATCTTACATATTTAGGAATGGAATTGCAGGATCTTTAAAAAAAATTGAAGTCAATACATACTGGTCTTTGAAAACAGGATATAATTAGCTTAATTCATCCAGATTACTTCAGGTTTGCAATTATTTGAAAATGAAAACCTTTCTTGCCTAGCACTCCCTTGTAAGCCTTTGTTTTTTTTTAAGAGTGGAGCAGATAGGTACTGTTGCACTCTCTCTGTTAGCCCCTTTGAACTTGCAGTGAACAGAGACTAAACGGTGGAGAAAGACCTGAGGGCAAGAGAGGAATTCCGGCCGATCTGTGCTTTCATTGAACAGGTTAATTTAAATAGCAACCTCTGCTACACTAGTATCAATTTAATTAGCAAATGCCTTGAATCTAGGTTCTGGCCTTCCAGAGGAACAAAGTTGGAGCCTCTTTTATGTGCGATTAACTTGACGGCAAATGCCCTGCTACCCTCAATCTTCTGGTCCGGTCATCTGTCTTTGACACTGTCAGCCATGGTACCCCATTTGCCCACTTAAACCCTTGTCATTACTAGCAGTTCTCTTGACTGGATCTCCCTCTTTCTCCTTGATAATGGGATGCAAGTTAAGTGAGGACCTTTCTTATATGAACCTAAAATCTCTAACTGGGAGGTCCCTCAAGGCTCCATCCTCTCCTCCTGGCTCTCAAACACTTACATTCAACCTCTTGCAGAACCCATCTCTCCTTTCTCTTGCACCTTCCAAACGTATGCTGACAAATTGCAGATTGGTTCCAATCCGGGGGTGGCCCTACCTGGCACTATCTCATCTTGCCTCCCTCACATCCAGGATTGAACGTTTAACCTCAGCTTTGACCTAAATGTGGCCAAAAGGGAAATCGTCTGCAGGGGTTCAGATATCCCACACACTCTGCAGTGAGCATGGCTCACCATTATGAGCATCCTCCTATCCTGGTCACTGCTGCCAAGAATCTGGGATTTAGCATTGGTTCACGCTCCTTCAAGTCCAAGAACTGGCTAAGTAATTAAACCATAAACTGCACAAGCGTTTTATCCACTTTCTCTATTTCACAAGGTGGCAATTACAAGGGCCAGGGTTCTTATTGAGGATTGGCTTCTGCAACAGTTTTTACCTGGGCCTTCCCAAGTAGCTGCTCAACAGGTTCTAAGGCATACAAACCAAGTTTGCTAAGCGCATCCTTCACTAAGACGTAGAGACCACATTATAACTGCTTTGAGATCATTTTTCTGTCTCCCTGTTGATGACTGGACCACATCTGCATCATAAACTGGGCATATTGGTGTACAGTCCCTGTGAGGAATGTGACCATCCGCACGGTGGGTGTGAGCTCACCTGGCCTATTTTTAAATGTTTAATGAAATTGATTGATGGTATAACAACCTCTGGAAAATGTGTGGGGCTAATCCACACACATTTTCCTATGTTCACCGCACGACATACACAGATCTGTGTACTCTGGGTGGACGCAGCCTACAGTCACCATCCCTCCTGTCATATTTAGTTGGAATATGATAGCCAAGAGTACATCAAGGCATCTCAGAAGGGGGGAAGGTAAAACCTTCCTCCTGTCATGGCCAGCCTAATTAACTAACAATGGCTCCATGGATCAGCCCTTTCCTTTGTTAGCTGCTGGTGGCTGCCTCGCATACTAATCAGAGTTAATGCAAACAGGCCCATGGGGGGCCTGGTCGCAGGACTAACAAAGGACAGGAAAACCCCAACCCCTTTGATATGCACTGTGTCAACCTGAAGCCAGCTGACCTGTCATGTATGGGACAGCTGTTTACAGTAGTCATCCCCACAGGGGGACCCCATTCAGAAGGTACAAGTATGTGATTTGGCGGTGAACGAAAGTCTAGTCTCGCCGTAGCTTCAAGGAAGACCTGCCACTTTAATCAGGAACCACAGAGAGCTCAGTTAACCAGAGACCCTTTGATCCACAACAGACAGGAAGATGGGTGGGGCTTTGTATTACATGTTTTCATCCCTATACCTTTTCTGTTGCAAAGCACTTTGGTTATGACATCATGCATACAGGGGATTGTTGGTGGGGACCCAGGATTGGTTCATTAAGGTAGGCTTAGGCTACACCAACCACTGGGGCCCATTTGGCTTTAAAAGAGGGTTGAGACCCTTTTTTGGCAGATTATCTGATGACTTTGCAAGGAGTAACAAGAAGAACTCATTTTGACCCTGGCTCGAGGTACAGTCTGCCTTACAGCTGTTGCCAGTGAAGGAAGGCCAGGATTTCCAAAGAGGGAAACAATATCCCTCCCCTTAACATTTCCCAGGGAACACAAACATTTCCCAGGGAGATAGGGAGATACTGAATCCAGAAGACCCTCCAGCAGCTCCAGAACCGGTACCCATCCAGAACCCAGCATGTCCTGCTAGGCTGCTAGGCTCTACAAGCAAGCTTCCTAGGTGGGAAGTGCCAGAGAGTCTCTGAACCAAACCAAGGACAAGGCAGTTGCCTGCAACACTCTCCTCAGCTTTGGACCGTCCACCTTAAAGCACGACACAAGCCCAATGAAGAAGCTAGGAGTGAGTGAGTGCATCGAAAAGCATGCACCGACTTCCGCCTTAAAGAACATTTTTCGAGATATTCGAGCCCCTCGAGCTGCAACTGACTGCAGCGCTGACTGTTGTCACGCCACAGTCGCTAACGTCAACTGAGAAACCTCGACCAGTGCTTCAGATACGCCAACCAGCACTGAGTGTATTACTGATCCCAAGCCACTGTGTAGGCCAGCCTGCAGCCATGTAGGCCAGCCTGCAGCCGTCTAGGCCAGCCTCGCTCGCCAAACTGCCTGCCGCCTGATACCCATAGCTGTCCCCCATCTTGAACTCTGCAGGAGCTGCAAATTGCCCTGAAACCGACTCGACCCTGTTGAGCACCATGAACTTCTACAAGCATGAGGTACATTATGGTTCTGTCCTCCTGATCCTTCTCTAAGGCCCCTTGTGACATTTTACGACCCATTGCTCCCCTTGTATTAAAAGCAAGTATCCTTGAACTGTTGCGATAAATTACATTACCAACTACCCTCCTGTCAGTATCCAGACTGCATCCCCTTTCCTTCTTTAAGCCATCTGTCCTCTGCATTTCTTTGTAGTGTGGGTTGTATTTTGTAGTGTGCTATAATTGTCTGTTGTGATAATGATAAAGTAGATATTTATACAACCTTGACTGGACAGTCCGTTTTATCATTGGGTAATAATTGTATTTTCGCTGTGTTTCAACTAACCAATGACCCACAACCTTTCCGGAGATAAGCCTGACGTTCCGTCCACGTTACCAAAATTGGAGGAGGAGGTTTTATAATTTGCGTGTGCTTCCAATCTGTTCGTACCCCTTCTGGTGTACTAAAGGTGTGGGGCTGATTGATGGTTTAGAAACTGATATTCATCCCTGGACCACTGGTGCCCCGGAAGTTGATTCATCACTTTTCCTATGTAACTCAAACACAAAGTGAGGAAGTAGTGCCCTCCCAGGCTCTTAACATCCACTTCCTCCAGGCTCCTGGCCATCGGATGAGTAAAGAAAAAGATGTTTAGTGGCAGGACACTTCGCGTCGCTGGGGCAACGTTTTAATGATCTGGCAAAATAATCAAAGCCGAGGAAAACCACATGCAGTTCAGAAAAAGACTCAACACTCCTCACTTCTATACATTCTTTGATTATGCATGCCTGATCCTTGAGTCCTCATGGAACGCTCTACTGAGTGAGTGCCTCTACCCTGCCACGGCACTGCTTGGTATCGTGGCAGTACTTTTTACACTTAACCGTTGTTGTTTGTATTATGCTTTGTCTCCTGCACTTTTCCTTGCACTCTCTTTCTCCTGCCCTCCGGACGTACATTATCTAAATGTTCCGGGGCTGTGAAAATCAGTTCTTTCGCTCCCTGCCGGGCCACTACAAAGTGGCTGCATTCACATCCGAAGCCGTATCAATTCTCAATAAATAAACGTGTCTCGTATAAATGAATCAACAGAAACTAACAAAAATCAGCCAGTATTTTATGATTTAGTCTTTCCTTTAGAACTCGAAACACACTGTGTATAGGCGCATTATGGATACGCACATCAATCAATCTTTTGTTTGTTTGTAGCTGTTCTGAATATTTGGTAACCCCTTAGTTATTCAATGGTGCCTTGTATTTCTTTTTGTCTTGGAACTAATTACCTTCATGCATCATTCACTTTTGTGTAGCTGTCATCCATATGGTATGCTATGGTAAGGATGTCACCACTGGCCCAAGACTGGTGTTTGATGTGTAATGACCAATCCCTGACAAGACAAGGCAAGGCAGGCATCTGAACCTGGGACTAACATCTAACTCTCAACAGCAATGCAGCACTGCTGCAGCACCCTTTACCGGCATCAGTATACGCAGCCAACTTACATCACACACATGAAGCACTCTCCAAAGGCTCCCAACTTCTACCACCGATTAATATTTCTTGACAATACCCACTACACTGTCCTGCTTGATGGCAATGGACTTTGCTCTACTGACCACGCAAACCCCAAGGAAAACATGAGCATACCACTCAACCATGTGTCACTCATCCACTCACTCACACTCACGCAAACCAGTAAGTACTAGCCTGCCTTCCACAGCCAACCAAACAGAAACCTCTGTTCTGCTCCAACTACTTAAGCAGTGGCAGAGGTATACCAGACAAAGTAGCTAAACTGTGGGCCTGGCAGGGAGCATACTGCAATGCTTGAGTCATAGGGTCATGTCTGGGGCAGGTTGACTGCCAAATAAGTGGAAGGGGCCAAATAATTAGGTCTTCTGTATTGTTTTTCATATTTTCCTACCAGTCTATGAGTTGGTTGACATATTTATATACTGGGTCTCATTACACGGACGGCGGTAAGGGTTAATGGTCACCGTTAATGGTACCGGTGACCGTGACCGTTAACACTGAACGCCTTACTACGAGGTCCCTTTGCGGGTTGGAGAATTTAAAAACCAACCCGCAAAGGGACCAGGGAGCTAATTACGGTACCGCAATTTGCGGTGCCGTAATTAGCACCTTCCCCATTCCCATTTTGCGCTATGGGGCAAAAATGGGAATGGGGAAGGGCAATGGGGGAAGGGGGAATTACCGCCCCACCAACCTTGGAATAGGGCGGTAATTCCCCTTTCCACCAAGGCGGTGCCAGTATTTTACCGGCATGGACCAAGGTGCTAATAGCACCTTGGTCCACCGCCGTCCGTGTAATGAGGCCCACTGTCTCTGTGAAATCAATCTCCTATACTCACTGATCACATCTCTGCTGGCACCCGTATCCAATTTACCCAAGCAGATATTGCTTCAACGTGGATCTAAAATGGCATAAACTTGCACTGTCATCATTTGACGTTGCTAATTTATTCCAAAATCTTGGACCCAAGAATGACAATCTTTAATCCTTTCTGGTTTTAAAAAGAGTGGTAAGAGGAAGCACTCCGATCTTTCCTAGAGCAAAGGGTCCACCCTGAGTGATGCTGCACGGTGGTATCCTTATGGTGGCCAGGCACAGCCTCAAGAATGAGTCTGAAGATGATGGAGAAGTGTAAGCTGCATTGTCCACTCTACCCGAGGCCACAACAGGTTCCTGCGAGAAGCTTGGACACGATCAGTTTTCCTATGTCCAGAAACCAATCAGTTTTGAACCACCTGGAGTCTCCTAATAAGTTTCATTAAAGTACTCCCCAGAAGGTCATTACAACAGACTAAGAGACTAGGTATTGTGGCTCCTACTACAACTGCACACTGGTACAATGACATTTAGGAACAGATTATACATAGCTACCATATATTGAAATAGCACTTTTTGGAAAGCGTCTTGGACCTTAGACTATAACGTCCAAGCACGTAACCTGATATAACATCTTGGCATGTTTTCTCAACATGAGAAGGAGGTGAGGGGAAAAGGTACATATTTCTTAATGTTAGCAGTATCCCCTCCAGCTTCTGCTGGCTCAGATGAAGCCAACCAGAGTCCATTCAGGCTGAGATGGCATCCAAGCTCAAACTGATTTCAGTTTATCTGCAAATGCTGTGGGGCGGTAAAATGAAGAGGTATGCTTTAACTTAAATAAGAACAGTCCAGGAATAGTGAAAATGGGTGTGAAAAGCAGAGGACTGTTAATACAAACTAAAAGTAGTGCAACTCTGTTCCCGATAGCTCCCGCTCACTTCAACCTCTGATCATAAGGGATATTTCTTGCAGAGTACAGAGCACACGAAGTCATGCAAAAGGAATACACTGCTGTTACAAGTCCCAGTGGCGTAACATACCAGTGTGCACATACAATGCAATAATAAAGGGGCACAGTTCTAGAAATGTAGACAATAATACAAAGCAGGGCAGTGACTCGTTGGGCAAATGGGAGGTGCTGTAGTGCAATCGGGAGAGGCTGAGGAGTTAATGAGCTTCGGCCAGGTGACGAGTACGTTGAAAGGCAACTGGCAGGAATATTCTCACAACTGATGTGACTAGAGAAGTGGGGCAACTAGCAGGAGATGAGGAGCAACGGAGAGAGGCCGCGAGGCAAATGAGGGGACACTGAAGGTCGTTGGCTACAGTGAGCATGCACAGCAACCATTGCATATGATACATTGGTGAACATGTCAACTCCCCAATGTAGTCCCTCAAAAGAGACCTGCAGAAAAAATCCCAAAACTACAGACCGTGCAAAGAAAGATCTTTTCACAAGGCACCAGAAATGGTGGGTAGGACATTCTTTTGAACTGAAACACCTCATGAAGAAAACATGCATTTAATGAGGCAATCGGTATTAAAATGAAAGAGGCGGGGGCTGAAGCAAAAGCGCAGGAAACACAAACAGTAAGAGCCATGCAAGGTAACGTACAAGCTCCAATTTGGTCTCTCTTCAAAAAGAAACTCATCTGACGATGGACATTAGCGAAAGACCAAATTCTGCTATCCACACATGATTGCTTTTGAACATGCCCTGTAGCAACTTGCCATGTACTAATTGTACATGTCCTACCGTGCCAGTGTATATCCATGCAGGAGCATTTAAGGAAATCCTGTTAAGGGACATCATGCTTGTCTAGGGGGCAGCCGGATGAAAGGCGCACCTCTTCGGAGGTTGGACCAGAGTATACTGGCAAGGAACAAAATAGCCAATGGCCACAGAAAGAAAGGAAGCAGAATCGGCTAGCGAAGCATCAATGAAGAGAGGCTCTGGGCAGGGTTTAGTCATGCACGGGTAGCGCCAATCACTGCAGACTAACACCAACTTACTGCCTGCTTTTGCTCTTCTTCCTAGAGGTGGCGGCAACGGAAAGACGAAAAAACATAAACAGGTCCAATTACACAGAGATCAAGGGCGTGCAAACAATCTCAACAGTGAAAATGTACCAGACTACAACGGCACGAACAACCATTTGACGATATAAAAAGAAAGCACTGCTTGTGTCCAGCTGGGTTGTGCCAGTGAATAGCACATTTAGAATAATTGGACAATAGTTATGGACGGAGGCAGCCATTTTGTTTTTCCGCTAAGTGGCAATTTACTGGACTCCTGCGGATCACAATGACTGACATTAAAGTAATGTGTTCAAATGGGCCATTCAGCAACTTTTCGGGAAAAAACAGATCAAAGACGCTGCAAGCAACATGTTGCTCCCGTGCAGCAGCGCGCTTTAATTTCCCATTTTGAATTTCTTATCATGCGATTGAATAGAATCAACTGTATTTTTTTTACTAAACCTGGAGAATAAGTCACAATGGATCTAAAATTAATTTGTTGATAAGCTGCAAAAACACTGAAAATATGAAACGCTTACAAATTGGACTAACCACTAATTGCACATAAAACATCTTTGTGGCGCATGCTAAAACTGGACTTCGCCCCACCCTCTCTGCAATCTGCCCACTAAGCACCAACCCCCTGTGCCTTCCTGCACTTCCTGCTCTGGCCCTCACCTACATCCTTGCCCCACACCTCTGCGCCTACTCTCACTACCCATTCCCTTACTAACCGCTGCCCTGACAAATTCCCCGCTTACTGCAGCGCGACATGATCTGTCAGCAATCATCTCCCTGTTCTTGGCACAGTCCCTTTATTGACACCCTCCTCCTTGTCTTGCTGCCCACTCCCTCCCAGACTCTCCTCCCTTCCCTGCTTGGCCTCGCACATGTCTCACAGAGTTGTTTCTTTATGTTCCCCCTTGGTTTTCTGAAATACTCGTTCATTGCTTCTGTTGTGTCCTCTTTCGCTCTCTCTGATCTCCCTCTTTAACCTTCCGATCCTCGCTTTTGTGGCAGGCAAGCGTCCGAGCAGTGCATTGTGGGCATGCAAATTAGATCTGTAGAAACCTTCACCAAATAATCCAATAAGCAAGTCAGGCAGCAAAGGCAGAGACATCATGTATTTCTATACACCTGTGCAGAAAGGGACCGGGAAACCAGCAGACTATCCCAGTCCCAAAAGTGTGATTGACTAAGAGGCGCTATATTTCTTTCTAGACCAGATGTTCATTTCACATTAAAACCAGGAGAACAAGTGAGAATGGATCCGAATATAATGCAATTTGGAAAAAACCTGTCGAGGGCAGCTCATCTGCAAAGGGACTTGTGGAAGACCAGGATTTTCCCATTTTAAAATAATGAAATGTTTGGGAGAGTTTTAACAATGTGTATAAATGTTAGCCACATGCATGTTTCATACTAATTACGTGTGTGCAATTTGTATTTGTTAGGATGTTTGCTATTGCTTTTGGATTTAAACATTTTTGATGTGATGTCGAAATGAAAAATGTGTAGAATATAAAGAAAGCAATGTCAAATTCATAAGTGTCGGTCAGGGTTTTGGAAAGGGGATTCTTATTACAAGCACAACAATATAAATGGGCTTATATGTTTACTGTAAAACCTGTCTTGGGGTAGCTCATTTGAGATAAACCCTAGTTTCGTCCTATGTAAGTGCAGTGGCCTGAGTTTACACGCCTCATGGTTTTTATATGGTTTTACACAATGCGGCTCATGCAGGAAAGATAGTTGGTTACATTGACAATGAGCGTCCTAACAGAACATCCTTCGGCCTTGCGAGGTATGGCTTTACAGTGCCATGTGAGACCGGCCGACGTGGTAAAGACCACCACCTCCTGCAGATGTTTCCATTACAGCTAAATTGAGTTTAGACTGTCAGCATCACTCACCGGGCTTTCTACCAGCTTGGTACTGAGTATCTGCAGGCTAAACTTATTCCCTATGCCCCCTCCAGGACAGAACTTTCTGACTGTTCCCTGATTTCGGAGAACACGTGCGGGAAGCACCTGCTATGTGGTTTTCTCTCCCAGACCATCTTCAGAATGTGAGTGATCATTTGGCTTTTTGGAAAGCCTTGAAGACATATCTTTTTTTGTTTCGTTTGTGTTTTTCTTGATCTTAGAATAGCTCCCTCCCAACATGCTGGTTCTAGCGCCTAGATGTCCTTGGGCCGTAGTTCGCGCTTTATGAATGTTATTACATTAAATTACACGTAATAAGACCTGAGCCGTAATCTAATTCGCACTAATGATCACTTTTCTGGCTCTCGGGCAGTAAAACTCACCTTCATTGGTGAAGTCTCAAGCGTGACAAGGCGTGCCCTGGGCAGAGATTAATGCCATGGCCGCATAGCATTACGGGCTTCCGTGTGTTTGGCATCATAGCAGAAATACAATATGGTGGTTTCGACAGCTCAAAAGAATGCATTTTGGTCCAGAAAATGCCTGTTTTATAGGGCACCACTATTTTATATACAGCTCCATCAAGCCAAGACAGCGTCCTTTAGAGCTTCTAGAACAAAATGCACGTTTTTGGAGTTAATTTGCATACCCACATAACATTGTTCAGTGGCTCTAAACTGATGGTGAACTTCCAGGCGTGGCCACTGTGTGGCGCTGTGGCAGTCCAGGGGTTTTAGTGAAAATTGTTAATTCTACTCTCACATTTCTTGTACAATGTTTTTTCATCCATTATTAACGTCACTAGCACAGTGATGGTGTTTGATATGTACACAAACACACATTTCTGGCACTTAAGGGGAACAGAACAAGAATAAAGGGGGTCAATACGCAAATCTATCCATAAGAATGTTGGATGCAATAAATTGGAGTGGGGCTGGGCTTTTCTAACTAAAAGAATAACGTCAATACCTCAGCTGATCTCATACCTTTACTGTCCTTATTAATAAAGACAAAGACCCTGAATTAGCTGTTGATGTGTTTGAAATAAAACTATATTCCCCCTGTAACAATTTAGCATGTGAGGGCAACATGAAGAAGGAAACGGGCAACAGATTCCAGATTCAAAATAATCAGTTTTATTAACTCAAATGTCAGGATGGAAAAAGGCCTAACTTGCACTATGCTAAGGTGGAATTTCCCTACCTAAATAAAACTATGGAAAGTCTGAGTCAAAGAGCTCAAGAATGTGTCTATGTCCAAACCTTATACTTGCCCTCACAAATATAACTATACAATGTGTAGGGATGTTAGCAACCAAAAAGAAAACAGTTTTTAACACAACGTCCTGAGCTTCTTCCTTTCAGGTCCCTACCCCAAGTATACAACCGCTCCAAAGACCACAGTCTTAAAGTTCCCTTTCTTAGAGGTAGGGTGCAGTAGTCCTATTCAAGTCTGTGGGTTCCATTTCCCCTTCCAAGTTCCAAGTTACATGGTTCAAACAATCTTGAAAAGAAATGTTCCTAGTTAGGACTCAGGGTTCCCTTCCCCAAGTTTCAAGTGGCACAGTTCAAAACAAAACACAACATATCTTTGTCTCCATAGTTCAGTTAATGTTGATTTGAATAGTTCAGATAATTTGCAGTTTGCCTATAAATTGTAAAATCCACTGTTAATCAGGCTTCAGTATCTCTTGTTTATGTAATCTGTAAAGTCACATTACATTTCAGCATACTGCGGTCTGTTTAACGTAATGGTTGACTTGTAATATTCATTCAACAGTTCAAAGTATAATGGTTTGCTTCAATTTAAACTTTTTTTTTCCTCTTTGGGCTCTGAAGGTGTTAATTCTGTAATGGATGCAGTTTTACTTCAGTTCAGTATTCAATAATGATATATTTTGCTTAGGGTTCATTTTCCCTTAATCTATAGTTCAAGATTTGTTTTGCTTTAATTGAATGGGTCACTGCTCAGAGATCTTCCAAAACGTGTTCTTGTTACACACGACCACTCCGATACAAAGTGTTCAAGCCAGGAAATGCTCAAGTTCACACACACGCGCAGCCAGTTTCTCTATCCCCAGAAAATCACTGGTGGCTTTAAAAGTGTGTGCTGCAGCACAGATCACATAGCCCTCTTCCTATGGTGCCTGGCTCCAATTCCTACCTCTCAGAAAATCCTGTGGTGGTCCTCCAACCATGGGGAATGAGCACGATGAGTAGAAAGGAAATGGGCAGCCTTCTAGCCGGCTCCCTTCACTGGTGCTAGACGGCTCCATGGAGTACCAACTCCCACGCCACGCCGCATGGTTTTCTGCTGCATACACCATCCTCTTGGTCCTTCCCTTGTCGTTCCTCTTGGTTGGGCTCCATTTATTCACTGGCAGCCCTTTAACAGGCTGCAGGTGTGGATAACCAATCAGCCTTGCCTGACCCTCATTAAAGGGACACACCTGTAATCCACTGCTCTTAGCAGACATCTTCCTCGCCCCAGTACTAGAGTGGTAAAAGAGCGTAGTCTTCACTGCTCTTAGTTGCCTCTTCTTTGCCCTAGTACTGTCAAGTGTTAATTGTGTAGAAATGAGGGGAGTTGGCTTACAATAGCCCATAAAGGTTGGGCAAGGGCAAAAAGGGTGGGGTTGGTCGTCACTAGGGAAAGGGGCATACCATGTCTTACCCAAAGGCACCCCACTCCCAGTCTTCAAGAACCCCCCACCCAGGTGATCCTCCCTCGCCTCTCCGCCCCCAGGGTTGGGATCCAATGGCGATGGCCTTTCCCTGGCCACCTGCACAGAGGGTCCAAGGGGAACGAGGAATGAGAATACCCTCATGTTTCTCACAAGCATTAAACCTTTAGTTAAGAGGTCTTGGCAGATGGGTTTAGTGCATGAAGGGCCTGGGCCCACCCAGTGTTTTGCAGGGTCCACCTGCTCATAGGGTACATCCCTACTATGTTACACTGGTGGATGCACAACAGCTCTGCTCATAGGAAGTTGCCCCCTTTAGTAAAGTCTTCTTTCTACGGCACATGGCTTGTGGGAGGCTCTTTGCTCACCAACATAAACCTGAATGACAGAAGATCTTGCACATATTTCACAGCTCCAACTGGTGCCAACTTTTGAAGGCCTTTAGTTCCTGTGTTGAACCTGGGCAATTCATGGGTGGGTTGAGAGGGTCACAGGTTAGCAAGCTCCTTGTGATGAACACAGCAGGTATTTCTGCTATAAGGATTCTGCACAATCAGCAGCAGGTAAAAGACAAATTCGCACCTGGGAAAGACAGATTTACCAATCACAATCTGCCTTCCCCGGGCACGATTGTGCACTCACTGCCATGCTGGATTAAAAAAAGAAAATGTCAAAAAATAGCCACCGCCATTAAAATAGAGAAGAGACCAAGTCCCTTTTCGGATGACGGCAGCCATTTTGGAACATGTTTTCCATGGGCGTCGCCGTCCCTTTTCCATGTGCGATATAAATAAAATAAAATATCATATCATAATCATATCATATATCAATGGCGGCAAGCATTTTTTGTAATTTTCTGGGGTGCAAATAGCTTTCACGCCCCTGCAGCCTGAGCTTGGCTGGCGGGCAGTTAAATGCCATGTCCTGCCCCCTGCCTGGTGTGAAAGCTACAGGAATGCTACGGAAAAAAAATAGTGCTTTAGACAAGCCTAAATCCTTCCAGTCTGCTTTATTTGTTATCATGGAGCCGGCTTTACAATGCACTTAAGATCAAACACGTACATAGGACACACTCTTACACAAAGACAACTGCTGGTGTAATGATGAGCAACTGAGCAAGTCTTACCTTGAGAAGCTTCATCAGCCCCTCGAGCTGCACCATTAGTTCCCGCCTGCTCTCCTGAAGGGCCGACATTCTCTGCTCCAGCTCATCCTTCCTTTGCCTGCAAAAGCCATGAACAAGAAATGCAAATATGACAATGACCCGCTCAGGGATTCCAACTTCATACTTTACAGGCTGGTTGGATACCCTGCTTCCAATGGGATAGCCTGGAAAAAAGCTCTAGGAGCACAAAGATCAAAGGTATGCCATGATCACACTGCAATGTGTCCACCTACAGGTTATGTGTACACTGAGAGTTGTACCAGTGCCTGCTCGTTCAAGTAAAGAACACATTACTTTCCTTCTGCGATGTTTGGTTCTGGTGGATACGATCGTCCTCCCTTTGATTCCTCATCTTTATATCTCCAGCAGCAGACATGATGTGTGTTAAAGAAGGCTGTGGGGTGTCTGTGCGGCAAATATCCAGAAGGGGAACACGCCTCTGCAAGGCACATGTGTCCCCTTTGAAGAAGTCAGCTGCCCTTCTCTCTGGAGGTGCTATGTGGGCTAGTCAAAGGGGCTGGGTGCCACCCCATGCAATGTGATGCTGGGCCTGGAAGCAGTTCAGGGAGGGTCCACCCCACCATGACCCGGCTCTGTGGTAGAGGACTATCAATTCACACACGCCCATGTTATGCCTATCCCATTAAAAGGAAGACCCAAGTTGTAGCTCACATTATTGCTGGGTTGGAGTAGGCCGTGTTATTCCTCTAAATCAGCAGAGTGAAAAGTGGCCCGAACAAGGTACTCACAGGGTGTGTTCCGCTCCACGAAGGGCAGCAAATCTCCAGACGATTCATCAGCCTCGTGGTCAGACACAGTGCAAGGGTAGTCTGCCCAGCACCATTGGGACCGAGTGAGTGGATTCAAACATGCAGTGTCAAGTAAACTAAGTCTACATCACTGCATGGCCTGCATCCTCTCATTGCCGCAGGTTGTGTAAATCAGGGAGACAAACTAGACCGATCACAACCCAGTAACCATCATTCAGCACAGACGTAATCACTTCTGGGGAACACAGTCCAGGGGAGGGGTAGAATAAGAAAAAGCAGTCACTGCCTGAGCTGTGTGTGGGGGTTAGGAGTTGGTGAGAGAGAGACACAGGAAGAGACAGAGCGTAGGAGGCAAGGTGGACGGAAGTGTTTGTGGTGGAGATCCGAAATGGAAGGTTCATGGAGAGTGGACGTGGAAGGATAGTGGAGGCTGAAGAAAGGAACAGGCGAGAACACTAGAGGGAAGATAGGGAGCAATATCAGAGAGGAGGTTTGAAGGGAGTTTCGTGGAAGGATGCAAACACAACATTACCAAGGAGGTTAAGAAGGTCTTTGAAGAAGTTGGGAGGAGGTGAAGACAAATGTTGGATCAAAAAAACACCAAAGAAGAAGGGGAAAGGAGCACTCTGGAGAATGCTGCAGAGAAGTTGGAGTGTATCACAGAGGAGGTTGGGAGAAACATCAGAAGAGAGGTTGGAGGTGGAAGGACAGAGGGAGTGATAAGAGAGAAAAGGGGAAGAATCAGGTGGGAGAGGCCCAAATGTGACTGGGGCGAGCCAAGGTACGATGGAGGCATGAGTGTGTGACGTGGGTGGAGGAGGCACAGAAGGAGAGACAGAAGACTGGTATGGAGCAGAGAGGAGCATTAGGAGAGGCAAATTCAGGAACAAGATCAAGGCAATTTTCTGAGACTGAACCAGGAGCCTAAGAGGGGGTGGAGGCAAACAAGAGAAAGTAGAACAGGCCAGGTTACTAGTGTCTTGGGGAAAGCTCTGAGTTTTGCAAGCCTTTATCAAGCCACTGCTTTCCCCTTGAAAATGACTAACATTCAGTGCAGATTTACATGGGATTAGCTGCTGTGTGGAGGACAAGAAGCAAGGGACTTGAGCTTTCAAGTCTAGGAGACAAGAAAGCAGTGCTTGGGACAACAACAAGAAAACAGCACTGGGAAAGAGTGACTGAACTGAAAGGAATCTGTATTGACAATTACTAAATTAAGAACTGTTGAACTCAAGGAGAAGTCATCCTGTTTTTGTTGAACCTTTATTTTGCCTTCCTTTATTTTGACCCAACACTAGCTATCCCCAATAAACAGTAGTTTATGTGTACATCTACATGTCTACCCTGTGTTGTACCTACAGAGCTTCATGGCATCGCCTAACTCCTGGCGGAATAGACTCGGATACCTTTGGGCACTGCCTCGTTCAGCAGTTTATAGCATGTCTTGGTGCACGTGATAATTTAGAAGCAGGTGACCTGTTTGGTAACACTGCCCTCCTGGGGGTCCACCAAACACAACAAACAGCTGATTGTCAAGCCAGTACACCTTGGAATAGTCACAGACAAGCTGCACTCCCTCTTAGGATCTGTAAGGAAGGCATGGTATCAAAGGAAGACAGACACACAAGTGATCACAATTCAAGGGTGTTTATTAAACTGTAAAAATGGGTGAGATAAACACCTAATCTAAACCTAAATCTAAGATGGGAGCAAGCTACGACCATCAAATGATACAGTCCTAGTGGAGTCTAGTCACATAAAAAGGGCCTATACTAAGAAAAACCTATTGCCAATCTTTACCGCTATACTACAAAATAGTGTGGGATAATGTTCACAAAGAAAGAAAGAAGTGTTCTCAAAATGATAAGTCAGGATGTTATGGCCGGGGTCTCCCTTCTCCACGTTTGAAGCACGGGATAAGGCAGGACTCTCGAGCAGAGCACACTTCTGGGCTTCTCCAGTACAAGTTTACAGTTCCTTTTTCCAATATCAGTGTCTTCTGTGCCCAAGTTTTTATGCAAAGTCTCTGGCTTCAGAGGGCCTGATGTATCACATACAACAAACAATAGTTCCTTCTACTAATCTTCACGTCGGGCGATTACTCTTCACCCGAGGATCCCCCTCAGCCCGGCTCCGATCCCCTTTACGTCAACCTCCCTCAATCGGGCACAGACCAACAAATCACTGTGGATATCCCTCAGTCGGGTTCACATTTGTCACCACAATGCAGTTCACTTAGCTTTTCAATTCACAGCATCATCATCTTGTAATATTCAGGAATCATAATGTCTTTGTAAACAATCCTCTGGATTACCTTCTCCACTTTACTTAGGTCCCCCTTGTTCGGTATTAGGGCTTCATTCACCTGCCTCCCAAGGCATTTTCCAATTCACACAGAGACTTCCGAAGAGCAGTTTGTTAAGTGCAGGTTTCACGCTATCACAATTTTCAGCCTTTCGGTTTCCACCGTCTTTCTCCTCCGTTTAGAATGCCATCCCGGAATGGTTGCTTCCTCATGCGGGCGGCCTTCCTCAAGGTGCGCTCTCATGCTCGGCCTTTTATCCCTGTGGGAAAGGGAAAGGGTTGTCAGGTGTGTGTAGTTATCGGCAATTGCCCGACTGCCTGACCCTTGTTTGGGACATGTCAGGTAAACTGCTCCGTTGTCTTTCACGGTGTGAGAAAGTGTTCGTTCGTGTTCGTGTAGGGGAGGGTGCGGGAGGCAGAGTTTCTAAATATCCTATGGGGTAGGATGTGGAAAAGGTGTCATAAGGAATGGGGTATTGCGTCTCACCCGTCGGTGCCCCAGTTCCACTCCCCAAAGATCCCCCATCCAGGTGATCCTCCCCCATACTGGTCCACACCCAGGAACTGGCACCAATAGCGATGGCTGTGTCCTGGCCACCTGGATGACAGATCCCTGGGGACTAGCAAGTGAGACACCCTCAGGTTTTTCACAGATCACAGTGAGGAAAGCTGTACAAAGGATGTGGAGGAATAAAAAACACCACAAGATTAATCCTAGGAGAGAAATGCGGTGTTGACAGGAGGAAGGACTGGTGAAGTGGAGGACGGACTAGATTATAGAATGGGAGTCTGAACTGAGCCAGAACTATTTCAGAACCCCATTGTCCTCCATAATCTACTTCCATTGGTTCAAACAGTTTGGGATTCTGACATTTCACAGGTGTTGGATCAATAAAGGCCCCCTCATTACAGAGAATCTGGGTGTCAGACCCAGAAGACACAGTAGCACCTACTGAGAAACAATCATGTCTGGAACTCCAGCCCCTGCTAGCAATTAACCAATGTTGGGGTATGTGTTGTTGCCTAGCACGAAGGCAAGATGATGGAGTAGCCAGACTAGATAACCCAGTGATCTTGCCATAGCTTTAGATGTCTTGAATTTCTCTACGTAGCCATCAGCTTTAGTGTCAAAGAGATGTTTCGCAACAAATGGCATATTGATAAGATTTCAAATATCTGTGGGAAATCCAGATGTATGCCTGCAGGAGTGTACCTAATGACCACAGTTGGGCCCATCAATCTGCCCAGGCAGTTAACCGTATCAAGGCTAACTTCATAATGGGAACCACAGCACCACTCCCACCAGACAGCATTTCCTGCAGGTACTTCTAAAATTCAGATAGACGTTGGGCAGACTTCATGTATGTCTATAAATATTATGACGAATTCCGATATGTTGTCACTTCTCCCAGAGGGGGAGCCCCTTCGCATAAGGCCAGAGAGGTAAGGCCGCTACCCGATAATCCCCCTGGGGTGGTACTCAGCTCAGCGGGAGGAGCTAATGGGGAGAGACTCCCTCTCTATGGATAAGGACTACCATCTAGGGAGAAAGCAGTACAAGACTCATCACATCTTCTCACTTCCTTTACATCCCCTCAGTCCATGAGCTCACCTTATCATCCCTCACTCCCATACCAAACACATCCATCTATATATGTGAAACTGACTACCCTACAGTAACTGAGACGAGGAAGAGCAGGGATGACTTAATGAAGGTTTCCTTGACAGGTACTGAGATGAGGAGGAGGTGCAGGGAGACGTCCAACACAGAGAGAAGGAGAGGTTGCTGTCTGGGAGGTGAGAAGCGGAACCAAGGCATCCCTACCCAGTCCGCCGTGCACAGTCCGACTGGAAAGCTGGGGAAACGCGAGTCCTCTACCAGGAAGCAGACGGACCATGCTGTCATGGGGAGATGTGCAGCCCGCCTAGGAAAAAATTGTGCAGAGCCACCACAAGTGCAGCGGAAGACGCGGGAGAGCCAGAGAAGCTAACAAGTGGCTGACACCACTGAATGAAGAACAACAGAGGGCTGTCGGTGTAGGAATAGGGGACAAGAGAAACCTCAAACCAAGGGTCAGGGACCCATATATAACACCGAGGAATACTCTAAAATATAGTACCTGGCAGAGGAGTGAACCAGGTCTATTAGGAGTAAAATACAGAGAATATAGCAGGGTCTTGGACCCACAACCTGAGAGGGAGAGCATCACTAGTCATCTCCTTCCTGGCAGTATCTGGCAGGGTAGTGAACCAGGTCTGCCAAAACAAATCACTAAAGAAACTGTAATATGGGTCTGGGACCCACATAGACCAGTGTATATGAGAAAAGGCAGGGGAAGGGAGACGTTCCCCCTGGCATTATGAACTGTGATAAAAAGCCAGAGAGAGGCCAGGGGAAGGGAGACATTCCTCTGACATTATGAACTGTGATAAAAAAAACCTAATAAAGGCCAGGGGAAGGGAGTCATTCCCCTGGCATTGTGAAATCGTGGAACCAAGTGAAAAGAGATTCCAGAGGAAGGTAGTCATTCCCACTGGCATTGTGTCAAGATACCTGGAGAAGGGAAGTATTCTTCAGGAACCCAATAGGGAAGAAGCAACTATGGGCAATCAGGAATGTTGATGTTTGAACTGGAACTTTACCTTTTGAGTTTGAATTGAGTTTGAACTTTGTCCCCAAAGTGACACACATTAGTAAAACCTTTACTGATTTTGGCATTACGACTCGTTTTGTGCCTTGTAAAGGGATTGAGGCCTGGAGAAGGGAGTGATTCTTTCAGGTAAAGATCCTGCCTAACTACTGGAACTTTAATCCGCTGTACAGAAAAAGGGAGCCATTCTTCTGGACCAAGAAAATCCAAAACCTCTTTAGTTTAGTTTTAAGTGTGAGGGTCAGAGGTAGGGGCTTGACACAGGATGGTGGATTCTTTTGTTTTGTTGCAAAGATATCCTGACAGATCCATTATCACTTTTAGATGAGGTAGAGAATCCCCTCTTAGAGTCCGGGAAAGTTAGGCGTTCCCTTTAATTTCATTACTAATAAAAGTTTATGCCAACAACCATGCAACCTGTGTGTTAGTCTCCTCCTTCCGTACCCTTACAGTATGTATTCAGCGAAAAAACGTTGTTAAAGGGACATTATGGTTAAATTGTTCTAATAATAACCTGTGAAATTCAGTGAAAAAACGTTGCTAAAGGGACGTTAGGGTTGCAACGCAAAATCTAAAACCCAAGAGATTTGCCAGTTATGCCAAGCTAGGCAGCTATAGCTTGCACCTTTGGTTTTTAGATTTTGCGCTGCAACCATAATGTCCCTTTAACAAGGTTTTTTCACTGCATTTCACAGGTTTTTATTAGTGCAACTTAACCATAACGTCTGTTTAGCAAAAAATGTTCACTGAATTTCAACGGTTTTTATAAATGAAGGTGTTGCATGATTTTTCAGCATTCAATGTAAGTCATTAATAATTCCACTGCTAACATATATGAAAGAACTAAAACACAACTTTAACAAAGATCCTCTTTGCAATGCATACTAATGTGTGTCACTTTGGGGATGCAAGTCATTGTTCTTGACTTGCCTAGGGGGCATGAGGCTCAACCATGAACCCGGCACCTCCAACCCACCGACAATGTCCACTGCACCTAGCCTGCAGCAAGGGCCAGTGTCCACTACACCAAAACGGCATCACTGCTACTGGTCATGGTTTGCGGCCATGGCTAGTGGCTGCAATCCCTGGGGCATGGGCTTCAGCCATATCACAAGCCCCACCAACCAATTTACAGTAGTCATTGGGCAAGGCAACTTAACCATAATGCACCTTTAACAACGTTTTTTCAGTGAATTTTAACACTTTATAACTGAAGATGTTTCATTCTGTTCCAGCACTGCATGCAAGTTATTAAAAAAACCTCTTTAAAATATGTGAAACTATAAAGTTCCTTTAACATATATTTTGCAGTGCACATTGACGTGTATCACTTTGAGCAACACATGCTGTCGCTGCAAGTTATGGCTTAAGCGACTGGGGCATAAGATTCAGCAGTGCCCCAGGCCTTATCAAGCCACCCACAACAGCCAGTAGACCTGTTGCAGCCGGGTGCAGTGCCCACTATACCATAATGGGATGGTGCACGACTGCCCAAGGCTTGTGGCCATGGCCACTATATACCCTCATAATGGGAGCATGGGTCGCTGTATATGGCCTGTGCCCATGGCCACTGACCACAATCCCTAGGGACATGGGCTTCAGAGTAGACATTGGGCATTGCCACAGACCAGGCTGAGTGCCAACTTTAACCCCACAGCCGATCCCTGCTGGCCATTGCCAATGGCCAGATTGTCATAGCTTTCTTTTTTCCTACCTCCATTTTTGCACTGTTTACAAAAAATAAAACGCTGGACGGATCAGCACCAAATTTGCAAAACATCCTTTCGGGACCAAGCTGCTGCTCTGTGCGAACGTTTGGTGCAAATCCTGCCAGCGGTTTGGGCTGTAGCTGCAAGCAATTGTTTTCCCCGTTCTAGTCTACCTGCATTATGAAACATTTGGGACCGCCCCTTGACAAAACCGCACCAAACCTCTTCCAAACGTTTAAGTGTTGGCTCTATAATTTGTTTGTAAAGTTTTGCGTGATTTCGTTGAATGTTATAAGCTGCCCAACAAGTGCATCTTACCCATAATTACATGTCACGAACATTTATCAAGTTTTCAAACATTACAGCAATGTCTCCGAACATCTGGGATGTTCGTGGACTTCATAGCTGAAGAAAATACAGATGTTTGCCTTTTTCTGGCCATATTCCACACCTTCACCTCCCCACAGGTTGTTTAGCTTGTGTAATGTTGTGTTTAATATTTTTTATTCTACAGCTGCAGATCGCAAATCCAACATGGTGGCCATTTCAGACATATCACCTCACATTTCTCAATGGCCCAATTAGCACCTTTACACGATGACCGCCAATGTTACACAGCTCGGTGATTGGTCAGAGACATCCAAAAAATGTTTACCTACTTATTGGCCATATTTACACTGCCGCTCCTCACACAAGTTTGGTGCAAACCCATCCTGCAGTTCAGGTTGCAGCCACAAGCAAACTTTTTTTCCCATTCAGGTATAAGCAGATTTCTAAAGATTTGAGACCCTACCCTACAATTTTACACCCCTCTGATGAAACCGCATGAAACATTGCAAAATAAATTCAGAGACGGGTCTGCATTGTTTTTGGAAATGTACTGCAGACCCTGTAACGTATGAGATTTATAAAGCACAAACATAGCCAGGCATTAACAGAGCGCTGTCCGATCACATTTACTAAGATGCGAGAGTATCGGCAAAGAGTGCACAAGGCATTAGCAGGCTGAAGGACTAGGTTGATTGAAGCCAGCACCGTCTTGCCCAAGGGGCCAAGTTTCTTTCATTCTCTGTCCGGGGACATGTTCGACAAAGCATTAGGAATCAATCCCACATTTAGACATATACTAGCAGATTCTCAGTAGAGGGTTTGCTAGTACAGAGCACAGGATTCGCAAGAGCAGATGTGTTTTCTGCAAACATTTAGCCTACTGGAGATAAGAGGTGTTGGTAGGTCTGGAAAAGATCCGGGGCTCTGCTAATGTCGCGACTGTCGGGACTCTGGGCTAGCTAGCCTTTTTGTTGTTGCCCTTGAGCGTCTATCTGGGGCTACAACCAAAAGACCTGGGGCTATAGCCACCTTAGCCCCACCCAAGCAACGCCTCTGATGGAGATGCACAGAGGAAGGCTTCACTGAGAGCGAAAGTACCAGCACCCGCAAAGCCGCACCGCCGGGAACGAAGATCTCTTATCTGGCACCCAACACCAAAATATCAGTGCGTTTATGAACAGTCCTACAGAGTCAGCAGTCCTTGTCCTCACTACGCTGAAATGCACCATCAGAGGTGGCAGAGTGCTCACACCACACTTTGAAGGGCTAGGGTCAAATAATCTACATCAGGATCAACATCATTGGGACCCATATGCACATCAACGTCTGCATACACACCTGCAGCAACCACAAGATGATGGGCAGCTTTAGACCCTCCTCGTGATCAGCACAAATGAGCTCAAAACAAGCCAAAGAGTGGCAACTGAGCCCACAGGTCCTCAAAGGGCACCCTTGCTCCAGCAGCAACTTTATGGCATGCCAGATGCAATCATGCGTGTAACTCCACAGGTGGCGTAGAGACTGATGCTGAATAAGTAGAGCGTTGTGTACTAAGCCGCTCTGTGCTGTGCAGCGTAGGAGGAGCAAGGGTCTCAGCAGCCTACACTGCTAGAAGGTGGCAAGCATGGACTGCGTGAAAACCTCCAGGTCAGCCTTGAAAGAACCCACAGAAAGAAATACCCCGTCAGCTGGATTTCATTCATGCCTGGAATCGTTCTGCCTCTGACTTAGGGTCCGTAGGAGTCAGATGGAGTCAGTCCGTAAATGAGTGGTACCTGGTAGAAGAGTGACTTCTGGGTCTAGATCCTTTGTGCTTTTTCTCATCTTTTTTTTGAGTGGGTGGCCACTGCATCGCGATGTGACAACTCATTCCGGGAATGGAGGAAACCAAGATAGTATCCCCCTGCTCCCACCCATTGACAGCTCAGTACACCCCTTTGCAGTTTGCTACTGAGGAGCCTTTGGGGGCATGGTCTTTCATGAACCACAGGCATTTGTATTGGTATTGTGATCCACTCAATGGCACCTTACACGGCACGAGCGTGAATCAGATGCCAACATCTGTCACGTACATTCATTGAAAAGCCATACTCTTCTAAGGAAGACATTTCTATAGGTTCAGTAAAATAGAGCAGCTATGTTTCTGGAGCAGCACGTGTAGTGTGTGTGGGGAAAGATCACTGGTGATATCATGCCCAGAATGCCATGACCGAGGCAGTCATGGCATCACACCTACACTCGCTGTTGGCCGTCTAACGAGCTCTGGCTCCAGTCTGCTGCTGGAGCCATTTCAAAGATGACTAATCTATGGGAGGACGCAAACACCTATCCTGCAACACCAACTGGTACGCCTCAGTTCTGCCTGAATTTCCAGCCATGAGAGAGTTTTGGAACAATTGCTAATGGCAAAGGCTGTTTGGCATCTATGAAGGCAGGGAAGGCAGAATCTCATAATACATGAACCACCATGAACATAATGGCCATCACTCTAGTCCCCATGACCCTCCTTCCCCAAATATAGAGTGGCCAGTTTTTTCAGAACTGATAAAGACTGCAAGGTGACCACAAATGCAGAATCAGGATTCTAGCAGACATGTTATGAAGAATCGTATGACCAAAGAAAGCATCAGATCAGGATGAAGCATCAAGACAATGTGTGAGCATTTGAACCCATGGATACCTTTCGTGGCAATAGGAGAGCATACAAGCGGATTCTAATTCAACATATCCATGAAATATTGGGGTTGGGTAAGGTTGACTGCCCACTTGCGCTTAAGGCTTAACAGCTCACATCTCAGGGACAGCATTATAAAAAGGGAGACATGCATTCAGAAGGCTCAGAATGGAGTAATGCAAGGACGTTTCATTTGCATAGCATCGCCTGCATGATTCATGGTCTCCCCTTTGTATTGTATTCTTCTTGCAGCCCCACAGGGGATTTTAAAGATTGTGCATTTGGCTCAGAGCCCAGGGAAAGCAAATGGGGAACCGCAAAGTTCCGTATAGGTTTTAAGTAGATAATAGGCTTCTTAGAAATAAAATCCATAGACAAGTACATATTCAACAATAAACAAACAACACTCAGGAAGTGTTTAGCTCCTAATCACTGTTAATTACAAACATTTGGTTTCTTTAAATCCATTGCGACAGGGCCAGCGTTGTGGCCCTGTCAAACGGGCGGATGAAGCCCACACCAGCGCAACACAGGTGCCTAAATGCAGGTAGGCCCCCTCTTCCCAGTCCTCTTTACCTGTACAGATGGCACCACAGCAGGAGAAGACGCCACTAGCCGTCCATACAAAAAACCAAAGGGTACCAGAAGCGGCACAACGCGGCCACCTCACCCGGAGGAAGCGGAGAAGGGGGGCACAGAGCCAAGGGGTGCTGGAGCACCCACCACATCGTCTGTCAAAGAAGCAAGGTTCCATCTGGGTCAGCTGGAGACCGCACCAGGACAAGCCTCCACTAAACCACAAGGGAAATATTATTTTAAATAAAAGCCTGTACTTAGGCCTATACCCACTCCATCACCAGGGATGTCATTATCATTCTAAAAGGCCCCCTGCACGCCTTGAGCAATACCACAGCCCCAGACCCCCGGCAGGGTCCCTGATGGAAAGGAACGGGCTTACCAACCCTTTGAAGCCCTCACATGGCCTTCCCCTGTCACACTCCGGAGTCAGGTAAGCGATTGGACAGTGCGAGTATCCAATCAGGGGAGGGAGTAGGGTATTTAAGGAGGTGTTTATGAGTGTGCAAGTGTGGGTTAGTTGGGTGAGGACAGGGGGTGGTTGCAGACATCCGAGAGACCAGAGGAGGCGAGAGCAAAAGGAGTGAGGAGGCTATTATAAGGAGGGGGGTTGTGGAGTGTTTGTGTGAGAGAGGAGAGTGAGTAATAGAGGTAGTGTAGGAGTAATGGAATGTAGTAGTAATGGTGGCAGAGGTAGGAGTATTAGGGAATAAAGACAGTAGGCAGCAGGAGTAGCGTGTGAAGAAAATAAGCAGTAGAGTGGTAGTCAGCAGTAGAGGGGTGAGCAGGTCACCATACCCTGAGTGTCCCTGAGGGTCTGAATAGGGAGTAGCGAAGGGGTGAGCAGGGCACCATACCCTGAGTGTCCCTGAGGGTCTGAATAGGGAGTAGCGAAGGGGTGAGCAGGTCACCATACCGAGTGTCCCTGAGGGTCTGAATAGGGAGTAGCGAAGGGGTGAGCAGGGCAGCATATCCCTGAGTGGCTTGGAGAAGTAAAGGTAGTAAACGGATAGTGGTAGCAGAGGAATAGGAACAGTAGTAGAGGGAGAGTGGGAAGAGCAACAGTGAGTGGAAGAATATGAGTAGCTATTGGCGTAGAGCAAAACACATTATTTATTTATTTGAATTTATAGAACGCACAACAGCCCGGGGGCATCGTGGCGATGTTACATGGAGACTTGCTGGTTACAAATGGATGCAGACTTAGTTACAGGTAGTTACATAGGTACATAAACTTGGTTACAGGACATTACAATGCAAATGAATTGGGTTACAAGAGCAAAAACATAGAGGAAGGCCATGAGGAAATAGGGTAGGCAATAGAGGGTACAGAGAGGGAGACATGGCAGGCAGAGGTTACCTGACGAGTGTGGTTTTCAAGATTTTGCGTAAGGCAGTGAGAGACTTTTCAGCTCTTAGGGAGTGTGGTAGTGCGTTCCGTAGTCTTGGGGCTATGGAGGGGAATCCTATGCCTCCGGCATTCGATCTTTTGAAGGGAGGGATGCAGAGTTGGTTGGCGTGTTGTGTTCTTATTGGGTGTGTGGAGTTGACTCTAGTGATGGTTTCAGATAGGTAGGGTGGCGCAGAGAGACTGAGGCATTTGTGTGCGAGGGTAAGGATCTTGAAGTCTACTCTTTCTTTGACGGGGAGCCAGTGGGCAGCTCGTCTTGCCTGGGAGATGTGGGCTCTTTTGGGGATGGTAAGGGCTGCTCAGAGCGCATTGTTTTGTACTATTTGTAACTTGTTGATATTTTTAGCTGATGTGCCTGCCAGAAGAGCATTACAGTAATCGAGTTTTGTTCCGATCGTGGCTCTGGCGATGCAAAGCAGTTTTAGCTGGTTAGAAAGGGTTTCATGGCATTATTGAGTTTGGTGGTGTGGGCAGCAGCGGAGGAGATGGCGCTAACCTGACGAGTCATGAGAGAGAGGAGTCTAGGTAGACTCCGAGAGTTTTTACAGAGGACAAGACAGGTATAATGGAGTTGTCAATGTTGACATTTTCGTATTTTTTGTTGAGTTTGGGCAGGATTTCCTTGTGGCCTAAGAGGATTAACTCAGTTTTGTCCCAGTTGAGGCAGAGACTATTAGTTGCCATCCAGGTTTGGATAGTATTGTAGATTTGGAGGAGGGCTGCTTTGTCTTGGTCGTAGTCACCAGTGAGGGGGAGGAGTATCTGCGTATTGTCGGCATAATTTGTGTATGATATGCCGAGCGTGTCCAGTTTGTCAAAGAGGGGCTTCGTGAATAGGTTGTATAGGGTAGGGGCAGTGCAGGATCCTTGGGGAACTCCACCGTGGATGGTGGTGTGGTCTGCGTTGGCCTGGTCGGAGTATACTTTCATGGCCCTTCCCTCCAGGAAGGAGGTTATCCAGGAGGTGGCGTGGGAAGAGAAGTGGGCTGCATTCGTTAGATGGGAAGTGAGGATGTCATGATCGACCAGATCGAATGCAGCAGAGAGGTCTAGAAGTAGCAGGAGGGCTGGTTTGCCTCTGTCCATTATCTCAGTGATTTGTTTTTTTAGGTTAAGGAGGGCAGTTTCTGTTTCATGACCTTTACGGAAACCTGATTGTCTCTTGCCTAAGATGGCATTAGACTCGAGGTAATGTTGGACCTGTGTGTGGGCAGCTTTGTCAAGAATTTTGAGAAGGAAGGGGACGGTGGTTATGGGCCTTTAGTTGTTAGGGCATGTTGGATCTAAAGATGTTTTTTTTTAAAAGTGGCCGAAACCCATGATTCCTTGAGGCTTTGTGGTACGGTCCCTGTGGCGAATGAAGCATTGATGAATGCTGCGATGATGGGGGATATGGCGCCAGTGCATTCTTTGATGATGGTGGGCGGGCAGATGTCCTCTTTGCACGTGGAAGGTTTGATGAGTTTGATGAGGTCAATGACTTCGGATTCTGTGACTTCTCTGAAGGAGAAGTGAGGAGTGGGAGTGTGGAGGGGGGTAGGCATGGGTAATGGCGTACCATCTGGTTTGGATAGGGTATCACGTTGTGAGTGGATTTTGTTTTGTAGAAGTTTAATTTTATTCAGAAGGGCATCCTGAATACTGGAGCACCAGGCTTTGACTTTGACTATTACGTCTGGGCTGGTGGTGGGTGTAATGAGGTCTTTGAATATGGCAAACATTTCCTTGGATTTCGGGTTTGCTGTGGAAATGCACTTGTTGAATGCCTCAGATTTAGCTATAAAGATGGCTTGTTTGTTCGTTAAGGAGATACTTTTAAATTCTCTAAGGGTAAGATCATTGGGCGTTGACTGCCAGGTGGCTAGGGCCAGGCGTTTGGAAGAGTGTAGGGTGGATAATTATTCTGTGTACCAGGAGTTGGTGTGCATAGATTTTTATTCTTTTTTGTCTTCGATAGGGGCTATGGTATCGATGGCTTTAGTGAGGGTATGGAAGTAGATGTTGGCGAGGATGGTGGGATTGTTGGTAAAAGGGGCTTTAAGTTCTGGAATATCTAGGAGTGGGAGGAGGTTGAGTTTGGTTAGTTTTTTAGAGCTTCTAGCTTTGGCCGGTGGGGCCTAAGAGAGTGTTTTGGTAGTCGGCTTTGTGGGGATAGTGAGTTGTATGCACCTGTGATCTGTCCACGGCTGGGCCGAGATGGTGGTGATGGATGAGGAGCAATTATGGTAAATGATCCAGTTAATGGTGCGTCCTTTGCATTGTGTAGGCTCTGTGATTTTGTGGGTGAAACCTAGGTCGGAGACCTCTTTGGCTAGAGCTGTGGCTGCTTTGTCCTTCGGGTCGTGCAGACCAAGGTTGAGGTCCCCTAATAGGATAGTTTTGGTGGAGTTCTTAAGGTTATTATTTAGAATTTGGAGGAGACGCTTGATGGTCAGAGGGGGTTCCTGGCAGTCTGTATGTGACAATTATATTTATGGTGCTGTTGCGGGAGATCGTTAACTTAGCATAGAGGAGAAGGAGGGCGAGGGAAATGGCAGGGCCGGAGGCTTTGTGGCGCCATGTTTCGTGATGGCTAGTAGGTCGAGGTCAAGGGAGGTGATGAGGTCATTGATCTCGAGGGCATGTGCTGGAAGCGAGCGAGTATAAATGAGGGCGCATTTAAGTGCCTGGTACTGGGAGTATTTTTTTTTTAGCGTGGGCATGTGTGTATGAGTGGATGTCTGGTCGGTGGTAGTGGTGTCCGTGGGGCTTTGGGTGGGGATGTTCGTGCAGGAGGTGGTCGATAGCATGGGTGGGTGAACAGGGTTCCCCCGGAGGGAGGGGGCAGTGGGTGCGAGGCTGCTTCGAGTGATGTGCAGAGATTAGATGTGGGGAAGCGGTGATGGTGCGATAGCCGAGTCTAAGATTTCTGAGATTGGTAGGGAGCGGGGCACTCATGAGCATGTTGGGTTCAGTGCATGCTCTTAGTCTAGGAAGTCTAGTGGGGGGTGGGGGGGTGTGACTGTTCAGATTAGACGGGCAGTAGGGGCTTGATGGGAATTCCTCTGCTGGAGTGGGTATTTGTTGGTGAAGGGGAGACGGGGTGTAAGGGTTAGGGAGCAGTATTGTGTTGGTGATCCAGAAGGCTGTTAAGAGGATGATCCAAGTATGGGTGATATGCTGTGTACAGAGTAAGTCATAGGTGTGTGTGCGATAGGGTGGAGGAATAGGCCTGGGAGAATTGTGAGTATACATTTGAGGGATGGGGCAATACCGAGAGGAGAGGAACAGAGAATCAGGACAATGGGTTGGTACTAGCGCAGACCTGGCTGGGCGCAGTGCTGAGTGGCACAAGAATGGGCATGTAAATACAATACAATTATAATTAGAGGCATAGTAAGAAGCGAGGAAGTAGAGTGGGAGGAAGGAGGGAAGAGAAGACAATGGAGATAGAAGGGTATTTGAAGCTACGAGCGATAGTAAGAACGGAGTAGGAAGAGAAGTAAGATCGAAGGTGGAGGTGGAAAGGTGAAGAGAGAGATTGGAGGGCAGTGACATGGCGGGAGGAGAGCAGCTTAAGAGTCTAGTACAGCGAAAGGTCAGGTACGAGAGGGTGTGAAAGGAAAAGTCCAGTATAGGGAAGGGTCAGGTACGAGAGGGGGTGAAAGGAAGATAGTGTGATGCCAGGAGAAAGAAGGTACCATTCATTACTGCCCAAGACTACTAAGCAGGGTTGGCGAGGGTACGTTAGAAGACCCGTAGGGAGTCAGGCAGATAATAATTTTGGGAACACACAAAAAGACCAGGAAGTGAAAGACAGATGGGGATTACCGATCCTAGTGCTACTAACATCCCCGATAGAGACGTCAGGGTTAGGGAGCCAGGGTACAAGGCCAGGGTAGACCGGAGAGAGAGCGCCGGACCCAGCCCCAAATATTGCAAGCCGCGCTAGGTCCAGGCATCGTCGCCACAAGAGATACGACTATTACATCTATAAAGAAAATGTAATTAACACCCTTGAATTCGCTGTCGGCGTGGTTCTTTGGGGCAGCATGTAACAACAAACGTGGAAAAAAAGGCAGTAAAATTAACCCGTATTAAATAAAGGTATTCCACTCTACATTGATTACATTTTAGAATAATGGAATTAAAATCTATTGATAAGGGCCATACCAACATTCCTAAAACAATAAAAGTGGAAATTAAATAATAAATGTGCCATGTAGTTCCCTTAACGATTTGCAGATGAGCTTGATTAGAAGCAAGGGGTAATTAATAGAAAGGGCAACTAGTCATTATCGTTCACGTGAGAAATAACATTGATCATTGAAGTACAAAATCATAAATGGCAGGTTGGCCTTCACTGTGTTTTTTAATAACTCATGTTCCAACACGTTTGACTTTTGGGACAATTGAAGCTTGGATGACTACATGTTCATTTAATTTCACATCACTTTATTTCGATCCGACAGATCATAAAAGTCACATACAAAATTCATCACATAAAACAGTCAAAAATGAGTAAAACTGGTGATAGTAAAATTCATGCTTAAAGGAATGAAAATATAAGCAATTCATTATCCAGAACTGAAACATCAGATGTCACACAGCTAATATGCTTTAGTCTCTTCCTACATGCCTGGTATACATAATTCCCCATACAATGGGTCGCCAATTCACTCCCCACCCCACTACCCCCCAGCCAGGCACAGCTGCAAAGCCTCACTTAATCTTCTAGTGCAAGACTGCCTAGAAAGAGAATCAGATATTTACTTCTAATATAAAGATATTCCGGACAAAAAAAGATAAAGTACACTGTGCTTTCAAACAACGTTTGGACAAAACGGGCAAATTGCTGAGTTGCCTGAACTCCATTTTCAGGCTGAAGTTTGAAGCATAGAATCAATGAACAGAAAAGAAAAGCCCAACTCGGATAGTTTCATATAACGTTAACCCTGTGAGCCCTTGCTTGATCCAAAGTAAAAAGCTCAGTGATAATCAAACGAGAAGGAACTGCTTTGTAACTTTGCCTAAGCGAGAAAACATAACAAGATATGGGCTATTTGCAATTGCATAGCAATCGGCCCCACGTTGGTTTCAAGGTAGAGGATCTTCTTAGCAGTTTTGGAGGAAAGACCTAGCAGGGTTCTTTAACATTTCCACCCGTTTCAATATTTGGTTATGGTGCATGAGCACACTGTACTACACGACTTAGCCACACTTCCCCATAATTAGTAGAAACAAGCAGTACTACAATGTTAGCCTGCTTGATTTGTAGGGCTGCTTTCCGTACCTGGGCCAACAAACTGTTTATCATTTTACAATCTTAAGCCCACTGTGGTGTAAGTATGTATATAACTTTAGATCGGAGATGGAAGTGAGAACGGGTGAATGTTCTAGAAGCATGGAGTGTTGTGGATGGGAGACTATTCAGAGGAGTGGCGGCTGAGTGAAGCTGGAGGAAATGTGAAGCTCGCAGGGGCGCTTACCATGGAACTTACCTTTGATGTCTGTAGTGAATAAAGCCAATTAGCACCCTGGAAGGCACCGTCCACCAATAGGAATGCTCGGAACGTGGGCTGTAGTCACTAAGGAAAGGCCATCTTCCGAGCAGGTTCATTGGTGTTGGGCGATTCCCTTCCGTTCCCCGCTCCCCCTTCACCTTACCACCCGGGGCATATCGCCATTAGCACGCATGCAGCTCCCTACAGTACTAGTGGTTTCTTATTTTTTGGAAAGAAAAAAAGCAAAGTTTCCTTTATCCTGCCGCCACACTGCTGTCAGCCAGGCAGTCCTTCTTCAATGTTGATGATGCCATCAATACTGTAAACGGACTTCCTGGCTGTCAGCTGTGTGGTGTCAGGCCACGGAATAAAGCTATGTTTTCTTTCTTTCTTAAACAAACTAATATTAGCACCCGTGTAGGGATCTGCACGGGTGCTAATGGCGATATTTCCCCTCGGTGGCGGCTGACCCTGTAGGTAACGAGCCACTGCGCTCGGGCCCTTAATTTGGGCAGCGGGCTATTACCTACAGGGTCGGCCCGCCACCTCGTGGCATATCGCTTCATTAAACTGAGCACAACCGCCTCATGTACTTCATTACATTGGTGACAAGCGGTAACCTGGGTGTCGCCATGCAGCAGCGGAAAAACTGTGAGCTGTTGGAAACGTTGCCGCGCGGATACTCATGGTCCTTCAGATATGATATTTTATGTGTATCGCACTCATACACAAGTGTTTCGGACATGAGTGTAGGATTTGCAATTTCTTGTATTTTACGTTTGAGTCTTTCTTCATTGTGCCAGCAAATTTATTAGTGGATGAATAATACTGGAACAGCTGTTCTTTAACTGTCTGTGCTTCACATGGAACCTGCAAAAATAGACATTTGAAAAGCTATTTTCACTGTATATAGAAACTAAAATACTGAGGCGTGTCTGCCCTATTTTATTAAAGTTTTTTTTTAAACGAGTAAAAAAAGCTGTATGGACTCGAGCAACGATAACTTGGTAAAACCATTACTTTGTGTACATACACTACACATACATACTTCATGATACACTTGCATATGTTGTAAGGAAAGGTGTCCTGCTGCTCAGCTGCTTGAAAGCGGAAAATTAAGTAAAAGGGGAGAGAAACTGCATGAGCATATACGCTCAGATAGATCCTCAAGAAAAGGGCCGCAAAGCGCCACGGACGTATACAATGTCCTGACAGAGAACCTGCAGTTGGCAAGTATCGGCAAAGCAAAAGACGCTGGTAGCGGTTGGATGTGCCCATGACTGTCGTGTGTATATTTCTAAAACGGACACAAGCAAAACTGGAAAGAGGTTCTATTTTCACAGAAGGCGTGATTATAAAGTAGAACATTCGCTGGAGAAGAACCTGCTTACTCCATATAGCACAAGTAAAAAATAAAAACTGGGACGTTTTGCAAAAATAAAATAAGACAAATAAAAGGTTTACAAATAGCTTTTCTAACATTATTGTTGGTTATAACACCTAAGTATTACCATGCAAAATGTTCCATGCACTATCATTTTTCTGCACTCTCCAGGAGTCCCTAAAGTCAAATGGAAAAAAGGATTCATGCACTAGATAGGTGCCACATGTGGAAATGGCTTTGCCATTGATAGGATGGTGTCTCTGTTAATGCACTGTCTTGGGTATGAAGGGTAGCGAATTTATGGTGTTTTGTCAGACATTTCAAATGATGCGTATAATGTGGATGACGTGAATGAACTTGAAATGGCTTTATTAAAGTTTGATCTTGCTTCAACCCTAAGACGAGCAATATATTGAAACATTATAATTTTGGCACTCATATACAAGATGAATGTGAAACCATGCAAGTATATGCCACTGAGATATCTAGCAATTACATGAAATGATGGTAATGCCTTGTATGAACACACATGTGATCAACTCATGATACACTATTGCAGCAATCGTATCACGGAAGAGCTATGAGTCAAAGAATTAGAAGGTTGAATAAAGGGTGAGACATTCAATGGAGTGTGTCACTAAACTTAATAAGGTGGAACAAAAGAAGCCCTCAACTGAAATTTTTAAAATAGAGTAAGAAGAAAGAAAACCTTATAAGAATAAAGGACAAAAACCTTTAATTGATAGTGCCGCACGACTTGGAAGAGACAGTGTATTCCAAAGACAAGCTACTTCTAGCAGACACACAACTGAACGATTGTGTTATTCGTGTGGTAGAATCACTTGGCTAGCGCTTCTGTGTGTGCAGCAAAGAAAGTGATGTGCACAAAATGCTAAATATGTGGTCATGTAGCTATTTACTGTAAAAACTTCCAAGAAAATCCAGGATACATCACAAAGAATATACAATTTATAGGCGGATATGCAAGTACATCATCAGAAGATGAAGAAAATATAAAACCAGAAGTGATTACAGTAAACAGTTGAATGTGATGAAGATTATGACTGTGAAAGTCAGATGACAAGTATTTTAATAAATGGAAAAGCGTTATGGATGACGGCGGACTCTGGAGCCAAGCGACATGAATAGAAAGAAAAGTATTCGAGAAGCAATTGGAAGGGAATGTGGAAAATGTAATACCCCCGGACATAAAAATAGGGGGTTATAATATGGATTGTATCGAACTTCAAGGGTACTTTATCAGAAATTTTGAATGTAAAGGCAGACAATCTTCAGGAACAGTTTATGTAACAAGAACAGGTCCATCTCTATTGGGATGGAAAAAACAAAAGCATTTACATATGAAATAGGATTCAGGCCCATGGGTGTGATGAGGAAAGATTCAATAAAATGAAGAGGGGAGGTGTGTGGTATGAATATGTATATATATTTATATGTGAGATGGAAGTGAGAAGGCATGAATGTTCTAGAACAATCTGGTGATATTCAGACGATAAATCTAAATTTGAGAAAACTTTCCCAATCATACTTAACATTTCCCCTACATTAGGTAGAGGATGGCTTTCTACAAGCACACATTTGTTCAGTTGCCCAAGGTCAACGCACAACCTAATATTTCCATTTGGTTTCTTTGCCACCACCATAGATGACACCCATTCTACAGCATCTGGTCTCTCAATTATTCCTCTATCACACAATGTGTTTTTTTCCCTTTTCACACTGTCCCTTAAAGTCAAATGTACTGGTCAATCTTTGTTTGTGATGTTCCTCCATTACACAATGTTTTATTTCCCTTTCCACACTGTCCTTTACAGTCAAATACACTGGTCATTCTTTGTGTGTGGAGGGGACATCTCTTTTTTTTTTTAGAACAATCCGATGTACCATCGGTTTCAGTTCATTGGTATTTGGATCCAAATTCATATGTAAATGTTTTTGTTCTTGCCATCCCATGCAAGTGGAAAGAGTATGTGCAGGGGCTGTGCAGGTTAATGGTGGACAAGTGTGGAATTTGGAAGAGTGGTGAAAGTGCGAGGACCATGGGTGTGATGGGGAGAGGCTCAATAAAATAAAGAAGGGAGGCGTGGTGTAAATATGTATATATCTTTACATGGGAGGTCAATGTGAGAAGGTATGAATGTTCTAGAAGCATGCAGTACTGTGGACGAAAGACTATACCGAGAAGTGAAAGCGAAGGAAAGGAAGGTAAAGCTAGTGCAGACATTTACCATGGGACTTACTTTTGATGTCTGTAATGAATAAAGTCAATTAAAAGGAGAATGGCTGTCTCATGTACTCCATTACACCCACACAGCAAAATGTGGGAACCCTTAAAACGGTACAGTTTTCAATAAAGGAAGAGGGATTACAAATTGTATACTTGTTGTAAAATATGATAAATGACCTAGACGTGTTTACTATCACTGAGTACAACACCAGCAGTGCAACATAACCATTTATTTGGTTTGGTGTGGTAATCAGTGTTATTCCCATTGAAAGAACATCATCAGTGTAAGCTAAACACAGAGTTGGGCATCTAGAGATGGGAGGAAAATCAACTATTTTATGTAAAATGTGCTCCTCTTGACCATTCAGGTAAATATTTAAAAGTAGGGGAGCCATCACATATCCTTGGGCAATCACCCTGATTGGTTGAGAAAGATGGTGTGATTCCCGTTCTTGCCAAAAGTTTCAAATTCTATAGTCGCTGTATGTTGCTGCATTAGAATACTCAACATCTATTTAGTCACACCTAGCTCCCGAAGAACTGACCAAAGCACTTGTCTGTTAACCTTACTGAACGCCATGGACTAGTCCATCAAGGCCAGGTACATAGCACACTTCATGACCTCAAAATACTTATCAATGTTCAGCGACAAGTTCAGATATTGCTCTGCTCATGGACTGTGGACAACCTGGCTGTGAATCCAATATCATTAGTTTATATACAGACCAAGAGTCTTTTCATTTGTACTATACCTAAAAACATAAGTAAAATATCACTTAACTGAGTCTTTAACAACTGAGGTTGCATCATTGTCGCTTCTTGAATATTGGGACAAAAGAACAAATAAACCAGCAATTTGGTTTAGATCTAGTCACAGGAACAGTTTCGAATACATTTAAAAAAATGATGCCTACGTTCCGATGTCAATTTAAAATAAACTTCTGGTACACCATCAGGGTCGGGGCCTTGAGACACCCAAGCTCAGAAACTATTTTAGGTATTTCAGATAAAGATATGATCTCCGCAAGTGATCCCATGCTGGGAAATATAGCAGTTCCATGAACCAACAGAGTTTGATCACGTTCATAAACCTCACAAAAGTGAGCAGACCACTGGGGACATTGTCAAAGCATCTTTGGTCGAGGTTGCATCTAGCCAACTGAAAAACAAACTCCAGACTTCTCTGGAGTTCTGACGAGAAGTAGCCAACAGAATATGTTTCCAAGCTTCGAAATCAAATTGTCTTTTGCCAGTAATGTTATTACTTCCCCAATTAGCCTGGGAAATCTTTCTGTAGTCAGTATTTGAGTACTTCAGGACTAAGTACGTAATGTTTAGACTGCTGTCAACCTTTGACAAAAAATAAGCATGCATGATTTGATTAATGGAAAAAAGTAAACATGATTTTATTTAGAATCCCATATGTATCAATCAAAGCTTGTTCTACACATCCCGCAGTGAGGCGGTAATCTATAAATAAATCACCAACCTTAATTATCTGCTCTTGAACCTGGACAAATCAATTTGATTCCACTTTAAGCATTGTCGACTTGGGGTAGACTGCAATGATGAGGGCAAAACCACTACAGGTCTTTATGACAGATACCCCCAGTGAAAAGGTTAATTTCTAGAATGTTGCAAGGCTGTGAAAAGGTCAACCCTACTCCTTCTGCATCTACAGCAGGACTGTGGTCAACCCTTTTGCTTTACCAATCAACTACAAATTAATGTATTCATGGTTGATACAGATCACCTTCACATCCCATCACCACAGTCATTGCCACTACTTCACCAATCACAAGATTGAGTAATTAAGTAATGACTCACACTCTTTAGAGTTCTTATAAATGTGCCCTTATTTGATATATCTGAGCCAATGTGTCCGTTAACACAGAGAGAATCATCAATATTAACTTTGTTCAACTTAACTCCCTGTTGATTGAGAGGACATATATAGGATACCCTGCAACTCTGCTTGATTTATACCTTTCCTACCATCAGCATCAAGATTGCTAATACAGGCATTAAAGTCATCCCAGCAATTAAGACATGCTCACTGCTATTACAAAACAACTTTTTATCTGCTAGATCAAGGTAAATGTGATTCTAATTGGATAAGCAGGGCAAGGCAACATCTCTCCCCATACCCCCAAAGATCTGTGTACTTATCTCTGTATCAGTCGACGTCATAAAACCACCTTTTGATCTACCCCGAACATACAAATCTGGTAAATAGATACGAGTTAGTGCCCAGGTCTCTTGAAGCAAGAGAATAGCAATATGATATATATATATATATATATATAATATATATATTGCACTAGTAAAAACCTATGCAATTCGCTCACAAAGAACATTGCTAAAGGGACGTTGTGGTTAAGTTACACTACTAAAAAGCTATGACATTCACTGACAAAAAACGTTTGTAAAGGGACGATATGTTTCAGTTGCCCTATGAAAATTCAGTGCAACAAGTACTTGAAAGGAACATTACACTAATAACAACCTATCTATATTATGGTTACAAGTAAAACCAAAAAACCCCAGAAATTTGCCAGTTATGGTAACCTAAGCAACCATAACTCGGACCACCATTGTGCACTGCTACGGCTAACACCCATGACATCAAACATGACATCACAAATGTTATTGATGGCATCACATCTGCATTTAGTTTTCATGAAAATCCTCCACAAGGGATTTCCATTATAATGGTGCCAGAAAACTATCAGAGGTCATTGGGAGAACTATCATGTCATACATAGTTCATTAAGTAGTGCATTGCTATAAACACCATTTAATTACAGAGTTATTTCCAGTACATGCACCTACTCATGTGCAAACGTAGACATTGTCTGCAGCATGTACAAGGTAAGTGGCAGGCATTCTGTTGTCATGAATGCAATGTGTGTATGATATCATATGATGTGAAATTGTATGGTTTGGCATTTATAATGTGTCTATACACAAGTTTTGCAAGATGCGACGAGGCAAAGGAGGGGTAACAGAGGGGAGACAGAGACAGCAAACCTACTAGGCCAGGTGTCACTCAGATCGCCCAACTGCATGGGTAGTGGGAGGGGAAAATACTGTACATGGAAAGAAGAACAAATGACAATAAGTAAAGTGCAAGGATACGTGCAGACATCAGGTGGTGGTGGAACTGTTTTTTTGTTTGTTTTCGCAGTACCCCACTTACTACAAACATTTCAAAAATGATCGCACAAAAGCAGCACTGAATGCATGTTACCAACTTCAAACAAGTACATGCAGTGCATGTATACAAACAGGATGCCTGCCCCTTACCTTGCACGGCATACCTGTGCAGATCTTGTACAAAGTTATCACCCACGATCAGCACTGTGCATCTCTCCATCTCTACCAACCTCATTACACAGAGAGTACTGGGAAAAGTAGTATCACCCCTTCCTGTGAACCACACTCTTGACACCTGATTCCATAATCCCCACAGTTCTATTTGCATGCCCACCATGCTCAGAATGGCAGGATGTGGCACGTGCACTTTCCCAGCTACATCGAGGGCTACACCTCAGTAAAGCAGGGAAGTCTTTCTCCCCTCTTCACTGTTCTTCTTCCAGCACTCCCTCATTGAGTACTGTGAAATATTCACGCATGCATGCAGCAATCACAGCCAAGAACTCTGCATCCAACACTATCATTTCTGTACAGCACTCCATATTGACCGTTGAACACTCCGAATACAAGTCATGTGTGCTTCCAAAGCACCTTCAGTACAAAGTTATGGGGAAAAAATCCACGATTTCAGCATCCAAGTTCATCCAGAGCGGCACCCATCACGCCTTCGACCTTGCACACAAGAGTCTACTGCTTGCCTACACCCAGCACACCATAATGGAGCAATGCATGCAAACATGGGGCCAGAAACCACAATCCACAAACATAACATAGCCAGTGGCACTTCTATACAAACCACAGTACCATAACACAGCGATGCATGGAAACATGCAACAGGTAGCAGATTCCACAAACATAACGCTGCCTCTGCCATCCCTATCCACTTCCATTCACGAAGTATTGTGTCACTGTCAACCAAACCACACAATCTTCACAACATTGGGCCTACTGAAACCAGAATATCCAAACACATAGAAGATTCACTTCAACCCTACCCTCTTCTATACTGACAGTATTGCAAAACTACACCCAGTGGCCACACTGCAGGACCTTTCACTGCACAATATCCAACCATACACCGAAAACCATAGGATGTTCTAACAATGACCGCACCCATGGAAACCACAATATAAGCATGTCAGCGCACTTCTGGTTCGCTATGAAGAGTAAAATGTGCTCCACAACCATTCTGTAAAGGTGACCACCCTCTGAGAGATGCAGTCAAAACTGCATTGCTGCGGTGGGTGTGGTGAAGGCCTGGCTTTTGGGTGCATGGCCTACGACCTTTGGCCATGCACCCAATAGTCTAGGCCTTGGCCACACCCACCACAACGTAATCCAGTCATTCATGGCAACATGTCACCAAGTACCACAATCCACACACGTACCACAGCCACCGGCACTCCTATCCAACCCCTCACCGTTATACAGCGATGTCTAGAAACATGCACCTTTTAGCAGAATTTACAAACTTAACACAGCCTCCAGCACCCTACCAACTTTCAATCACATACAATGGTGTTACTGCCAACCGAACCAACCAACAATATATGCATGTCAGCTGACTTCTGGTGCTCCATGAAGTCTACAATGTGCTCCACAACCATTCGGTAAAGGTGAGCACCCTCTGACTGATGCTGTCTAAACTGCATTGCTGCTGTGGGCGTGGGCAAAGCCTAGACTATTGGATGCATGGCCTACGGCCTTTGGCCATGCACCCAATAGTCTAGGCCTTGCCCACACCCACCGCAACGTAATGCAGCCATGTATGGCAACATGTGACCAAGTACCACACTCCACACACGTACCACAGCCACCGCCACTGCTACCCAACCTCTGCACCGTAATACAACTATACATGGCAACATGCAACAGTTAGCAGAATCTACAAACATAACACAGCCTCCGGCACGCATACCCACTTTCATTCACATAGTATGGTGTTACTGCCAACCGAACCAATTTTTGTTTCGCAACGGTGGCCCTGCTCCCAGCCCTTCATTCAGTACACGAAAGCCATGCCGCATAGTGCAGTACTGTAGTCAGCACTCCGCGCAATGGACACTACGCAATCCTATGAAATATGCAGTTCACCCCTATCCAATTCTATGAACACACTATTTAAATATTGCACCTACTTCACACACTGTATTATCCAAGCACATAGAAGATGCACTTCAAGCCTATCCTCTTCTATACTGACAGTATTGCAAAAGTGCACTTAGTGCACACACTGCAGAACTGTTCACTCCATTAGCTGCAGCCATGGAGTAAACACTGTAGGATGTTCTACCAAACAACACACCCATGGAATGCACAATGTATGCAATGCTGACGAGCCACACACAGAAGGCAATTGCTACCACAGAATATAGTTGGCGGTGCAAGGCCTCCATCCGTGCATCAAATGGGCAACGGGCTTACCACATGCAACACACCAGAGTACATGTTATCTTACAATGTACATGTCATGTGCAATGCACTCCCCTTCTGCAATTGAGGTCCCACCAGTCACCACGGAAAGAGGTGCCTGCAGCAGCTATCGTGCCGTAATAAAGCACACATGGTAGTCGCCTGTGCAGATACTGCAGTCACATCAACATCTTCGTCCACCTTTTGACATATCCCAGATGAACCATTTCTCACTCCCCCACCCTTTCTATCCCTTCTTCCCACCACCACATGGGGTAATATATGTTTTGCAATGAACTCTGCTTCTGCAAGTCAGCTCCCACCAGTCACCACGGTAAGATGTCGCGGCACAAGCTATCGTGCCGTAGCGAAGGCTGCCTGCATTCACCACACATGGTAGTCACCTGTGCAGGGACCAGTGAATTGGTGCAGTACGCACGGATACTGCAGGCACACCACCGTCTTCGTCCACCTAATAATCACACATCTCAGATGAACCACTTCTCTCTCCCCCACTCTTTCTATCCCTTCTTCCCACCACCACATGCCTTACATTATGTTTGTCAGTCCCTTTTGGCGCCGAACTGTCCTCCGATACACCATGGCAGCGTTTCCCAAAAACTTTGACGCACAGCACGCTTCCCTCCAGCCAACCACCAGCCGCGTCAAATGTTCGCCGACATCGCGGCGTACTGCAAGCCAATGATACATTTGTCAGCGGAGCGAACAGGCAAATGGATCCGCAGAGCGGAGCCAGATATCACTAATTTTTTGTGACGTACATTTCAGATCTTTGCAACAAAAGTACTGGTCGGATTTCCACCAAACACACAAAAGCACGCTTTCTGAACCAAGCACCTGCTCCTGCCGCAAATTTGGTTAAAATCCGTCCAGTCGTTCAGCCTGTAGCCGTGCTTTCCCCATTCAGTGTATGGAAAAAGAATAAAAATTGGGACCCCTTATAACTTTGCCCCCCCTCCACGTAACCTCACCCAACTTTCCAACAAAATTTGGCCCCATATACTTTTTTGGCAAAGTTTGGTGAAGATTCGTCCACGGGGAACAAAGTTATAAGCCGCCTAAAAAGTGGTCTTCCTATGAGTTGAACAACTTCACCATAACTATATATTTATTTTACCAGAGTTTGGTGAGGATTCCTCTAGGGGGAGCGAAGTTATAAGCCACCGAAAAAGTGGTCTTCCTATGAGTTTAGCAACTTAGCCATAACTACACTATATACATATATGACCCAAGATCAAACCACCTTTGCCTTCAGGATAGTGATATTTCATGACATAACTGATTATTTATAAGCAACTTCGAACAATGTGGTCTGTGTTAGTGGGGGAGTGTCCAACAGGGGATCAAGACAGAGGCTCAGTTACTGCTCTTTCTTTAGATGTTAAACTTTGGCAGTCCTAGTTACAGGGGGGCGGTCATTCCATTAGACATATGCAAATCAGTTGATCCATTAAGTGTATTATCATCAGTGGTGGTGAACCTATTGGTAATATTGCTCTTAACAACATTCTCGGTTGCCACAGGTGCAGAACACAAGAGTAAACCCACTATGTAAAGGCTCTGCATGCTGTCTAAAACCGCATACCTAATGGAGCACAAGACGTCTGCAATAAATGACTTTCACATGATCACATGAAAGTGAGTCTCTTTCAGGGTGTAGATTAGGTGAAGCAAGGTACTTTCAACACGACAATGAATCACAACTAAAACAATCTACAGGTACATTCAAAATAACAATGTTAATCCCTCCCAGCATCAAAAAAACACAAAACAATACACAGATGTCTGAACACAATTCCTGGTTAAAGGGCCAATCCCTAGCACTCTTTAGGTCATCAACAAATCATGGCTGAATAAATGGCCAACCCCTTTGTCATTGTTAGCCAAATGAATGCCTTATTCATAAGCAAAATAATGATGAGGCAGATTATTTAAAATTAACATGTAATGGGTGTAAACTGGCGGCAGGCTGAAATCCAGCCTGTAACTAGTGTTATGATATGGCATTTATAACGCGCCTATACACAAGTGTTTCGTCTTAAAATATTGCCTATTTTCTAACTTCTCATTGGTCTTTGCCCAAACTCAGACTAGTTGATGATGCAACTAAAGATCTCGGCTGGATCAAAAGTTCACTACTAAGTGTGGGCGAACAAATTTGTCCCAACCCCCGAATCACCTGCATTTTCACTATTCTTGGGTTATTCAGATCGGCTGGACTTTTAAATGGTTCGATTGACAGATTCAATTGACTTTAGGACTATTCATGCTGCTGAAATGTTGTAAACACTGGATTAAAGCAGTTAGAACATTTCCTGCCGGCCCATCTTCAAAGCAATTAAAATACAAAGTTGAGGGAATCGGTCAGAGGTTCAGAGCCTTCCTGCTATGGTAGCTCAAAGAAAGCAAAGCGAAAAGAATTACCTTGCAAAAAAACCTCCCTGTGCATGTATACAAGTCCAATGGGATCAAAGAGGAATAAGCAGGTGGGAGGGAGTGGAAGGTGGGAGGGTGTGGAGTAGCGACTGGGACAAGGTTAGGAGAATCAGAGTAACGAGGTATACCAGTAATCGAATGAGGCATTACCTGATCTTCGCCATTGCAGTCAACATGATCAAGAATGTGTAAATAAACTGTATGTGTTATCTACCATTCTCATATCTACACAAACTAAACCATGGACTGCTAATGGACAAACACATTTACTGAGAAGCTACCAATAGAAGTAGTCATGCCTAATAGATGCAGAACTGCACAAAGTGACCAGAAAACAAAAACACAGGAGGCCTAGTATCTTCCAGGAGTGAGAACAGCCAAGCAGAGGATACATTTAAACAAATCGAATGATGGATCCCAGACCTGACAATAAAAAGAAAGATCTATAGGGCATTCCCTAAATAAACACCTCAGCCAAGAAATAGAGAAGGAATAAGCCTTGGACAAAAACTAAGCTCGAGAGCCAAACCCAAAACCTACCTTTCAGTGGATGCAACCGTTGACGTGAGCAAACAAGTTCAATTGAGCACTGCGAGAGCTCAGGAGCCCCACAAACGTGATGAATTACAAAACCAATCCCTCCCCTGTCCAAAGCAAGGCAAGAGCAGGCGGTGATTCGCGGGCATGGGAAAAGATAAACCATTCTCTCGTCTGGACGTAGGAGAATATCCTGAGAAGAAGCGCATAGACGTTATTCCTGCAACACGTCGGAATGGCTGCCGAAAGATACAACATTCCAAATAAAGACTGGAACCGTCAGCTGAGAGGGAAATTACTCGATGAGGACATGAAGTGAAAATCTATCGAGAACGCAGACACACTGCCCCGCCTCAAAGAAAAAAACATGAACTGCATCCACTTATTCACCAGACACGGATACTAGAGAGCGGTCATCTTGGATAAACTGGGCCATTGTCAATTATTTTCATGTGGAGGGAATATCCAAAGAAGGTGGGGACCTAACATGAAACCAATGATAGCACATGCCCCAAAGGACCGCCTCCAGGTGTTGCAACACAAACACTGCCCTCTCACAATGTTAAAATAAGGGGGAGTCACTGGATACGTAGGCAGTCGGTTGAGGAGGAAAAGTCCTGAGGCCCGAGAAAAACAGCTCCAGACCCAGTCAATGTCCACCTCCAACTTCTGAGTAGTTTGGTGTTGTATAGTTCTTTATGCCAGGCTTCTCGTGCTTCTAAGAAGTGTAATAATTATAACCTCAATAATGACACTAAATTGATCAACCAAGGAATGAAAGAGGATAGGGTCAGCTCGGCCAGGATTCAAACCTGCGGCTGTAAGTAGATAAAGGAAGTCTTAAATTGAGTGCTTAACTTGCTGAGCTATCTTGCTGGACACTGTAAAGGCATGTATCAAAGAGCTAGGGATCCAAACGGTCACTTGTCTGAACAATGGGAGAAAGCCCAGAAGAGCCTTTTGCCCGAGAGGTGGCACAAAGGAGGACGTCCATTGGTGCGCTTATCAATCACAAGAAAAAGTGAGCCCATTGGACTAGCAAAACGAAAGGGTAAATTCCCTGCAATGTCTCTGGACCAGAACCTCTGTGGTCCTGCCATGTGCACTTGCTCTACGGTACCCCAGTACCCCATCTTTCTTGGAACAAAGGCAAGAGAGGGCAAGTGAATTGGGAACGGAACAACAAAGAGGACATTTTTTAGATGTGTCTCCCACTGTTTGTTGGTGAGTTTTCCAAGAAAAAGCAAGGCCTCACTCACACCAGCGACACACTCAGAAGACTGTAAAGTGGAATTAGCCACCTCCGGGCCTAGAACAGAATGTGAGGACACAATCCTTCCACTAAGCCCCCAAATAGTACAGACCATTAAGTGGCATCACAGCAGAGAACCCCCACTTCTGAGTCCAGAAGGATGCCCTTCAGCAGGAAAAGATACCCTGCTGACTGTAAAAGTGGGCCCAGTCCAACATAAAAACACCACCAGCCTCCATGATGTCTTTCATATCAAACTGGCCATGGCCCAATCCACTAGCCATGCTGCCTGATCTGAAAAACATTGCTGACGAGTCTTACAGTAGACTGACCTAGGCTGCTGAATTGATTGACACACACACAATTGGTGCTTCATCCCAGGACCCTTCTGCAGCACACAGCAACTGGTGTCACCAACAACCCAATCCAAAGCTCCCAATATATGAACACCGAACTGACTAAATCTGGACCAGCCCCACTGGTTTTAAAATCCAATAAATTCACATGGATCCCAGAGGTATGTACCAAACTGTTGCGCAGGAGCAAGACAATAGTCAAAGAAGGCTCAGCTCAACCAGACAGAATTCAGCCACCAGTCAATGAGCTGGCAAGAGATTGTCTGTATATGTCCCCTTTGGCTTTAGCATATGTGATGAAGACTTACTAAGAACTATTTAGGGGGGCAGACTCTGTATCACATTCACGAAAACTGGAAGACAGTGTAAATAGTCTTCGGGTGCATGCACACACTTCTACTGCAACAACCAGTGTACACTCCCAGAAAGAAGAAAACGACCTGCTCTAAACCAGATTCAATCTTGGATGAATGCCATAACTTGTCATTAAACAAATCTTGAATTGAATTCTAAATAGACAAATACTATTGGATTTTACAATATTGGTTTTGTCTTTCTTGTTTTAACACAATCCTTTCCAAATGCATTGTAAACTCTCCTGTCAGGACTTCTGACACACACACTTGAATGCCCTGGTTTCCTTTAGTGCCAAGACTTCTGTTTCTTACTTTTGGAAGGCCTGGTTTACTCTCCTGCCAGGACCTCTGTTTTCATACTCTTGGAGCCATTCCCCACTCCCACAAGTCCATATATATAAGGTTGGATAACGTATCCCTGTGATAGGTTATCCTCTTACTGTTCTTTAAATGTTTGCACTTCGCACATCCACACATTAGGCAAGGGGTTAGTTGCAATTTAAATTCCCCCTTTTCAATATGTACATACTGCGTCTCTGTAAATTGCTTTTCATGTATTTGCACTCGGCGTGCTCGCCGATACGCTCCGGTGTCCCCCCTACCTCCGGGTGGACTCACCGGTCTTTGTTGGCATTGATTCTCTCTTGCAGTCTGCAAATGAAGGATTGCAGCATGTTTTCTCCTCGCAACTGCCTTTTCTATGTTCGCTGGTCCTTGGCGGCTTCTGCTGCACACACCTGCTTTCGTCTCGGCTTCGGTAAGCGATGGACTGCTTTTCTCAATCATGTGAACGCCCAGGAGTCCCTCACCGGCTCCTGGCATTCCTGTGGTGGTTATTCAAACCGCAGCTTCTTTCTCCATATGCAAGCTGTTCAGCTTCCCCACGCCAGATCCGGCTCTTCAATTACCTGCTCTTCGTAGCAAGGTTCAGCTCTACCTAGCCAGTCGCTACAGGAACTGTCCACGTCCCTCGGTTTGGGATGCTTACATTTACTGGGCACAGGTGTGTGCCGGAAACACTAGACCGCTCATTGAGCTTGTGATCTCATTTGCTCCATTCTCTTCTTTGTGCCAGTATTTCAAGTCCATTGGTGCCAATTGGTTTATGGACTTTGAATAAGCATAAAAAGGTTTTGATGGATAAAGTGGTTCTCAAAGGTGATTCCATCATGGTGGCAAAGTTGGTTTATAGATTTCATAAATGGGGTTTCCCTCTTCTTTATAGGAAACAAAGCAGATGTATGGCAAAATGCCATGAGGATTATAGACATGGGAAGGTTATTTTCCAGGAAAAAAAGCGGTTCCATGTCTCACCCAATGGAGCCATGACATCTCTCCGAAGGCTGCCTCCTACCATGTTATCCTCCCTCATATAGCCGCCACTATGGTCAGGATCAGGTAGCGGCTGCTGTACCCTGGCCACAGGGAAAGAGGTTACCGCCGGGGACTTAGTGATGACTCCATCGGATTCATCACACGACCTACCAGCACTGAAAATCCTCAACACATTTCATAGCTCAGAGAGGCTTAAAGAAGACCTCATAAGTAGTCCAACTATTGCCCGTCCCCTTTGCTTACGGTTATGGCTTCAGGAATCAGATCCAGGCCCTGCAGAAGACTGGGGAGCAATAGTTATGCGCTGCTTAGTACCTACCCGGCATCTGTAGTGCCAAGCAGCTGATCATAGGGAGAGTCCTACTCCTTGCCAAGGCTTCACTGGCTTTCCATCTGTAATCAGACAGACAAAAACAACAAGGGGGATTGTGTGAGAGGTGGTCCTTTTTGACTGCTACCAGAGAAGTAGATAGGACTAGAATATCCTAATGTAATTTAGGGCTTGTAGTTTTCTAGGGAAAGGGGGTGCCTGTCTTGCAGGGTTCACCTCGTAATATCAGGGCCCGGGACAAGTGAGGGGCTAAGAAGAACATCAGTAACATTGTTTCACTGACTTTAAAGAAGGGAAGAGGATCCTAAATCCTGATACAGAGATTTAGAAATTAACAGTTAATAGAAGAGGACTTCTACTTCATAAAAAATTGCAAACAGTGTAACAAGGTCAATGCACACAGTCTAAATTCTGAGTCACCACACACAACATATCAGGCCCAGTTTGCTGACGCCTTGTTACAGAATCCCATAGAGTGTATTGGTTCAAGATCTGGTGTGCTGAGAAGCTAAAAGTCTGCCGCCGCAATGAGATGAAGATACCTGAGCTTCCAGACCAAAGGATGGAGGTGACCTTGTGTGGTCTGGAACCATTCCAAATTAACACTGGCTCTATATCTTTAACTCTTTGCAAGCTCAGTTGCAATGAATAGAAAGCCTTCATTGATCTATGCAACCTTTCACACGTCCAGGTAGACAAAACAACAGTTAATACATTTAATGTGTCATGCCTGGCCTGGGTGCATTTGTGAGAACAGCCCACAGTCTACACGGTTGCCATTGACACTAACGACGAGTTAGGTAAAACTCTCAAGTGGTTAACGGGCATTTAAGACAATTTTATCTTTGAAGTGTAAAAAGGCATCCAATTATTTGGACAAATTACTATATTGTTTACTGCCATGTTAACAACTGCCGCATCAGTGGTATCCAAAAATGTTTGCACAAGCCCCCACTGAGTAAACATATTGTTTGCGGCCCTCCACATGACAGATCTGCTCATATTTGCTAGAAAAACTAGTCACCATCCTCCCCTTTTAAACAGCATTACCTCTCTCTGAACCACCTCCAGGGTCTCCTGCGGGGCAGGGTCCGCTTGCGGCAAGTTGAGTGAGCTCTCCATCACGATATATGTGAGGGGCTGAGCCACTAAAGACTGGGTGGATCCTACAACTACCCCATGTACCTCCCATAGGGTGGAAGGTGTGGGATCCAACAGGCTTGTTACCCCCACCAAGGCGCGTTTCCTTATCTCAAGGGGTACTTCAGATCCCTTCCCCAAAGCCACTCAGCAAGGTAAATCCAGAGAGTCTCCAGAGACTGCCTATGCGAGTGAGGGCTCATTGGTAACTGGAATGAAATGCAACTTAGATTACATACAAAGAAATCTTGTTGGGCAATGTGTAAGTCAGGTCCTTTCAGGGCACACAGGGCTTGGAAAGCAAAGTGCAAAGTAAATCTCCAAACTCATCGAGCAAGAAGCAATAGCGAACCCCGCAATTTGATGCAGAAATCGCAGGTGATGTAACAAGGCACCGAGCAGGTGATGGAAATTGTCTTATTGGACAACACACAGCGATCCAATTAGACAGATTTGAAAATACATTGAGTAAAACACAAGCCTTGAGTGAGTCTAAGGGGCCAAAGAAAATCCCCACAGGGGCCTGACAATCCTAAAGACAAATCAAGCATGGCGAACGCTTAATGATTATCAATTGGATGTGGCTGACCCTAAAAAGGGGTAATATTGGCAGGATGTCAATGAACTTCATACAGATCCTTAGATACATGGGGAAACCACTACTTGTGAGGAGGTAGTAAATGTTTAGCGGCCTTGTAACAGCTGTTCTTGTGGACGATAATCCAGAGGTCCAGCCCACAAGAGGGCAGGCAGGTTACCAGAATGGACCTAGGAAAGGATCCCCAAACTAAGCAGTGCACCCCAAAGAAAGCCTGAGGGAGAAATGATTCCTAAAGACCTACAAGGAACATAACAAAGGACCATGAATGAGAGGTGCCAGTGCCAGTAGGGATACCCATTGATAATTAAGTGAATTCTAGGAAACCCAAGGTCTGGGAAAGACCAGAATTGAAAGCTGAGAAAGCCAAGGTCTGAGAGAGATACAATGGAGCGTGACAAGGCTGAGGTCAAGCTTGAAAAGAGAAACCGGAAGAGGCCTGAAATCTGGGTGAGGTCTGAAGAGGTAGCATGAACGTAGGAAGACAGAGGAAGGGTCTAAACTGTGAGCCCTGAAAGAGCTTTCCCAGGTAAACCTGTATGCTTTGTTGTACTAGACTAAGGCTGAACATTTCAGAGTAGGAATTGTGAACTCCTATCTTGGCCAATCCTTGAAACATTTGTGTTATAGTTTAGGGTAGCCAGGAGGCTAGGGATGTGTTAAGATTAGGAACTTTTTGTGGGCCACTTTGCCAGACATTACTTTGCAGACTACTGTGTCGCTGGAGGGACAAGGACTCTTGAGCTTATGTAAAGATGTGTATTGTTTAGACATTCATCTATGGAGGTGTGGAACACCGGATGAAAGCCCCACTTTGTGTTATCCCAGCCTTTGCACTGTTTGTTTTGGGCACTTCCTTATTAGTTCCAGCGATTTTCCAAGTTCCTATGGGCATTTGGTCCAATTCCATCCCTATTCAAATACTGCATAAAGCCATTGTTTGTGATACTCAATTCTACTGTGCCATGTGCGTCATTGCTCGGCATTACCACACGGCCCCAAAGTGTGAAAACCACTCATCTACATAGTCTTAGCATGTCAACCTTAGCAACTGGAAGCATCTCTCTACTTTGTTTCAAAAGGCATTCTGAACAGAGGGCCATTAATAACGTACCTGAAAATAAATATAAATGGCGCATCACACACATACTGAGAGTCAGTATGCCAACAGGATAAGTAGAAATATGCAAATATGGAATGGAAACAAGTTAACCTTTCACAATACACTACTAACGTCTAAACTTTATCACAGTCTCAACATTTACCAGCTGGAAACATTAGTGCTACACTGGGCAACCTCAACAAAACACTCAGTGAAATGTGGACCCCTTCATCACTGATGTAGATACAATGCGCCATGCATATGAACCGATAGGCAGGTAGCAATACAATGCCAACTAAACTAACAAGCAGAATGACAGACAAAAAGAGTGCAAGAAAACCAATTTCCCATCAAACTCACAACGATGTAAAATGAGGTAGGCAACGTGCCTATGTAACACTCCTATTAGCCTTGGACAGCGAGTGCTCCAATGGCTAAAACCATATATGACGTACTTGCATATATGGATTCAAGCATGAGTCCACATGGGAGAGTGACGGGGAGAATGAATGCAACTCTACGATTGGAAGCAGAGTTAACCCACCCACCTCCAAGCTCATATTGAAGTGTATGTTCTACATCCTTAATTCTTTGTCCCAGAAGACGAAACCCCAAGCAAAGACGAATCCCAACTGACAGAAACTGTTCTGATGACAAAGCAATGCCCAATTCTGCAATCAGTAGGATTGAACAGGTAGAGGCTTAAGGATGGTGCTCTCTTCCCTTGACTTAACAGGGCCAGTCGAGCAGAAGACATCAGCTGTGTCCTCTCTGGAAGACTTTCTTCACTTGGTCACTGCACTTAACCTTGGACAACGTGGTGAGTGAACACAAGACCTGCTGTTACAAAGCCTGATCCAGGGTAGAGCCAGTGAGGACCACAAGACACATGCAATCATCTCCCCAACTAAGCAATTGATTGACATCTTGACCCACTAATGTGGGGCCCACTAAGTCCCAAACGCAACTACACCTTTGTTCATCACTGTTGGGATCACATACGCTGCATCAGCCGCCTGCGTCCAAGTTTCACTGTAGCTGAAAGGACTGCACCACATCCCAGCAGCAACAAATACTCACATGAGCCTGATCTCCACGACTCCAAAAATCCTGCTGAATGTAGAAGTGAAGCTCACAGGCCCTGCACACTATCTCGACTGAGTCTATGAGCCCGGCATGTGTATCTTTTGGGTCATCATGAAGTAACTTACGCCAGGGAGAACACTAAACTAATCCATAGTAGTAATGAGCACTCCAAGAGATTATCTGAACCTGTTGAACCTAACTGTTTCCTACACCATCATCTTTGCAAAGTACACTTTCATATTAATTTCTTGCTGACACCGTTGTCTTCAAAGTAGCACAGTGCTATATGGTGGGTTGGAGGAACTCCAAACACTATGGTATGAGGGAAGCATGGCACAGAGGCCAGGATTGACAATGCTATGATGTGGGCCCAGAGAGTGCTCGGAGACAGCATCAAGGGAGCCGAGGCCCCCTCTTCCTGAGACCATATCACTGCACTCAGCCCCATCTTCAACAGCAGGCTACACTGCCTGGCAGATCACCGAGGAGTGCTTTCCCCACGCATAAGGGACAGGATAGTGTACACGCACCAGGGATCCAGGAGAGTCATGGCAGCGTGGCTGAAAGAGCAACCCTGTGCAGTCTCCCACCCAAGAACTCCATATCCCAGAATACACCACATGGGAGTTAACCTGCCTGCAGACCGTAATATAGAAACATGTAGAGGGGTGCTCCCCAACCAGGTATTCAAGCACTCAAACTGGGGAAACGCTGCACACAACAAAAGAGACCGCAAAATTATGTGATTGATTGATTGATTGATATTTTATTTCTATCGTGCTCGTACACAAGTGTTTCAGCTACTGTGGAGCTACTGTCCCAGACATGGGAATTCCCAAGTTGACAATCCACACCGTGAATGCCTTACATACCTCTCAGCTGCATGACAGTGAATAAAATGAATAACATCAATGCAGCTATTGGTCAACACCAAGGAGCAAACCCTAAAGAGATGAAAAGAGGAAATGCGATCACTACCAAATATATCCAATGCCAGAGGGGGAGACAAAGAAGCCTTGAATGTAACCAATCAGAGACCATTTTAAAAATTGCACCAAAGGCCCATGGATAGAAAAGGGGATGAGAAAGATAAGGTCTAGCAGAGACCCGACGTAAACCTGAGCAACCCAAGATCTTGGCAAGACCACCCTAGATTCCTGAAGACAGAGAAACAAGCAAAAGGCATTTCAGTGAGACTAAGAAGAGAAGACTATGGGCCTCATTACAACCCTGGCGTTGGACCATGGCACGGTAAATCCGCCATCCACCATGGTCCATGCCGGATTCCGCCATGGTGGATGGCGGATTTACCGCCCCATTCCAAGGTTGGCGGGGCGGTAAATCCCATTCACCATGGCCCCTTCCCCAATCCCATTTTTGGACCATAAGGCTCAATGGGAATGGGGAAGGCGCTAATTACGGCACCGTAAATTACGGTGCCGTAATTAGCACCAAGGTCCCTTAGCGGGATGGACTTTAACGCCTGCAAAAAGCAGGCGTTAAAGTGGGAATCTGGCATTAAGGGTTTAACGGCGCCGCAGCCTTTTACGGCGCCGTTAACCCCTTAACGCCAGGTTGTAATGAGGCCCTATGGAACCATGTGGGGAAAATCCTGAGTATGGTGGAAACAGAATGGCTTAAGAAAGTCCAGACTTGAGTGCCTCATCCAAAAGCCTAACCAGGAACATGTATGTATTTGATTTAATTAGTTTATGGACAGACTTTAATAGGACCTAAGAAATACTTGCTACGGCCAATGCTTGAAACTTTATGTTATACGCTTAAGGTTGACAGGATGCTACAGACTCCAAGATTCGGATGACATTGTTTGGACATTTCTTTAAAGATTAGAGCATCCCCGGAGGGGCATAGACTTGTTAGAATAGGTTGCTGATCTTTATTTTCTATTAGGACTAAACTGGGATAACTAACCAATCACTATTTAGTTGAACTCATCTGGATACAGTTTCCTTTAGAAGACCCTCTTTAGTTGTGGTGTTTCCCCTAGTAACCTTTAGGTGCTCATCTCATCCTAACCCTGATTTTGTTTGACCTTTCAGCTGCGTTCAACACGGTCGACCACTCCATCCTGCTATCCCGCCTTGCCCAATTTGGTATATCTGGGCAAGTGCTGGCCTGCTTCACGTCATTCCTGGAAGATCGCACTCAGACCCTCTCTATGCCGTCATTTCTTTCTGCTCCTTGTCACCTCAGTTGTGGAGTTTCTCAGGGCTCCTCCCTGTCTCCAATCTTATTTAACATCTATATTTGGGTCCTTGTATGTTTGATCCGCTCCTTCGGCGTCAGATGCTACTCGTATGCCGACGACATCCAGATTCTGATTCGATCAAGCTGAGGTGTCGTTGTGCCTGCGGGAGTGTCTGGTGGCCGTGGGAGAGTGGTTGAACTGCAATTGGCTCAAATTGAATGGAGACAAAACTGAGGTGATGGTGGTGGGCTGTCCTAATCCCACACTTTGGGTGTGTCTTTCTGGCCCGCATCTCTGGTTCCCCTACTGGCTCCGGTCAGCAAAGTGAAAGATCTGGGGGTTATTCTCTCGGCCACACTTACTATGGACAAACAGGTTGCAGCAGTCTGCCAAGCTGATCACTTCCAGCTAAGAGTTCCTCTTCCCATAGCGCCAAGATACCCTTGGGTGACCGTGCACTCAATAAATACTATTAACATAACATAACATAACTAACTGTGACAATTCCGTTGTAGAAAAAAAGAGGTGTCAAGGTGTCAAATCATGTGCTTTGAGCGACATTCACCTTTGTCTCGAGCTCCCTCAGTTACTCTGTATTTATGTCTACCCAGCTCCCCTTAAGAGTTGGCCTTCACTGTTCCTCTACAGCCACCACTAGGTGAGCCAAGGAAAGCAAATTGGACTAGGTTAAAAAGGTGCCCACACCCCGAACACAGAGCTGGTATAATCTTTCCAGACACCTAGTCATGTGCCTACCTCCTACCCTCCAACTTCACATCCACCTGGAAAGACCCAGCAACATGGCACACACATTAGCAAGAAAGAACAAGACACCAAAAGGCAAGACAGCATTTCTGAGAAAGGTGGGTGAAAAACTTCACCAATTATGGATTGTGATAAGGCCATTACACTGGCAAGTGAAAACGCATCTTAGCCAGGGTGAGAGGCCTATCTGGGAGAAATCCAGAGCCGGTTCTACCCTTGGGGTGAAGGGTGGAAGTTCAGAGGCCCCAATTCCTGTCCCTGCCACCGTCCCGTGACAGCAGTACACCTCTGTCTAAAGCCATGCGTCAAATACAAAATGCTTGCCAGTATTTCTCTTTTTCTTTTAGAGCCAATTATCCAAGCGCAAAACTAACAAGAACCATCAGTGTGCAAATCCAGATACACTGCCCTACATTAGTGATAAGAAAGCTGAAAGCCAATCACTGCCAATCCACATCAGCAATGAGCCTTGGAGAGAGAGAACCCCACAAAGAGAAAGGGATGCCGCTGCACCCATGCGGACATGTGCCATAGGCTTCTATGATCAACAGCAGGGAGAGAGGGAGAGAGCAGCATACAAAAGCGGTGTCCATCCACAGCAGACAGGAGGGCCTCGTGAGTTTGCCGAGGGAAACAAGAAAGCCCATGAAACAACCGGATAGCTCCCTAGACCACTAGGGACCGAGGGGAGAAATAACAGTTCTCCCCCATGGAATTTACCCTCAGGGACACCTGAAACCGGTCTACAAACAAGAATCGTTGCCTTCACAGGCCACCATTCCTGTTGCGCAGTGGTACCAGCTCAGAAAAAGCAGCAGTGGCTTAGTCTGCTACTTACACCCTTTATTTTCTTCAAAACACTCTGGGTGGGGAAGACATGGACAGAGAGCCAATACCAGTAGAGAGAGTGTGGAAAAGGGAGTAGAAGTGTAGAGGATGGAGTAGAAGTGTGGAGGAGACAGTATTAATATTCAAAAGTGTGAAGTAAAAGGTAGTGGAAGAAATCTGAGGGGCAGAAGATTGGAGGGAGAAGCTCAAAGTGCGTATATAGAGAGAACAGTACGAGAGGGCGGGTGGGGGGCTGGGTTCATGATAGAACGGGGACAGAGATAACAGCATGTCTGTAAGGCACAATTCCCAAATCCCAGTACGACACTAACAACTGGTTAGAGTAGATAAAGTTAGGAAGTCCCTGAGGGTGTTTAGTTAGTGCTCAATCCACCCTGTGGGGGGCTCATCTGGTAGCAGCCGGAACATTCAATCCCTCTGCGACTTGACCACCTTGAATAAAAGGATGGCGAGTTCTTCTAATTCACTAAAATAGCTGGAATCTTTAGCACCGCCCAAACCCCTTGTAATATTTGTGCATTCTCTCCCCTATAGAGGGCGCCTAAACTCCCTCTGCGCATACTCAAGGCTTCAATGTAGAAAAGAACACCTTTCCCATTAAGGGAAATGTTTTCACTTGTTTATTAAACATGTATTATTAAGTGCTTATAGTTAAAGTAAACCTTTGCACTATAAAACACATTTGATTACAGTAGTTCATGATATAACAATTTATTAAAACTTCAATTAAAATAACATTAAGCTATTTGACATATCACAATCTTTACAAATTCTATAAAATATTTTATGCATCACAATCACTTATAACATGCAGATAGTCGATATAACACAATGATTTATAAGTCTAAAAGCACACCGGTACAATATTTGTTTTTCTAGACTTTGAAGCACCTCCTTCCAAGCATATGCTGCAGCCTCACTTATTACCACCTATGACGCAGTATAGACCGTACTCCAAAATTGGTTTGACAGGAGCTGGCGCGAATTTGGAACTACATTTTGATGCGCTCTGTGATAATGGTCTCCTAAAACCAGGCACTCAAGTAATAGATGTCTGCTGGTCTAGGCCTTTAGTCTGCGCAGGTGGCATATTCTACTATCTATTGGAATGCCAGCCCATGCACCGCTGTATTCATTGGTGGGCAATATATTAAAACACATGTGCATGATAACTCGTCTAATAAAGGAAGAGCATGACTCTATAAGATACTCTTGAGGGCTTCCAACAGGGAAACCTGATGTAGCGTATTCGGCATACTGTTTTTTGTTGCGCAAGCTTTCCAAATCTGTCAAACGGTCCCAATCCACTGTTTTAACCTTTAATAGGCAGAGATAGGTGGGACAATATTCACCTGGAGGAGACAGACTGATGTCTTTTAGGTGCGTCTGCATCGTCTCCTCCAGATCAGCACAAACAAGGTTGTGTAGACTAGCCTCAGTGCCCAAAGCTATCAGGTTTTCGAGAGCTGTTTTCAAGATGCGCCCATTTGAGCTCAATCAAACGCTTGCAGTGCCGAAGCAGCCAGTGCGCCCTGAGCGAAGCCACGCCCAGCTCACATCTGAGTGCCTCAACAGGCACAGCCCTTGGTACGTCCAAAAAGAAGTGCAGATGTTTCCCCTCCAATGTGTCTAACCACTTGAAGTATTTTGATTGTAAGCTTCGATTCCATATAGTACTGCAGGAATAGTGCTAGCTTTCTATATTTCAAGGAAGCCCTAAACATTATAGCCACCCTTCCTTAAAATAAACTGCCGAACTGCTGACCAATTTCCCTCAAGACGTTTTGAGTAATGTGGGTTTCATAAAACGTTAGATTGGGACGTAAAGTGATGGGGACCCCTAAAGAGACGCATCACTTCCACTGGTTTGTTTCCAATACGTCATTTGAAACTAGACTGACTTTATCCTTGCACACTCATGACCATCATGCATGTTGTTATTAGCCACTTAAATATATAGTGCATCCAGCGAATGCTGAAGGCCAATGGGCGTGTAGTCCAATAGGATTGTATAATCAGCAGAAGCCAGCCAGAGTACGTGCTCGCCAGCCATGCATGGCATGCTCGTAATCCCTGGTCCATATCAGATACATACAAATGAAAAAGAAGGGGTGCTAAAACGCACCCCTGTTTGAGTCCTCTGTTTGTAGGATTAGAAGCAGTTATCTGGCCTGCCTTGTCCATTCTATCAGCTGTAGAGTAGGAGAGGAGAGGATGTTTTGACGAAGAGATAGAATTGTGGATGAGAAGACGTTGGCAAAGTCAGAGGGAGAGAGGGGAGAGTTAGTGGAAGGGTCAGATGTAGGAGGGGAAAAAAGGCAAGAGAGGGTCCGGAAGATACGGCGGGTGTGAAAAGCTTGTGAGTGGAGGAGGTTAGAATAGTAGGAGCGCTTGGCAGATGTGAGGCAAGAGTCAGAGAGAGTGATATGAAAAGTAAGAGGATTGGTTAGTCAGATAAGGGGATTTGAGCCAGCGCCGTTCGAGGCGACGGAGGAGGCGACGCATGGACAGAAGGTGAGAGGAGAGCCAGGGTTGGGAAGGTTTGTGAGAGGGTGAGAAGAAAGTAGGAGGATAGAGTTGGTCAAGACTGGAGGATATAGAGGAGGACAGTGAGGAGAGGGTGTCATCGGCCGAGAGGGATGAGAAGTCAGCGAGAGGGGGAAGGGAGGAGGAACAAGAGTCAAGGAAGAGAGAAGGGTTGAATTTGCTGAGATCGCGACGAGAGAAGGAGGGAGAGGGGGAGGACAATGAGGAGGGGGAGGTGTAAGGGAGAAGGAGTGTAAGGCGTGGTCTGAGATAGTTGGGAAGAGACGATATGGGGAGGGAGAGTAAGATGAGAGAAAGATGAGATTGAGAGTGGAGCCGGAGGAGTGGGTGTGGTGGGGTATTGGAAGGGGAGAGAGGAGGTAGGAGTCGAGTAAGGAGAGAAGAGGGGAAGAATGAGATGAGGTTGGGAGAGGAGGTTGAAATCGCAGAGGACAGAGAGGAGAGTAGGGGAGGGAGAAATGAGAGAGAGAAGATGGTCCAGGTCTTCATAGAAGGAAGAGAGGGGGCCAGGAGGTCTGTAAATGATTAAGAAGGATATCGCGTGAGGGTAAGTGAAGGATTTGAAGAGAAATTCAAAGGAGGAGAAGGTAGGGAGGGATAAGGAAGGAGATGAGGAAAGACATTTAGGGTGAAAAATGAGACCGACGCCGCCTCTGCAACTTGAGGGGCGTGGGACATGAAAGCAGGAGGAAGAAGGGGTGGAGAGAGATGCAGGAACAGTGGAGCTGAAGGGGGGGATCCAAGTCTCAGTGATGTAAAGGAAGTGAAGGTTGAGTCGGAAGAACAGATCAAGGGCCACAGTGGCTTTGTTGCAGATCAATCGGGCATTCCAGAGGGCAATGTTGATGATACTGGAGGTATTGGCAGTGGGGAGGTGGATAAGATTAGGGCGAGAAGGGATTGTGCAAGTGGAAAGGGGTGAGCAGATGGGAGGTGAGAGGGGGGAGGACACGAGGATGAGCGGAAGGTAAAGGTAAAGAGGAAGAGGATAAGGGAGAGGGAGAGGGGCAGGGAGATAGAGGGTGTCCGACGAAGGGAAAGGCAGGTAGAGTGCATGACAGGAAGGGGTTGAGAGTAAGTGCTGGTGGCCACACAGCAGAGTGTCCACAATTGGAGTAGGTATCAGGAGCTGTTGCAGGTTCAGTGGAGGGGCGGGTGAGGGTGAGAGCGCTGGGGAGGGTGAGGTTTTAGAGAAGAAGGATGGGGAGTCCCAGCCGTTGAGTGGGAGTCCAGGCAGTGGAGTTAAGGTTGCAGCGGCAGTGTGCCCACACAGGGATAGCAAGGTGGAGGAGGGAGGCCCAGCTCTGATGGTAGTCACAGTGGTGGAAATGACAGATGCAGCTCCATGCAGAGAGCCAGACAGAGTAACAGTCCACAGGGGGTCTGTTGTATGGAGGGCAAAATGATGTGCATGCTGTGCGGCCACAGTCCGTTGCAGCAGAGCGCAGGCAGGCTGGGTAACTCAGTGGTCTGTGACAGTGCTGGGGTGACCGGGGGGAAGGGATAGCAAGGTGGAGGAGGGAGGCCCAGTTCTGATGGTAGTGACAGTGGTGGTAGCGACAGATGGGGTTGCATGCAGAGGGCCAGACAGAGCGACAGTCCACAGTGCTCGGTTGAGCGGGGGGCAGGGATAGCAAGGTGGAGGATGGAGGCCCAGTTCTGATGGTAGTCACAGTGGTGGCAGCGACAGATGCGGTTGCATGCAGAGGGCCAGAAAGAGCGACAGTCCACAAGTGGTCAGTAGTATAGAGGGCGGTATGACACGCCCTCAGTGCGGCTGCAGTAGAGGGGCTCACCAGTCTGTGTAGGAGTGGGGACGGCCACTTGCAGTGTGTGGGTAGTGTCAGTGATAATGGCTCCTATCTCAGTGTGGCAGCGGGTCACTCCATGAACTGCTACGGTGCTGGGCTGGGCAGGGGCAGGCAGCCAGATGTAGGAGGGGGGCGCAGCTCCTGATGGAAGTTGCAGTGGAGGTGATGTCAGGCACAGCAGGCGCGATGGCAGGGGCAGCTGTGGCAGAGGGTCCTGATCGAAGTTGGAAGTCAGAGGAAGTTGGTCATGATGGAAGGCGTAGCTCCTGATGGGAGTTGCATTGGAGGTAATGTCAGGCGCAGAGGTGCAAAGGCAGGCACGGCCGCGGTTGAGTATCACTCGGGGGTCTCTGTTTCAGATGGCAGGGGCAGCCGTGGCAGAGGGTCCTGATGGAAGTTGGAGGTCAGAGGAAGATGGTCCTGATGGAAGGCGCAGCTCCTGATGGGAGTTGCAGTGGAGGTGATATCAGTCGTAGCAGGCGCGAAGGCAGGCGTGGCCGCGGTAGAGGGTCACTCGGGTAACTCTGTTCCAGGGCGGCGGGCCTGGGCAGCAAGGTGTCGGAGGTAGACGCAGCTCCTGATAGTGGTTAGGAGTTGATGGCAGGCGCTGCAAGCGCGATGGTAGGCGCGGCCGCAGCTGTGGGCTCGCAGAAGTCTCGGTTCACAGGGCAGTCCGTAGCAGAGAGGATAGACCAGAGCAGAGAGGAGGGGCCGCAGAGGAGGCCTCCTCAGGGACACAGTGCCTCTTTCAGTCTGGCGTTGATGCAGCGCCGCAGAACCCCTCTGGAAGTGGGCGGCGGACCGAGGCAGCAGGGAGGCGCAGCTTCTGAAGGACAGGGCCGCAGAGGAGGCCTCGTCAGGGGCACAGCGCCTCTCCCAGTCCAGAGTCGATGCAGCGCTACAGAATCACTCTGGAAGTGGCAGCCGCCCACAGCTTAGTTGCCGATATAGCAGGCGCTGAAGTGTGTAATGACAGACTGGAGCGGAGATGAGGGGCCACAGAGGAGGCGTTGACGGGGTACGGCGCCTCTCTGTCTGGCGCTGATGCAGCACCAACACAACCCCTCTGGATGTGACAGGCGCCAATAGACCGGTTGCTCCAAGGACACACAATGTCACCTCTAGTCCAGTGGCAGTGGAAGCGGCAGGAGTCAATCCCTCATGAATGTGGCCGGCGCAGAGGAGAGCGGCAAGGCTTGCTGCTGGGGGAGGGAAGGAGGCCGCGGAAGAGAGATAAGGTGGATGGAGGGTCCGGTTTGAGCTGAGATTTGATCCATAGGTGCTCCAGAGTTTAAGAATAGGAATTGTGGAAGTTGGGTTGAGAAAATTGTAGTAAATACTGCAATTCACACGGTGAGTGTCAGCCTGATGAGAGGAGACAACGGGCCAGGCACCCGAGCTTCTGCCCCCCCTGCTGATTATAATATAACACCATTAGTTTGCAACTTGCAGTCTCGTGCCTCTGCAGCCCTCTTCTTCGTCCCAGTACTTTGTGCACTGTGGGAGTTGAAGTCCACAATGTCCAAATCATCTTTTCCCACAGCTTCAATTTTACAATAGACCATTAGGATAATCGGGTCTTCCTCATCTGCCCCCGCTCCGCCCTCTATATGATCTTCCTGCAGAACACCACCCCCAGGGTCAAGATCAGGAAGCGTCTGCTTTTCCCTGGCTAAATGAGAAGGGTTCCAGGCAAGACTTTTTTGGGGAATCATCTCTGAATCATCAGAGAACCCTCAAATCTACAAGAAAGAAACGAACACTGAAGCCTGCAACACCCAAAGGGGTAACAAATCCCCCTTCTAAACTGTAAAAACGTGGACGTTTACTCCTGAGGCCAGGAAGGTCCAAGTACCTGCATTCCCTGGAAGAGACAATGGACACATTGAAGGTCTGTGGTGGAAAAGGACCCGATTCCTATTTGGAGAGAGCCATTTTATTAATTTGTTTAGGAAGATCCCATTTTGGCTCGAGTTGCCTATTCTTGTAATATATCACCCAATAAAATGTGTGTATGACAACATGTGGTATTGGCATCTTTCCTCTGCCCAGAAAGTATCATGCGATACTTGAAAACTGGGAAAATATGCATGCCAGATTGTATTTTGGAATCGTGTTTTCCTTTTGGTCTTTAATGCACTATCACTCTTATTCGTATATGGGATACATTACTCACCCTAATCGTATGCTTGCATCTGGTTAGATTCACATGCTATGCATAGGCTGACATCTATTCGAAAAGGGACATCGACAGGGCGTGTCAGTAATACTATCCCTAGTGTGGTTATAGGTCAAAGGATCGATTCAAAAGGATCAAATGGTCAAAGGATCGATTCAAAAGGATCGAAAACAAAAGGATCGAAATTTTGATTTATTATTACTCTTTTTACCTATACTAAAACCCTTTTGTTTTCGGCCCTATTGCGTCGGCCCTATTACATTCGATCCTTTTGTGGTCGACCCTTTGACCGGACACCCCTAGTGTGACGTCCACTCTACCTATGATCCTTCATGCGCCGAGGTCCCTCAGAATGTTTTGTTTCTGACATGAGGTAGCATGAAGTGGAACGTGAGTACAGATGTAATAAAGCAGATAAGAAGCGATAGAGCCAGAAAAACATCTATGTACCTTCTACTCGAAGAGGGGAGGAAGTGTGGGCTCATGTGAATCTAAGCAGATACAAGCATTAGAAATACGATTACAGTGAGTAATGTATCCCTTCTGAGGATTTTGGATCTGCTTAGATCACATGCTATGCATAGACTAGCAAGTAGTATCTGGAGAAGGAGGATGGTTGTGAGAAGGTACGGCAGCAAATAGATGTTTTAGCACCGCTTGTTCATACCTGTCAATCTACTTTAGAATGTGTGTCAATGCAGTAATGCTGAGTAAAGGTAGGAAATAGTTTCTTACCTGTAGCTCCATTTCTCCAGCGTTGGTATCTTCCATGGATTCACATGCTGTGAATATTTACCCGTCGTCAGGCTGGGAAACCTCTGTAACTTTAACTTAGAGAGAGTTTTCCTATGGAAACCTTTGACACTTTAGTGTCCTATTAACGTCCTTTTTGGGTGCTTTAGGCCCCACCAATAGGACGTCTGGTATAAATAGCTCGCCCCCGCTGCTTCCCTTCAGTTTTTAACCTCCAAAGTAGAGGGAACCTGAACCCAGGTTTGCCTGCAGGAGCGGCTGGCGGGCGTGTGAATACATAAAAGATACCAAAGCTGGAGAAAAGGAGTTAGAGGTAAGAAACTACTCCCTTCTCCAGCACTGGATCGTTCATAGATTTACATGCTGTGAATACATTCCATAGCAGTACAACCAATGTGTGGCGGTGTGTCACAGGCAAACCAACAAACAGTATTTGATCACATACATGCGACAACAGACCCAGCAAGTGATATAGCAAACAGAAAGAACCCCAAAGCTGCGGGGCCTACCTTACTGAAACAGGTGTTGGAGCACCACACGCCCCACCTGCACATCTTCCACATGTTCCTGCCCCCGACAGTAATGCCTGGTGAAGGTATGCGCCACCGCCCAGGAGACTGCCTGTCCAATGTCCACCAGCGGTATCCCAGACCACAACGTCGCTGACGATGCCGTGGATCGCGTAGAATGAGCCTTCGGAGCACCCCTCAAAGGCTTGCCAGCTTTAGTGTCACAAAACGAAATGGTAGAGGAAACCCAGCATGAAGGTCTTTGGTTGGAGATGGACTGCCCTTTGTTGGACGGCCAAACGCCACAAACAGCTGCTTAGACTTCCTGACGTCCTGTGTGCGATTCAGATAAAACTTTAGGGCCCTCGAATGTCCAGAGAATGCAGGGCCTTTTCCACTGGCGTGGAAGCATTAGCAAAGAACAAGGGTAATGCAATGGAGGCAAGTTTGTAAAATGCTGACGGCACTTTCGGGATGAGCCCCTCTGCTGGCAAACTCCAGACACTGCTTGTTTTTCCCTCGTAGCAAACAGATCCAACGGAGGGTGCCTCCATCGCCTGAAGATTCTTATCACCTGCTGCTCCTTCAGCCTCCACTCGTGCAGCTGACTGGTGTCCCTGCTGAGCGCGTCCGCTTGAACATTCAGAACTCTGGGCAGATGGAAAGCAACAATGCTGATCTATTGAGCTAGAGACCAATGTCAAACGTCATGCGCCTTCTTTGACAGGACTCTGGAATGTGTGCCCCCCTGTTTCCTTAAATAGAACATCGTTGTGGTATTGTCCGTTAAGAACCTCACCACTGGTCCGCGGAAGAAACAACTTCAGGGGCCAGTGCACTGCCCTCAACTCGAGCACATGATATGTAACATAGTCTCCACCCGAGACTTGTCGAGGTGTGCCCCCGACCCTACCTGGGAAGCGTGTGCTATGATTGTAAACTGGAACTCCGGCTCCAGCAAGGGCATGCTCCTCACAAGATTGGTCGTGCATGTCCACGAGCAAAGGGCGTCCACCAAGCCCTCGTCGACCACCAACTTTTCCAACCATAATTCTAGACTTTGCAACCATCTGCCTGCGAGGAACTCCTGCACCAGTCTCATGAACAGGCGGCATTTGGGAAGAAGAGGGATACACAACGCCATGGCCCCCAACAGCGACATGTAACCTCGGACCGAGACCACTGCACCCCCCTCCACTCACTTGCCATGGCCCGCAACTTTTCCACTCGCTCGCTGTAAGGCTTTACCAGATTTGTCCTGGTAAGAAACTGCACCCTGAGAAACAGCAACTCTCTGGATGGCGTCAAATATGATTTGTCAAAGTTGATGGCGAATCCCAGCCTTTGCAAAAGCCGCATGGTCGCCATGAGAGACTCTCATGCCATATCCTGTAACGAACCCCTCACCAACCAATCGTCCAGGTAAGGGTACACATGATGACCCTCCCTCCGGAGGAAGGCTGCCACCTGGTCCAGACACTTTGTGAATGTCCTGGCGGACGACTTCAGGCCAAACGTGAGGACCCAAAACTGATAGTGTTCCTCTCTGACCACAAAACGCAGGAACTTGCGATGCTTCCGCCTCATAGGGATGTGAAAATAGGCATCCTGCAGATCCAAAGATGCCAGGAACTCGCCCGGCTGCACCGAACGGATGACATCCTGAAGAGTGAGCATCTTGAACTTCAGGCATTGCAGACTCTTGAAGATCTAGAACAGGCCTCCACTTGTCATTAGGTTTTTTCACGACAAAGTACCGGGCGTAGACCCCTTGGCCGCGTTCTGCAACCGGAACTGGTTCTATCGCCCCTTTTTCTAGCATGAGAACCACCTTCTGCCGCAGGATTGAAAGATGTGGCTGTAGCACATGCACTGGCGGAATAGGGACCGGAGGACGCCGGAACTCCAATGAGTGGCCAAGACGCACCGTGTCTAGCACCCAGCGATCTGATGTTATCTTTCGCCACTTGTCGACATGGATTGCGACCCTACCCCCAGCAGATTATCCATATAGCAGTCATTGTTGAGCTTTTCCTTGCCGTCCCTTAGCCGCCGCCGACTGCAAAATTTTCTTTCGCTGAGCTTGAAAGTCCTGGCCCTTCCGACTGGACTGATCGCCGATAACCTTGAGACGAGTAACTGGAGCACCCGTATACGTGATCTCTGGTCGAGGCAAACCGGGCATTCCCAGAGGCTCCAAGAAAAGCTCAAAAGGAGCGAAAAGAGTGACCACTTTGCAAGGAACCCAAGGATTTTGCAGTTTCCGTATCCTCTTTCATGCCTTTCAGGGCCTCATCAATTTTCTCACCAAACAAGTGTTCGCCCTCACAGGGCATGTCAATGACCATATATTGGACCTCCGGGCTAAAGTCTGTGCACTTCAACCATGCCATCGGAGCACCACCCCATTATTAATTTGTTTACAACCTGACTCCGCCAGGTCCAAAGCAATATTGATGCTGTGGTTAGAGGCCTCCTCCCCCTCTCGAACCAACAACCAACAGCATTGCTTCCTTTCGCTGTTGCTCCGGCAGATGTTCAAGAATCGGGGCCAGCCGATGCCACATTTCACAATCATATCTGGCCATAATTGCCCAGGAATGTGCAGCCTTCACAGTCATAGCCCCTACCGTCAAGACCTTCTTTCTAAAGCGTCCTGCTTCCTGGCCTCACTGTCCAGAGGTGTAACACATTTATGTCGGCTCCTGGCCTTATGGCTGGCAGCCGCCGACACCACGGACTCGGACGTGGGCTGCGACACCAGGCATCTAGGGGTAGACTCAGGAGCCTTGAATTTCTTTTCAAGGCAACCTTTCACCGCAGGTTCTGAAAATGGGTGGCGCATTGTGCGCAGGCCCTCCTGCCACACATGGTTGAGAATCGGTACTGAGAAGACCGCCTTTCTCTGCTTGCCCATAAGGTCGAAGAGAAAACAGTCCTTACGTTCCTCTTCAGGCACCAGTACAAACTCCAGGCACACTTACGACATCATGGCGGGAAATGCCCCAATATCATCCAGCGGCGATGGTTTTGCCAGACTACGGGGCTGCTCCACCTCAGGGTCTGTGTCCCATGCGTCATCCCTCGTCGGCGACGGCGACATCGTAGCTAGAATGTCACGCGGAACACTCTCAGGGTCCGATTCAGGTAGTTCGCCTTCTTCAGGATGAGACCATGGATGACCCAATACCACCGGCAACAGCAATTATGCCGGAGTAGACTTCCTAGGCGCCTCACCAGGCAACCCCTCGACCACCGGCACCCCCGGACTCAGAGGAGGCGGCAACCTCGCATCCAGGTGCCCCAACAAAGACTGAAGCATAGATAGAATTTGCAACGACAGCAGAGATTGCTGGTTAACCTACGGGTAAAGTGGCGTCCCAGCCCCACCCCACTCAACATCGAAGGCCTCACACTCTGCAGACCCAGAGCCGACAGGTCAAACACCGGCTCCTGTTCCTCCTCCATTCCAGAAGAAACAGAAAACGTAGCCAGATCTTGCTATAAAATGTTCTCAGGAAGGATGGACTAAAAGGCGGTGGACTGCCACGCCCCACCCATCGTCAAAAACCCTTCCGATTCCATCTGTGACGACGACAACAGCAGTGGACCACTGTCTGCCTGAATCGTGGACGGCACCGACGATACCACCGTTGATGACGGGACCGTAGATTGCAGCACTACCGTCGACGATGGAACAACCGTCAACGAGCTTGTCGTCAGAACTACGTCCCATGGCTACGATTTCACCGGAGACCCGATTTTTTGGAAGAATTGCAATGGTGCTTCGAAGACACCCGGCTGGACGAAGACTTGTGATGGTCCCTGGACGACGAGTGCTTCGACGAAGACTGCTTCGGCTTTGCCAGGTCTTTCGCTGACACTGAGACTTCTCGGGCCTGCCGCCAGACCCCTTGGAATTGTCCGGCTGACTATGCTTGGACAACAAAGAGCTACTCGCCCCCTTTGAATGATGCGGCCTAGACGAAGACTGGCTGCCTTTCCCCACCTGCAACGCAGGCAACGCTGACCGATGCCTTTTAGCAGGGCGTTCTGCTGATGCCGCTCGGAGATGCACTGTGTACTTTTCTGCTCTCCCTGAAGACTGGCTTCCCCAGGCCGAACCCACCTCAGAAGCCGGGTACGTACCCTTGTTAAGCCAACATATGAACCATTGATTACGGCCTTTCAAGGTCTTCTGCGAAAACCCATGACATATCTCGCAGGCATCCACCAAGTGGTGGGTGTAGAGACAGTAAAGACAGTCCATATGACCATCCCCTTCGTAAACCTTCCTCATGCTGCAGGTAGCACAAGGCCGAAAGAGAGACTTCTTCTGGGCTACCGATGACATCCTAGCCCAAGAACCAAATGCACGTGCAAAAACATGAAGAAACGATTCCCAACAGTTTGGAGACGGTTGAAATCTGAAGGGAAGCCGCGGAGGCGGGGCTATTTATACCAGACGTTCTATTGGTGGGGCCTAAAGGACCCAAAAAGGACATTGATAGGACACTAAAGTGTTGATTTTTTCCATCGGAAAACACAAACTTAAAGTTATAGAGGTTTCCCAGCCTCCCAGCCTGACGACGGGAAATATTCACAGCATGTGAATCCATGAAAGATCCAATGCTGGCGAATGCATGGAACTCCATGTAGCTGCTTTGCAAAATAGCATCTAGAGGGACGTTTGCAATAAATGCCAAAGTGGTTCCTGTACCTCTGGAAAAAGTGAGCTCTTGGTGTGAAAGGCAGGGTTTTCTTTGATTGGGAATAGTAGAGTTGTATGCATTTAACTATCAATCTATAGATGGCATTCTTTGAAATGCGATCACCTTCCCTGCAGGTGCTATGGAGGCAAACCATTGATATGTTTTCCTTAGTGGTTTTGTCTTGTTTACATAGTACAAATTGGCCCTTCTTGCATCCAGTGTATGGATGTTCTTCTCAGCTGAGTTGGATGGATTCTGAAAGAAAGCGGGTAGTTCAATTAATTGGTTAACATGGAACTTGGATATGAATTTAGGTGAAAACCTAGGGTGTGGTCTAATTACCGTACTTGTGGATAACAAAGAAAGGGTCTTGCACTGACAAAGCTTGTAGCTCACTAACCCACCTTATTGAGGTGATTGCTACTAGGAAAGCAATTTTGTAGGTTAGGTGTTTGAGGTTGGATTTGTGTATAGGTTCGAAGGGTGGACCTATGAGCTTTGAGAGTACAACATTTAGATCCCAACCTGGAGGCGGGTTGGAAATGGGGGTTTGGGGAGGGTAAAGTCTCTTTACTCACTCCATGAAAGCCTTAACAACAGGGACTTTCCACCAGGACGCCTTGTTTTGCGAAGTGGTGTATGTGGACAGAGCCACTAGGTGAACCTTCATGGAGTTAAACACTAGACCAGAGTCTAGTAAGTGGAGCATGTAGTGAGGAATGTACATTGAACAGGGTTTACATCTTTTGATCGGCAACATATCACAAGTCTTTTCGATGTGTTGAAGTAACAGTACCTGGTGTTAGGTTTGTGTGCCTCCTTTAGTATGTCCATACAGCTTTGAGATAATGTTTCTCACCCAGAGGTACTTTGAGGTGGACAGGCCAGAGGTTTCCCCTGAATGGTCTAGTGAAGACTCTGGGACTGAGGAGGCAGTCTTCCCTTGCCGGTGCCGAAACTTATACCTCAACTGAAGGTAAAGTCCCCCTTTTACCGATATTGGCCTTCCTCATGTTCAGAACAAAGTCTTTGGTCGTCTTCCGTACCGGTCCCAGCTCGGACATGGAGAGAAGACGAGTCCGCAGAGACTTCGGCTGAATTCCACAGCAAAAGATGCAGTACTCACCATGTGATGTATACCCAGATAGCAGACACAGGCATGGTGGAGATCGGCTGCAGAAAAATGCTTCTGCCAATGGATGCACTGCTTGAACCCTGTCGCATACGGCATGCGTAAAGGGAGGCACCACAAATTGAAAACATTTAATAAAGAACCAATCACTAGCAAAAAAATGGATGGACAGCAAAAGAAGCACCCCGAAAAAGGGATGCAGACATTCCCAACCAGTTGGGAAGGAGGGAGAGCCAGGACGACAGAGAAATACATATATACAGCATAGAGATACAGTGACTAAAAACTCGCCAAATAACCAATACTACTTGAAATGTGTGCTGATAATAATACTATTACAAAAACATAATTTAAAATGGGAGCTCATAGTGGGCCGGAATAGAGGCACAGCTCCTGGAATCTTTTTACTTCCCAGGTAGTGCGCTCTTTCCACTTTTCCATCATGCTCCAGCTACACCTCATCCTTTAGTCTGCCTGTATCCTGATCCATTGTCAATATCACATTTCTTACTCTATTTACCAACTGCTTCCACTCAATAAGCCTCAATATCCCTACCATCACTTACAACGTCTAGGCCCTCAAATCTTTGCACCCAATCCATAGATTCTTACCTGTCAGGCCCAGGTACCCTCCTGGATTGCAACCCTGCCTCCAGCTTGTTCCTCTCAACAATCTTCCCTACACGGCTGTGGACTAAATCGCCCCTCTAAAAAAATAAAAGTGTGTCCCATGAAATATCTTGGTAAATCTTCCACTGCTGAAAATTTCTAATCCAAACATCAGTTCTGCTCAGTGAAATGTATCAGGCCTCAATATGAGAACACATCATACCTCTCTCATTTAAGATCGTATTAATAGCAGACCTGGAACAACAATAAAGCTTATTTTACCACCAGAGTCCATGATGCCCCCAATGCACTTCAAAGTGCTATCGATACTTTCCACTCCAATCTTCACTATTTCCTCTGCTCCTCACTCTGGTGCCTCTGCAGGGAACTGTCCACCTTCCTCAGGAACATCATCTTGACCAACCACCACAACATCACCCTCATTAAAACAGTTGTCCCAGTGCCTCACAATAAATTACACCCTACATTATCCAGCCCCCTAACCCTAGTTCTGAACTAGAGATCCTCAATATCAGACTTATAGCTGTCCTTCGGACCCTACCAGACTTCCATTTTCAAACAGGTTTCTTCACTCCTCCACTAAATACAAGCATCACTTTCTTAAGTCTTCCATAGCTGCTGGATTAGTCCATCCTTTCCTTGTGTAGGCTCTTGTTTCAATTCTGAAAAAAGGCTTCCTGAACCCTGTATTTTCAAACAATTATTGAACAATATTCCCTCTGTCATTTAACCGCTTCTGTTCCACTTCAAGAACAAGCTTCTAGACAACCAAGCAGATCATGTCAATGGGTCATGACCTCGGACATGGACAACATTTGAACGTTCGCCAATGACACTGAAATGGACTCCCTCAGTATCTTGGACCTGTCAACACTGTTTGAAGCCACCACATTCTGTCTCTCCTCGCCTATTCTCTGCTGTAGTCTTGGACTCCGCCTTCTTCGTACGAGAGAAGACTGATCACCAGTAACCCCTATGCAAATCCATGCCCTAAACCAGATCATGAGATGTTATGTTCCTCAAGGTTCATCCTTCACACTCCACTTTTTCGCCAGCCCCGGGCTTCAGTTATCCTCTCCTCTGAAGATAGCTCAGTGAGTTAAATGCTTTGCTCAGAATTGGGGCCAGTCTTAAGTGTACAAATTAGAATCCTGGCAGGGCCGGCTCACACCTTTGCGATGCAGAGGTCAAACTGGGAACCAATAAATAGGACAATAACACCTATCAAAGCACCTAGAAAGAGGAGGCGCATGAAGCGCTATATAAAATTGTGATGATATTAATATTATTTAGTCTCCTTTGCTATTCCTTTATCAATGACATTCAGACACCGAGTAGCATGGACAGAGAGCTTGATTTCCAAGAAGAGCAACCTCTACAGCTGAACAGAAAATGACAAAAACTAAACCGCTATAAAACTGGGGTCCAAATCACAAACTACGCTCCCCAACACACACTCTCGCCAACCTCCCATAGTCCACTCCCTTTTCCTTCATTCACAGTCACAAACCTTGGGAGATTCATAAACGCTGGCCTCACCCGATGGCTACTACTTCTCCCATCTCTGAATTGTCCACTTGTTACCAGAAGTCAAGACAGCTACTTTCACATTCAATAGTACATTCTCCTCTTTATTCACCTTCACATGTCACCATTATTCAAAAGTGAGGAACCTCCAATCTTGCACAATCTTCTTTTCAAATCTGTGATTTTGTCCCACAATCCCAGACCACCTTGCCTTCTGCCTGGCCCTAAGGACCTGCTCTTGCAACAAGAATGCATTTGATGATTGTCTGGCTCCCCTCACCTTTTACACCCAGCAGCAAGAGGCAATCTTAATGATGCAATCTACCAGTGCTTATAATAGTAATAATTATGATAGCAATAATTATAACAGAAATATCAGTAATGATAATAACCATCCTGGCAAATGTTAGGGCTACGGGAATGCTCTCTTGCTGGCGCCCTATAAAGCAAAGAAATATGTTTTCAAAGAGGCTTTTTACCGTAGCAACCGGAGTTCAGCCAACAGGGTTGGGTTCTGCTGCGCCTTCTCTGGTGTTGGTTGTGAGGCCTGCTCATGTTCCAGTCGGAGACGCTGAATTTCTTGCAATATTTCCCTATATGGAAAAAAGGAAATCATTTGAATGACAAACAAGCATTCCACACATAAACAAGAACCATCAAGTCCATCTCTTGCTGCCGCCCCTTGGTCACCACTATACTAGTGCAGCAGACCCCTCCCTTCAACCCACCCCAATGGACCATCGGGGTGACCCATACACTGAATGGGCCTCCACTATACTAGTGCGTAGAGCCGCATGGACCATCAAGTCCAATATCTGCTGCTGTGCAAGGATCACCCCCATATTGATAATTAAAGTCCCATCATCTCAAACACGGCTACCCTCCATCTTTCCACCTTACATTATACAAAAACACACACGTGCATGCCAGCCGCTGCCACTTTAATAGATCTCCAATCTTTGAACCAACACCTAGCAAACCCTGGAAGGTATCCATCCACCGACTCTGCACACACAGTCCTCCTCCCATGTGTGCAGGGCGGAATACCTTGGCAAGCAACCAGGCAGGATACCAAACCTTGGGTTCCCCTTCGAAAGCACAGGCCCTCCTGCTACCTAACCCAACTCACTCAGAATCTTACTAGCTGACACAGAAAGGGTGCTTCGGATCCACAGGAATCAACACAGCAGGCTTTTCATCGTGCATCTCCCGCTTCTCCCTCTTTCAGGACTGTCTAGAAGACCTACTATAGGAGAGTTTCCTGAGGTGGGCCACGTGGACAATGCATGAGATGTAGAGCAGGACCTACTGTAAACTAAAGAGGACCTTGAAGAGATCCAAAAACTGGGATCTGCCTAAGGAGTGGGCAGAGCAAGGATCTGGAGGCAGTGGCAGCATGAAGGGGTCTCGCTCAATAAAAGGGCATAGCAGGAATCTGGTGGCAGAGGCGCAAAATATCACTCATGAAAGAGGAAAAAAGAAAAGATACTTTTCCCCTAGGGCTACAGCTCAGACGACTTAATAACAAGCAAAATACTTGTGCAGATTGTGTATGCAAAGATCAGAGACGTCTCCTTACTGTAGGACTAATAAGAGAGGCAGGCAGGGCAGGGCCAGTGAGAGCAGAGAAACCATGCGCTCGAAAGGGGGCGGCTATGCATGCTCAGAGAAGAACGAGTGCAAAGAGTGCTGCGTAATGCACTTGGTTTTGAAAGCCCCGTCTTGGCCTAATGAGGAGCCTGATCCAGGACACAGGGATTTCGATCCAGAAGTGCCAGGGCAGCTGTGAGTGGGCACAGCATAGAGTAAGAGAGAAGTGGTGTGCAGCACTACACTTCGCCTCTACATTACAATTTGGAGGGCAGGGACTCCTTTCTGGAAGATGCTAGATTGCCCCTTCAATAAAGAAAGAAAGGTCTGTATGGTTGTGACCTTACGGTGAGCCATCTAAGCTGGACATCATTTTCAGCAGTGGATCTCAGGGAAAACTGCAGGCCAGGGCACTCTGCTTGGCAGCCATTTGGGCTAGCTATAATTCGGAATGACTAAGCTTCCTGGTTTTTACTCCTTGGGCAGCATTTGTTAACAAAGATCAGCTGTTCAGTGAATGTATCAAATGTGATGATGGGCCTGGGCTCGCGCAGGTTTCGCACACAAACATTATTACTCAAAAAAGTAAAAGTGTTAAAGTGAGCCATGGACGCTCTCAATTCTCCAATGAACAATATTTTGTAAACTGTCTATTAAACAAACTAACATTAAAAGTTAAAGATCAAAAATATAAACAAGGGTGGAGGGTGACTGGGAAAGGCATATGTGACCGTCGCGGCTTGCAAAGGGTGACTAGGAAGAGCATGGGTGACAGAGTGGAGGCAAGCATGGGGTGACTAGGAAGAGCATGGGTGACAGTGTGGAGGCAAGCACAGGGTGACTGGGAAGGGCATGCTTGACAGTGGGGGCAAGCATGGGGTGACTAGGAAGGGCATGGGTGACACAGTGGAGGCAAGCATGGGGTGACTAGGAAGGGCATGTGTGACAGTGGAGGCAAGCATGGGGTGGTTATGGAGGGCATGGGTGACAGTGGAGGCAAGCATGGGGTGACTAGGAAGAGCATGGGTGACAGTGTGGAGGCAAGCACAGGGTGACTGGGAAGGGCATGCTTGACAGTGGGGGCAAGCATGGGGTGACTAGGAAGGGCATGGGTGACACAGTGGAGGCAAGCATGGGGTGACTAGGAAGGGCATGTGTGACAGTGGAGGCAAGCATGGGGTGGTTATGGAGGGCATGGGTGACAGTGGAGGCAAGCATGGGGTGGTTAGGGAGGGCATGGGTGACAGTGGAGGCAAGCATGGGGTGGTTAGGGAGGGCATGGGTGACAGTGGAGGCAAGCATGGGGTGATTAGGGAGGGCATGGGTGACAGTGGAGGTAAGCATGGGGTGGTTAGGGAGGGCATGTGTGACAGTGGAGGCAAGCATGGGGTGACTAGGAAGGGCATGTGTGACAGTGGAGGCAAGCATGGGGTGACTAGGAAGGGCATGTGTGACAGTGGAGGCAAGCATGGGGTGACTAGGAAGGGCATGTGTGACAGTGGAGGCAAGCATGGGGTGGTTAGGGAGGGCATGGGTGACAGTGGAGGCAAGCATGGGGTGGATAGGGAGGACATGGGTGACAGTGGAGGCAAGCATGGGGTGGTTAGGGAGGGCATGGGTGACAGTGGAGGCAAGCATGGGGCGCATCAGTGACTGCCCAGTCTGACACAGAAAAGAACAAAAATCAGTCACCAGTCGATAAAAAAAGAGCTGCGAAGGTTTCAACAAAGTAACAGAGGTTACAAATGACAAGCTGTTAACCTAAAAACGGTTCTCTGGCAGTGAATCATTGACCAGTTGCGCGGGAAATACCTGTTCTTGTTTTCCAGTTCCGCTATCAGCTGCCGTTGCTGCTTGTTCACGTCAAAGTTGAAACTCAGGTCAGTGGGCGGCCGGGGCTAATAAAAACAATAGTATCTATGTTAATTATTGTTTTTTTTGTTTGTTGCACAAGATAGCATAGGAAATGTCCACAAAAGCTTAGCTCAGCACAACTCATGGCTGGCTCCTCTCATCCCTGACGTGCCACGACAATATGCGTTTCTCTGCTTTTCGCGCGCACATTCCGTCTAAAGTCTGGTATCTCCTCTCCGAGACCACGAGCAAGCCTGCACTAAACCGTGACTACATCTCGAAAGCTACTGCAAATGCAGACACACGCATGTCGTGAGTTAAGTATACCACCAGCTCCAGTTGTGTGGGTCTCCTCAGTAGAGTCAATAATATCTATCCCGTTGACAGAGAGATGATCTGGGGAAAATAACCTTTAAAGGATTGTTTGGTAACTGCCATGCACAGCACTGTCCGCACACAGAGGGTAAAACAAGCATTGGCAATGCCAACAGTATGGGCTTTGTGTAGGCATGGGAAAGGCACTTGCCAGGCACAGCCGTAGTGGTATTAACTGGCCATTGATGTATCAGGTGTAAAATGGTGCAAGTACCTGGGCATCTAATAGCAATAACTGGCAAATGCCTAATCCTTATACACAAGCACAACTGTTGGCAATGCCAATGCGTGTTTTTAACAGGGTTTCATTGAAGGACATGCAAAGTGCTTATAAATCGAGTGGCTGAGGGCAGACCAGGTAACACATTTTTATTACAGCAGTGGTGCATTTACAGCTCCAATTAAGCCATTAACTCTCAGAAGGCTGCGTTGAAAAAACGCGGGCAGTCACTTTGAGTGCAAAGTTTGATAGTAATGCTCGTTACAGGCAACTTCAAAGACGTCCCAGGAGGAGGTGCTTTGGGCTGGATGGGGGCAGAAACTGGGTGGCAATGGCTGTAGGGATTAGCATGGCCCTGGGCACTCAGTGGAGGGGCAAATAACCAAACAACACCTAGAAGCTGTGTGCCTCTCCTCATAAGCCATTCCACCCTATCTGTGCTCTACTGCAATAGTTCAGGATTATAGGTGGCGAAACTAAAAAGCAGGCGAGTGCCTTTCACTTTCCATTCCAATAGAAGAGGGGGAGGGCGGCATGAAACAGATCAGCAGAACCATAACCAATGCTTGAGCTCTTTCATACTAAAGCTCCATTGCACATCTGTTTCCTGGCAAGGTTAAGCACAACAACAGTTACACACGCATGTGAACACTGAGCTACTCGTGTAATCGTGGAGCCGCAACACCAATATTGCACTCTTGGTAGACTGGCACTATTGCAGAGGCATACTTGCACAGGATATGCAGGGGCTTTGCGTACAGGGGATGGGGGGCCCGCCCCCCCCCCACACCACACCACCGGCAGAATGAAGTCGGGGCTGAGCCCCCCAGGCGAGAGAAGAAACGCAGTATGGATGGCCCTTTGTTCCATCCATACTGTCTCTCTCTCTGGCGGCCCGGGTAAAAGCCGGGGAAAAACGATGTTTAGAAAGTGTGGGACAGATGCAAAGCAAGAGGCTCTTGCTTTGCATCTGTCCCTCAATTTCTAAACATCGTTTTGGGTTGGGTATACGTCTACATCTGTGCACCGGGGTGCACAGATGTAGAGGTACACCCAACCAAAAACGATTCGGTTTGGGTTTAGTGTATGTGTACATCTGTGCACCCCTCTTGCCAAGAGGGGTGCACAGATGTAGAGGTACACCCAACCCAGAAGGATTTTTAGAAATGGAGGCACAGATGCAAAGCAAGTCTGTACCTCAATTTCTAAAAATCGGTTTGGGTTTAGTGTATGTGTACATCTGTGCACCCCTCTTGGCAAGAGGGGTGAACAGATGTAGAGGTACACCCAACCCAGAAGGATTTTTAGAAATGGAGGCACAGATGCAAAGCAAGTCTGTACCTCAATTTCTAAAAATCGGTTTGGGTTGGGTGTATTTGTACATCTGTGCACCCCTGTTGCCAAGAGGGGTGCACAGATGTAGAGGTACACCCAACCCAGAACGATTTTTAGAAATGGAGGCACAGATGCAAAACAAGTCGGTCCCTCAATTTCTAAAAGTCGTTTTGGGTTTGGTGTATTTGTACATCTGTGCACCCCTCTTGGCAAGAGGGGTGAACAGATGTAGAGGTACACCCAACGCAGAAGGATTTTTAGAAAAGGAGGTACAGATGCAAAGTGAGGGAGGGAGCAGGGAGCAGGGGCAGGGAGAGGGCAAATGAGACTGCATGTCTCTGAGTGTGCACGTGGTGAGGGTGAATGCTATGGGCGGGGAGCGGAGGCGTATGAGCCAGCGCTTTCTAGTGGAGCTGCCATATTTGAAATGGGGCAATGCTGGCACTCCTCAGTTAGCTGGCTATACTATTGATGGGATAGTACTGCTGTAAAAGGGCTTCTATAATTGTTGAATCTTCTCAGCGGCAATACTATGCTTTTGTTGAGGCAATGCTAGTTCATCTTAGTGGGGCTGCTATACTTTTGATGGGACAACATCAGCACTTCTCAGTGGAGCTGCTACACTCTTATTGACAAGGCCCCAGCACTTCTCAACAGATGTATTTCTTTTTCTTTTAATTGGTTATTTATAATGCGTGTACTACACCTTTTATGGGGCAGCACTGATCCAGCCTACTGCTCACATGCTCAGAATTGTCATTTCTCAGCAGGACTGCAACACTATACCATTGTGTTCTGTACGTTGAGTGCTTTTTCACCACCAATATGGATTCATGGCTCTCTACCAGTGTCCAAATAGTAGATCGGTCTACATTCAATTGGCAACAGGCATATCCGGAGCTGCCTGCTGTCAATAAGCTGCCGCTCAGGATGTTGGGAGCCGTGATGGGGCAAGGGATAGAAGGCTCGAGCCTGTCCGATAGCAGAATCAGCAGGGTCTTAAAACCTGCTCACTCCTTTTGGAGGGGCCATGGGGCAAAATGAGCCTGATCCCACATACAGGGGGTTGTTAACCCTTTATCTTTCCTGAATGAAAGAATGAGCTCTCTCAGACACAAGTTATCACCCCTGCACACACACTGAATGAATATGGTATGGATCTATAGATCGAGAAAACTGGAGTGACAATTCAGAGTGTTTTAACAGAAATATAATTGTCTTCCCAGATGGGAGACTAACTCCATTAATATACATGGGGTCACTGAGAGGACCAAGAGTGAAACTACATTCAGTTGTGAGATTACCAGCAACGGGTGATACTATGCTCCAAGGAGTGAGGTGCACACTCAATATACCACACTGTTTATAGGTGTGAGACCCATCCTGAATGCTTGCCCAAAGAGCCTTGGCCAGAGTTTCACACTGAAGAAATGAGCATGTGATCCGGGGTCTGCAGCTCACAACATGCAGGGGATTCCCATGCTTCCACTTGCGAGATTTGCACCAAATTAGTGAGATTGTGCTCCAAGGTAGGAGGCACACGCACAGTCTTTGCTCTGACGTTTGACACACTCACAGGATGGGACGGCATTTCGTTCTCCCATCCTAGTTGTGTTGCTCTGCCTTTTGAGGGCTACTACAACCTGGATGATTATAGACGGGTGGAGTAGGGGCAGTGATGGCCTACTGGAATGCCACTCGAAGGCTTAAATCTCCTTCTTACTTGACTTTAGTATATGCAGTACATGCGAGCCAATGCTTCCACTGTTCTGCGCTGTGCGCGCCTCCACCCCCCCGCATGCCGTTGCACCAAGTTGCCAACTACATGCAAATTTGCATTCCTATAACTGCCAGTGAAGTCACTTCCTGTATTTGGGCCCCCCCCCCCGGGAAATTCATAAGTCGGCTCCCCTGCTTATATGTGTGTGTGGGGGTCTTGACCGTGTCCCTCTGTGCAATGAAGCAGAGGAGGATTTCCAGTATGCCACAGAACGCAAATAGGATATGGAGTTGAAGGCCTATCCTTCTATTATAGATGGTGCACATTCTAAGGACCTGAAGGAATCACTGCACTACACGTTTCCCACACCACCCAACAGTGCGCAGTCAGCCTCCCACCCCATGTAGTGGCCTCGCAGGTGCAGTTCTTGGAGGACCGCAATGATCCCTTCTCCCCCGCCCCTCTTTCCCTTCAGTCGTCTCAATGGGAGACTTTTGGTTCTGGCATTTCTGTCAGTGGGCTTGGCACCCCCAGATTATCCCTCTGGTTTACTGGAGGGGCATATAAAAACTATACCTGGCAGAAAGGCCTCTATGACTCAATGGTAGACTTGAGCACATACCAAGTCCATCACACAGCCATGGTGTGACTAATTCTAGCGCCATGCATTCGGTGTCCTAGAAACTTCCCTCACAGAAGATTGCTCGGCATCACGGGCAGGTTCCACTCTCTCTTTCCTGTTAGGGAGAATTCTCTTATAAGGCTAATTTCCCAAACCTCATGAGTCCCCCAGCAGCGTTGCTGAATTGTTGGGGTTTGTTTTTTTCTCCTGCTAAGAGTGAGACTCTTTTCCTCCCACTCTTAGGCATGATTTGAGGTATGTCTTTAACTTGTTATGTGCTTATGGGCTATGGGGTTTCTTTTTACTCCCTAGGGTATCATCTATTTTTTGTGTATGTGTTACACAGCACCCTCAGTGCAGTAACACACGGGTGTCATAGTGACCCCCAAACATAGACTCCATACCCTGGGACTGACTACTGTCTCCCAGGGCATGTAAAGTCACCATTGACTTTACTAGTCCAAAATTGTGAACAGAACCAGTACAAACCATCATATTGTGGAAGTACTGGAAGGGGTTAATTCGACTGCCCCTGGGTCTGTTTTCAAGGGGGCACTGTCCAGTCCCCCCTTGTCGAGTTTATGGCTGGCGGCAGTGGTTACCACACGAAATATTCCACCAGAATATTTTCTATGGGATTTTCCCATTGATTTTAAACACACCACTTTTTGGTGCAATGTTAAAGATACCGCCGGCTTATTTATTTAATATTAAATCAACGGTTGGGTCTTTTTGCCAGAACTCTTTTGTAAAATGGCATTCGTGTCCGTCTCTGTAACTCTGACCAAGGTCGAGCCCTTTGTGCCACTTTTTGGCGGGCTTCTCCACAGAACTGGGCTAGAGGAATAAGATGAGCGAGGGATTTGGCAAAAATCAGAGGAGGTGGTGGAGAGAGAGAAGAGGAGACGGTGAAGAGAGGAGCAGAAGAGGAGGTGGTGAAGAGAGAGAAGAAGAGGAGGCCGTGAAGAGAGGTGCAGAAAAGGTGGAGGTGAAGAAGGGAATAGAAAACTAGAAGGTAAATGAAAGATCAAAGGAGTCAATGATACAAAAAGACAGAGGTGAGGAAGAAGAAAGGAAGGAAGGGGGGAAACACTAATAGCCGTGGAGGAGGTGTGGGGAAGGAAAAGGCTGCAGAGGAACAGAAGACAAGAAGAGAAAATATAACTACGGAGTGCATGAGTGTGGTGGGAGGAGGAATGAACATGTGACGGGACATCAAAGAGGTGAATCAGGATTTTCCTAGTCCCACGGGGGAGAGGTGATCTAGATATAGACCCTGCAGGTACAAGTAGATATTGGGGCAATGGGGAAGTCCTGACCAGTGGGCTGAGGGCTCCGAAGATCAGCAGCCTTCAGTGATCCAAGCGGTTTAGGGCCCAAGTGTTCAAACACCTGCACCCTAGACACAGCCTCCCTCCAGACCAGACTCGGCTGCAACACGGCAGAAGGTGCCACTCACTGTTCTGGCAAGAAGCTTGGAACCGGCTGGCGTTCACAGTGACACACCTAAACACTCCAAGACTGGAGTGCAAGAACCTTACCCAGAACACCATAACCCGATAATAACAAAATAAAAGCAATTTGGGTGAACTCTTGGCTTCTCTAGAGACTGAGTGGCACCAGGACGAGACCCATAGAGACTTTTTAATGACTCGCCATTCTGACCAAAGTCCTTGAGCAATGAATCTAAACTGCTCATGTGCCTGATTAACAGAAGATCACCAAGAGACTAGAGGAGGCTCGTGTTGGGATGATAGCGATACTAGCCTCCCAAGACAGGATTTCCTGCATTGGTCTATTTTTCTTCATCTTCCCTGACCCACTCAAAACCATGTGAGAAAAAACCCTGAGTAAAGCATACACTTAAAATAGTTGTTTGTTGCGTTTGGTTTGTTGTGTTTGATCTTGTCCCAACAGTGTGCTGACAACCTGACACTCTTGGCAGACTGTTGCGAGAAGCTAGGATCACATGGCCACTAAATGTGTTCATTCACTATGTTCCTCTCATTAGTCCAATATATGTACTACATCTTAATTATTAAACGTATCTGTTTTAGTTGGTATGCTTTATCAAAATAAAATGGCAACTGTGTTTGTTTCCAGGGGCCATGACTAGTTGATCATTTTTAGTTCGCTTTTTAGCTGGTTCGCTGTTATTTCCCAGCACATGTCTCGTGCTTCAGGACTGGTGGATTATCGCTCAGTTGGGTGGGGCATTGGCCCACCTCAGAGGATCTTTACTCCAAACAACCAATTTAAGACTCACGCCTCACTTCCTGCTGCTTGAGTGTTCTGCAGGCCACTGCTTCTCCTAGGACTTCTGTTTGATTAGATGGGTTGTCTCGTAGCCTGCTCTACCAGCCAACGGGCAAGCAATGTTATACTACAGCAAATATGTTCTGCCACTCCGGGCTGGTGATTGCAGCAACACCTACCGTTTAGGGATTGGCTACACTTGTTTTTAAAATGACCATATGTATTTTATTGAGTCTACTGGTGGTAAGGATGTTCAATTACCTGAGGTTAAGGCCGCGATTGGAGGTCCTGAGGAGGCATGTGCCTTGAGAAAAAGGCTGACCTGAAACACGTGTCGGCAGGGTTTGGCTCTGAGGACAAGTTCATGCCTTAAAATAAATATGTTGTGAAAATATGTGCGGGTGTGCAACCCCCTCCCACAATAACGGATGGTTTGTTGTTTAATTTTTTCTGAACTCATACGGAGGTCTGCACTGCGACAAATGAGTCTCGAGCAAGGAAGGCGGCGCAGCAGCTAAGCGGCAGACCTAAAGGGGACCGATATCAGTCACGAGACTAGCCTCAAAAAACAATACTCTGCTAGGCTGGATGATGTTTCTATGCATGCAGATGAAAGTACAAGTCCCTTCTCAATCTCCTCCAAAAAAGCTCTATAGAATAGTATATGTTAATTGGTTTATTCTGCCATGTGGGGACTAAATAACTCATCAGCAGCAGCTTTTGATAGAAAACCATCACAGTTTCATCCGCTAGAGAAGCCTCCTGAACCCTGAAGGCGCACGCAAAAACACAGTCTCTAACCTCCCAAATATTCTTTTCAAGCAAAACACGTGCCTGAAGGAGAGGTTGATGTCACAAGTCTCGAAGGGCTTCTGTTCAATTGAAGCATAGCGTGGAAGGTGTGCTCAATGCCGCAAGGTGGCTATCAAGAAGAAACAGGAAGCAGAGAAAAGAATCAATGGCCCGACCCCTGCTTCCAAATGTCCATATTGTGATGAATATTGACTTACTCTAACTCAACTGAGTGTCTTCCCTCAATTCCCAAAATGCCCATTGCCCCCTTCTCTAGGATTCCTTACTTGGAGGCAGTGCACCAGATAACATTTTGAAGTGGGTGTATTTTTGAAAGTTGGCAGTAAAATGATTTTTTAGGGAGTAAAAAAGTAAGTCCTTTTCCCAATAGGAGTATTTTTTATAAGCAAGTAAAAATATATTATTTACTGTAAAATAGAAATGTTTTGTGGGAAATACTTCTTTGCACCATGTTATTCAGGCACACTAAAAGATACACCTTCCTTGATTCTAGCAGTTTCTTCCTGTGGTAGTACGTGCACTACTGGTCCAAAAATACCCATGGGACTGTTTGGGTGAAACCAGTGGCACAAGCTCCTAGGTGTTCATTTGCCATTTTTTATTGGGAATATGTGTACTCTCTATTTTTGATTCCTTGGGAGTATTTGCCTATTTTTAGGGAGTAAAAGTGACTGATACACCCCTTATCTGTAGGGCTGCTTGAGGGCATGTAATTCTTGCCGATTATGGATCACCCCCAGCTCCCAGATGGGCATAAGAGGTGCAGTGAGAAATATCCTTATACAGTGGACTATACATTTTCCAGAAAAAAGTTCTGAGAAATAGATGACTTGCAAAGTGCTCTAGGCCTCACATACTAGGGACAAAAGACCCAAACAAGGGCACAGACCAGGCGAATTTGGAAGGACTGTCTCTCAATCAGGTTGGCAGCATAAATGGGGAGCTGCTCACTACTCCCAGGTTTACATTGGACTTGGACGCGCCCTGCTGCACAGTACCCCAAATCCTCAGATGCACATGACATATTGATAAAAACCCAGACAACCCACCACAAGAGGCAGATTAATCCTGACGCCAGCATGTATCGCAGTGGAGAAGGTGAGGAGACATTAAATTAACTGCTTGAGTTGCATTGGAAAAGGGCCGTGGACATTAACGAAATCACGTCAAACATGAAAGTCCCAGCGGCAAAAATTAACAGCAAAAATTAACAGCGCAGCATGGACAAAGTGGAGGACGTGATGAGTAAATGCGAGGGGAATAATTTACGAAGCCTACACTGGGATCAGGGAAACTGCCCCTCTTCTGAAAAGTAATCGGCTCTAAGCTGACTAAAGAGTAAGAGAAAAGAATTAAAGGCCACCCAGAATAACTGTGAGGGAAAGTCACCCGCTAATGCTGACGCACGCTTTCGTAGAGAATCTGCGACATGAGACGTTTAAGATCATTCTGAAGGAAAACACGCAAACATGGAACCCCCACCTCAGAAGAGACAAGTGGTTGGCTAATTTCTTCACTACTGTGGCAAAGCTGTAATCCTCCTACAAGCAATTAAGCAAAATGGATGGGAAACAATAACTCTTACTTGAGCTTATGCTCACAATTGATCTAAAGGTAGTTAACTTAATTGCTCAGATGAATAAAATCTGCTTGCAGTTTTGTAAATTTTCTCTTCTGCCTCTGGTAACATTTTATGTAGGGAAGGTTGTGCCAGTCCTCCTTTTTGGCATGGAATGTAATCTGATGGTTTACGATTTGGACTGGGACAAGATTGAAAGCAAAATCTGGAAGAAGTCCCTGGGTCTTCCAGATTGTGTTCTAATTTCCTGCCTAAGATTTGAACTTGGCCTCACCTGCCTGAAGAACTAGTTGGAGTGGAAATGGTTCTCATGCTATAGATTGATACTTGCTCCCCCAAAATCATCATTGTATGAGACTCTAGAGCTTACTATGAGGAAATCTGTCAATCTTTTATTAAACACCTTGAAAGAGCGGTGTGTTGACCTTCTTACTCTAAGTGACCTGGACTCTGTTACTCTTATCCAAAATCCAGGTAAAGCAAAGGGAAGTCTCGATCAAATGGATTGGATAAGAACTGTGAACAAAATTAGGTCGGCTAAGCCATCTTCATCCCCACTTCTAACTGAAAAACCAAGGTCTCTCCTCGCCCAATATCTTATGAAATCATCCGATCCACGTACACGAATGGACTTCCTACATCTTAGACTCAATTTGCTTCCAACTATGGAAATCCTCCATGTCAGTTTAAAAAATTTCTATCCCTCTGATTTATGCGATAAGCCTAGCGCTAAAGTAACTCAGAGTGTGCTGGGACCTGGTTTGTCAGAGTTGCAAGACTCAAGCATTTTGTGCATGATCCCAACGTTTTATCTTCAGACATATTTTGGGACAGACTAATATCTGGCAACGAAAGGTTCCCCTCATTTGAAGTTGTTTTGAAGAATTGAATTTGATAGATAATGGCTATTTTGAATGGTCTGCCAATGCCGTGAACGTTTTTTGTTTTAGCTGCTGTTAATTCTTCTTATCTGCTCTTGTGTACAAAGCTTATTTTTCATTTATGCTTTTATGTTCTTATGTAATTACTTGATTTTCAGTTTTTTGTATACTGTGTAAAAAGTCATAGTTCTTTTTGGCTAATGCACAATAAAAACATTTTTAAAAATAAAATAACTCTTACTTGTTGGTACAAAGTGCTCCCTACCTTACATTAGAAGGACATTGCAAGTCACCAAGGATATTCGTGACCAAAAGGAGGAATGAGGCTGAGTCCTTTATAAGGTCATGGAACTCCAAGGTGACTTGCAATATTCATTTTTATGTACGGTAGGGGGTATTTTACTGCTTATAATGCATGGCCATACACTGTCATACCCTTTACCTCCTCTCTTGCTTAATATAATGTAATAGATCTTCCATTTGTTGGTCCATATCATAAATATAGAATCTGTTTGGATAGGAACAAATCAAAATGCAGCTCCTAATGTACTGTGCAAAAATGAAACATTCTTCCATAGATAGCTGCTTGTCAATAAATGGCTGTAAAGTTACACGGAAAACTACTCTGCAAACAATGAATTTGAAAAGCTTTTCACAGCTATAATTAAGTGCTGCAGTAACAGCTGGAATACTCTCTGCTGGCTCAAGCAGGAGGCCTTGTGACATCACAACTGAAGGATAATAACCGATTACAGAGCAGTTGTGATGTCATTTTCTTATTACTGGTCAGTTATGATTTCACGACTAGTCTGTGATAAGAACATTATTTCCAGCCTTTTATACAGATATTGCCTGCTGCCATGTATTATATCGAGAAGACTCCCTCAAGGAAAGTCTGCAGGATAAGTAATTCAGTGAGTCGAGCAGGCTGGCTAAACAAATGGGAATCACAGCCACTTGAATGTCTCCTCCAGCTCTAAACCTATACTTGCCCAAGGGCATCTCAGTCTGCCAAGAACCCAGGGTGCTTTGGGGGACAATGATAGCAAAAGTTTACCCCTCTATGAGTAGATCCTGCCTTGGACAGTGTCTCATGCGCTGGGGAGGGACTGTTTAGAAAGGGATGCTAGCTTATTGATCTTACAAGAGTAGATCAAGTTTGCTTAAAGCGGTATGCAAGGTTAATCAAGTAGCTATTAGTTAGAAAATTAGGTTAGTGGTCTTGGCCTCTTTTGTCAAGGGCACTGAGAACCTATAGGGCTGTTTGTGCTTGCAGGAAGAATGTGAACATCAGCTTTCATTGGAATGTGTTTGGGGTGTTGGTCCCTTGATCCACCCACCAGGTTAACCTGGCCATTTTGTTTACTCCACAAAGCAGAAAGGAGAGATGCATTGGATGAAATATGGAGCCAAGGGATTTCTTTTCTTTCAGCAATTCAGTTCTGGGTAGGATATACCACTCCTCAGCCCTCATTACAGTCAAAGCCATTTGCAAGTGATCTGAGCATGTTTCCGTTTACAGTTAAATTAAAACTTTTGGTTGGTAATATCCAGGTCTGTGCAAGTAGGCACTGCAGGAGAGGGTCTCATGGCTGGGACGGGAACCCTCTTGCTGCTGGGAAAATGGTGCAGAGCACACAAATAACTGTGACATGTGCTGTGCCCCTGCCTTCCACATGACACAGAGCAACCCACGGGACAATCCAACAGATAACACCCCTCAGTTAGCGAGGAATACTCAACTTTCCAGGGTAAGAGGAGGACAAAGAGGCACAATTAGGTACCCAGGCACTGACATGGGGTGATGGGGGAAAGAAAATCAGCAATAAGGTTTACTCGAAGTCACACTCAAGGGATATATGCGTTAGGCCCATGCATTCCATGTTGAACTGGTGGGCTGTTTTCAATACCAGAATGTTAACTCCACCAAATGAAATTATACAACTGTCAGGATGCAGGTGCAACGCCCTAAACATGAAGGTAAGTACAAGCTGCAGAAATTCTATCAGCATGAAGATCTGGTCATTTATAGTGTCGGTTGTTCTGTCATTTGTCGCAGCATTTCAGGTCACTTTAGAATCGGATTTAGTTTTGCCTCATTTAAGGGAGCACTAGGCTACCGAGTACATGGTGAACTGATGAGCAGCAAAAGATACGGTTACTGGCTTCCATTAGCATAAGGCACTCTTGCCACATTACCCAAATAATAATAATTAGCAATAATAATTTAGCATTTATATAGCGCTATGAACCCTCAGCCATCTGATCACTGCTTATTATTACCCACAGTGTGTGGTGCTCATTTATCGACCTCGGAAGGATGAAAGGCTAAGTTTAGCCTTGCAGGGATTCGAATCTGCATCAGCAGGCTCTGCACAGATGTCAAGGCGAGCGCTCTACTCGCTGTGCTATCGGACCGGCTAAACTCTTGCGATATTGAACTCTCCCTCTCCCTTGCTGATATCCCAGTCTGCTGCGCATTCTGGTTAGCTAGCCACCCAAGCCGGCACCCTTTCGCCACTGCACCCAACCGTGCTGCAGCTCCCTACCAAGGTGCGACAGTTGTGGGGGGAATCCATTTGCGTTCCCAGGTACAGACACCTACCCTGACTAGGACAGCCCACAGGGAGCACTTGCATGTCCAGTACTATCAATGACCTTGCATTCAGAAGAGGAACCACTGGTGGGGGCAGAGATAGAAAATAAGAAATGCATCTTCATGGTGGACTCATGGGCAGAAAATTCATGCATAAACGATGGTGACTTCCCCTTATCAGGAAAAACTCTCGACACGCAGGGATTCTCTGGGGCTGTAGTAACGGTTACTTATTCGGAAGATTTAGATGTAAAAATTGGAGGGAAAATTGTTAGGGCACCACTCCTTTACTAGGACAGCTCCCCTGTCAGTTTGCTGGGTCAAGATTTTCTCAGCAAATTGAACATGTAAATATTGTTCACCGACAGAGGAATTGTCTGTGCCACACCAGGCATGTGCTTCCTCCGGGCCATGCTCGTGATGCACGCAGTGGCCTATGAGATGGTAGTGCGAGGGATACCTGTGAACCCAGACATATTTTTTTATGGCATTAGAGTGCTTGCCCGGGCAGTGCTCCAGATAACCCAAAAAGAGTGGAGGGTACCCGCAGATTTTGTTTTCCGACCTGTAGCAGTGCCCCCTTAATGATATTGTACAGAAGGAGTTTCCTCTTTTTCCCAGCCCGGCCTCTATTCTGTGTAGCATCCAGAAAAAGGCCACCCACTTCACTGTAGTTGACTTGAATAATTCATTTTTCTAAGTACCACTCGACTCAGAATCACAGTACCTTACAGCGTTTACCCTAGGAGGGAAGCGATTTGAAAACCATTACTTGCCCCAGGGGTACTGTGAAAGCCCCAGCATCTTTAACCAGATACTCCACGAAGACCTTGGCAACATTCAGGTGCCCAGGCCCATCATTCAATGTGTAGACAACCTACTGGTCTGCAGCGACAACGAGTACAGCTGTCACAGGGACTCCATTACCCTCCTCCAGTGGCTAGCTCAGAAAGGATATAAGGTTGATAAAAACAAACTCCAGTACTGTTTACCCAAAGTGTTCTACTTAGGCCAACTTATCTCCAAAGATGGTAAGAGAATAATACCCGACAGGGCTGCAGCAGTGCGTCCCACTACCAAACCTACAACAGCGGAGGAAATGCAAAAATTCTTGTGTCTCTGCAATTATTGCCGAGCATGGATTTTAGACTATGCTGCCTATACCAGGCCACTCCTGCAAGGGCTCAAGGAAGTACAGAACGAGGGAACGGCCATTTAATGGACAGCAGATATGGTGACTGCTTTTAATGACTTGAAAGATGTAATTTCCTGAGCCACAGTTCTAGCAACCTACACACAGGAGTTTTATTTGTTTTCACTCTCCAATGGCACCCTCATGACCGCAATATAGATCCAGAAAAGCTCCATGGGACACAAGCCTCTGGCCTACTACATCGGTACACTTGATTCTGTCATGCAGGGACAGTTCGCTTCCATACAAGCACTTGCTGCAGCGGCATTTTGAAAAACGTTCCAATGTCTTAATGGGATGTTCAGTAACCCTGTACGTTGAGCACTCCATGTTTGCCATACTGGAACGCTCAAAGTCCACTTTAACCACACAAAGAGCATCTGCCTATGAGATAATATTATCAAGTCCAAATATTTAACTAGTGCGATGCAGAATAGTAAACCCAGCCACCTTTCTGACAGAACCCTGCACTGCTGAAGGTATGCAACAGCATGATTGCGCAACATATGAAGGGGAAGGGGAGGACATTCCCAAAGCAAAGGACATTGCCCTGGAAGAGGGGGAATTATTTTTTGCAGAAGTGAGAAAAACTTGTTGGGGCGGATGTAGTAAGATTGGAGGAAGGGGAATATGAAACGCTCATCATGACAAGATTACAAAGACATTTTTCGGCGCAAGTGTCAGAACAAGGCCCTAAAAGCCTCAAAGGGATGTCGTGTTACAATATATTCGGACTCTGTGTATGTCACTACAACAGTGCACGCAGGTCTGTCCCGATGGAGAAGAAGGAGCTTCAGGAGGGCAGATGGGTCCCCAGTGCAACATGCAGAATTACTGAACACCTTGATCACTGCCCTCGCAGAGCCCTAGTGGTAGCAGTGGTTAAGTGCATAGCTCACACTCAAAACAATGTGAAATATCTTTGGGAAACACAGCGGCAGATGCTGCGGCGCAACAAGCGGCATATCTTCCAGTAAACATGAGTGCAGAGTACGTCTTGGCAAGTGCAGCAGCACCCCCAACCACAGATTATAACACACTGCACATAGCCCAAATTTTTTAATTGCAGCATTGAGCACCCCAAGAACAGCAGGAAGTCTGGCTCAAATGTGGGTGTGTTCAATCACCCACAGATCTTCTCTGGCGACAGCAAGCCACAGGAAAGGTTGTAATGCCTGTTGAGCTACTTTACACAGCATTTGAACAGCTTCATTTCCCATCCAACAGTTCCAAACAACACATTGCAGCCGATCTCCAGGAAGATTAGTTCATTCCGAATTTACAAGAGCACCTGACACAAATGGTGGTCCAATGCACCACGTGTCAAGTATTCAGCACAGGGATGACATTGAGAACTTTACAGGGTACATTGTCCCGGCATGTGGGCCCTTTCTGAGAGCAGCACATTGACTACGCAGACACAGGAGAAAGGTGCAATGGAGCAAGATATTTGATCGTGGTGGTGTGTCCATTTTCCCGATGGGTGGAAGTGTGCCCCTGTGCCCGCCTGATGAAGTTCCTAGTTAGAGAAATATTCCCCCGATGGGAGTGTGTGATGTCCTGCAATCAGACAATGGCACTCATTTTATCAATGAATTATTCAAGGAAGTGACACAATTGTTGGGGATCAAACACAAAATGTGCTCAATTTACCACCCACAAGCAAACGAGAGGGTGGAGAAAATGAACGGTCTCCTCAAAAGTAGATTGTGCAAACTATGCAACACCCTCAAGAAAAATTGGGTGTAGTGCCGGCCCTTGGCACTGTTCCAATTGCGTACCCAGCCCAGTAAGGACCACCACCTGTCCCCTCGTGAAATAGTGACTGGTTGACGCATGCTGCCATTTTAGGAGAGGAATTCAAACAATAGCTCACGCAGCTTACATGTGAAATAAGATGCATTACAAAACAAATTGCACCACCTTTCACAGAAACGAGAGAAACAACAACTACTTCGTTTGACACAACCCCAAACATTTTTACCGGGGAAGTGGATTTATGTAAGGAGTTTTGTTAGGAAGTGGAACACACTCCCGCTTCCACAGGCCTTATGAGGTGGTGTTTTCCACCCCACTTGCAGTCAAAGTAAAAGGGCTGCGGTACTGGAAACATCTTTCAGATGTTCATAAAGTCCCAGACAGTACCTTGCAAAACATACTGACTGAAAATAACCAAACTACTACCTCAGCCGAACTTTATATGTGCATGTGAGCTGTTTAATAGAACATGAATGGCTGCTAGAGCATGGGCCACCTCAAATAAAAAATCTCTCTCTCTTTCTCTCTCAACCTCAAATCCACCCTGTTCTTTCCCTCTCCGCAGGTGCAACAATTATGGAGATGACACTGCTGGGAAGTTCATCAAATGTAGATAGCAGTAGGAGTAGAATGAGTTCTTTGCGAATGTATAGTTTCAGCTGCGGTTTGCACTTTGTAGCGATTTTGTTTACTATATTGATACTAGCATTGGGCATTTACTGGGGAGCATCTTTTATCTGGGGGACCATATGAAAGAAGGGGGCAGGGGGTAAATGGACATGGGATGGACGTAAGTGGACCTGGAATGAGAACTTGCCTATAAACCTTACAAGTTTGCATTGTAATAGGACAAAAAAGGTCCCAAGTGTTATTGAGTCTATTGAAGATGTAACTAATCAGTCACCAGGTGCCCCAAATGTCACATATATATACCCCCTTTAGCACTTACCCCCAATCGTCTGCTCCTTTCCCCTGAGTGGAAAGATGAATGAAAGCACCCAGGTAATGAGAAATGAACTAGTTGTTGGAGCAACAAATAACAATGCATAAAACTATACATACCACATGTAGCAACTCCCAATCCACGCCCTGCAATAATTCAGTGTTTACTCCTCACACAGCAGTGCGAGGGGGAAAACCTTTCCCTTGCTTAGTGATAGAAGGAAATGATAAATGTGCCCACATAAGCATGATGCATAACATGGTTTCGGATTAGACACAGTGAAAGACCTTCGCCATCTCGAACATTCAAACCGTCCTCTGATATGAGTGCGATGGGAAGGCGAAAAACTAATGGGAGTGGCTATGTCTGTTCTCTAATACCCCATGCATCTTGGGAACCTAAAATATTGACACCACGAGAGGTACCATTGAATGAAACACAATGTCCAATATACCTTGCAGTATGTAGGATAAAGGGCACTTTCCAGGCATGCAGTTTTAACTTAAAACTCCTTGAGCCAGATACCCGAAAATGGAAGGCCAGCTCTACCAACCCCAACTGTTTTAAGGAAGCATTCCTCGCTATGCAAGGGACAAAATACATGGACAATAAGTGGCAGGAAGCAACGTTTATATGCAGAAGGACTTGTCGGTTACTCAGCAGAAATACTAGTCCTCGTTGAGCAAGCATGTGCACAAAAATTGACATAACATGTTGCAAAACTGACATGGGTCACAGCAATTGAAAAACCAGTGAAGGTGCACCAGGAAGAAAGTTATGAACTTTTTTTTACAGCGAAGGAACTGTCTCGATAGGAACAAACAAGCGATGCAACAGAACACTGCTTATTCCAGACCTCCGAAAGGGTACTGCTGCGTTGATGGACTACTACAGGGTGTGCGACCAGAAAGCGTACTTGCACCTCCCATCCTCATAGAGGGGCTATTGTTTGCTTGCAACGCTGCATTCAACCCTGCTCGTAGTACCCGAAGAACCCCTAAAGGGGGGCCCCTTCCCAGATAAAGATCAAGGTGTGCCCAAAACAATAGCAATTGCACCAACCATTTTGCCTCCAAGTTTCTACATCCTGCCAGAAAAAGAACATCATGAACGCCTGCAGAGAAAGAAGCGATCCTCTAACTATTTGTCTCAAGAATCATCAGACTTGCTTGCACAAACACCAAACGAATACAGACTGTACAATTCCGCAGAGACATTTTTTTGAATCCCTTATGCCCAGCGTCCAGTCTCAAGCAAATGCTAAATGGTTCCAAATAGTTTGATCGAAGTTGATCCAGCTAGCAAATGGCACTGAAGAAGGGTTCAATGTCCTCAAGGTGGAGCTAAGAGCACTTAGGCTAATGACAATGCAAAATAGACATGTGCTTGACCTCCGAAAAGCCATGGAGGGCAGAGTCTGCAAAAAGATCGGGAGTTAATGTTGCACATTCATACCTCTGATGACGCCGACAACGGGACACTATCATATATCACTGCAGCCGTACATGAACTTGCGGTAAAAATGAAGAAAGAAGCAGGGATCCAGGAAGATGACTGGGTGAACATGGCATTCGGCTGGGTACCATCCTGGCTTGGAACAACGATGAAGATGTTGGTCCTGGTCCTTGTGTTTATTTTGCTGATTTTTTTGCACATGCCCGATGTTGTGCCAAAGCAGTCCCCAATAGTGCAATGATGATGGTGACAGTTGGGAATACTCATGGTAATACTCCTCATGGTACCAAAGAAGTAGAAATACAGACAGAAGAAAACAATGACCCTAAATATCGTATAGTTGCAGTCTATCAGGGACACAGGGATGAGGTGGACACTATATACCTCTACTATTGCACCCCACCTCACCCCGAAAATTATACAGAAGTGTGGATGGACTTAGCAGGGGATGGGGGATGTATATATATGACGTGCACACCCGAACAATACGCGCAGAGTGGGGAGAGCCTGAGACAAGTCTGTAGTGCATAGATGCCCATAAAAGGGACACCTGCATGGGACAAAGCAGAGAGGAGGGCAAATGAACGGAAATATGGAGGGGTGAATTTGTTACTGTAGAGGTAACGAAAGGAGGGAATGATGGGAAGGAAATGAGCCTATCGCACCCTCCTAGCCACTTCCATACAAGGCGAAACCCATACGAAGCAATCTAACATACCAGGGGGGAAGAGCCAACGCCCCCGGGCACCATATAGAAACCTCAAAGCACTTAGAAGTAAATGCTAACACTAGAAATGCCACACTTCACATTTTCTAATAGGCCTTAGACTCGACAGGCCGCTGACCCATGTTTCCTGTGTTCCCCGTTCACAGACTCCAATTCCTACATAGCATGCTTGCTCCGCTTGAGCCTTGTTCCCACGGAAGTCCATTTCCCTCTTGTCCCTGTAGTGTTGTGAATAATCAGTATCGCCTACAGGAATGTGCCCGACACAGAGCGTGAGACAGTACCAGGCAGGGATGTGTCTATTCATCTCCACTAAATTGCCATTGAGCCTCCGACACCCACCCAGCTAGCCCGGTGCTAGCCGCACATCACTAACCTGGCCCCCACCCCCCAGGCTCTCTAAGAAGCACCCGACCCCACGGTCCTAACCTCCATAAAGTGCCCACCAAAGATTCAAAGCCCACAGGACTGTATTTCTCCTTAGCAATAAAACAAGTCCAGGCAACACGAGATGCAGAGAAGGGTAAATCAAAGATCAATCCCCAGAGGGGAGACCTTAGGTGAGGCGACTGTAGGATCAATGGAGCCCTGTATGTACAGGTCAGCATGACTGCATTTTATCCTCCCCTCTCCATGGCACCCCATACCTGTGCCACCCAGGTGCCTGCCATAATGAATTAATAGCATGTCATAGTTGTTTAGTTTAGATAGGACACAGTGTATTTCATAAGTGACCTGACCTTCGCAGCGAGGATGAGCCCAGCTGACCTACGCGGAGCCAGATCAACAGAGAAGAACCAGCCTGTTAGTGCTTGGCATCCCCTATGGAACAACCCCATGTGTATGGTGCCTCCAATCAGGAGCGCCAAAATGCCACATATAGCTATGACGCGGTTGGCGCTTATAACCCCATGTTTTCTGATGTAAGACCAGAGCGCTCTCGACCAGCAGAGTTCTTTGCTGATATTTGTATTTTGTATCAGTAAACATTGTTATCCTTGCAAAGCTATCGCTTGGCTTATTTCCCAAGCGGGTTGTATTTACTCTGGTGCGTGCGTATTGTGGGACTTGCCTTCACCAGGCTCCTGCATGACCAGCTTCCCTCGCACTGCCTCTGGTCCACCCAACCAATTAAGGGACTGTATCTGCAACCCTACAGACCCCTGACCATCTGCATCTATGAGCCACCTCCCGGCAGCACTTATGAGTTACTTTGCACTCTTGCCTCCTCGCTCCCCCCTGGCACTTCACCTCATTCCCTCCTGCAATTGCACGATCTGAATGACACAAGGCCTAGTAACATCGATGTTTTGCCCACCTTCTGTCTTCCCTTCTTTGGCGTGCCTAGAAACACTTGTGGACAGGCACATTATAAATCATATCATTATAACTAGGCCCCGTCAGAGAGTATAGAGTCATTAAGGGCACTAGTCAGCAGTTCTGAACCTCTGTCTTTCCATGTAAGTGTTGTTCCTGCTTCCTCCAGCAAGTGTTCAGCATGCCAATGTCCTTGGAGGATGGGCGAGGGGCAGCACACATATTAGTTACTGTTGCAGAGCCTTGTGGTTCTCAGCAGCTTTGAGTGAAATGTAGAATAACGGGTTGTGTTCTTGACAAAAGATAAGTATAACAGTTGTGTAGGACATATTTTGGTCTGAACGAAGACTTGCGTGGAGACATTGCCAAAGCATCAAACTAGATTGTGGTTATACTGCAATCTACCCCCATTTCCGAAAAATTGAGCCTCAGTTCTGTTTTTTATGAAGCCACCTGGTTCCCAAGAGATAGCCGGAAGAATGTGTGCCAGGGATAGCAAGATGTTTCAAAATGATAGTTGCAAAAAGTGTTGCAGAATAAAACTGCTACGAGGTCTGGGAACGGTCTGGAGTGCCAAATTTAGCTCAAGGAAGAGGATATTACTGTGTCTAATTTGGTGACTTCACATGCACTACTTTGGTGGGACTGCACATCAGAAGTTACATGAACCTGTTTTCACCAATTAGAGTATGGTATTTTAGTAAATGTTACATGTATAACTTTAGCCAATCAGAATGAAGAATTTTCTACTGACTGCACAATTAGTACATTCGTAGGGGGCTGCACTTAGGATGGTCACGGGAAATGTACTAACCAATAGGGCATTCTAACATATATTGTTTTTACATTTCTATATAGATTGGAGCCAATAGGGAATGTAGAATTAACATGTACGTGATACTTGTATGGTATTCAAATGTTGTGGGTTTTGTCTTTAAATACTTTAACTGAAATGTGGGCGGATCGAGAGTGTTTTCAGTTCTATGGAGCTGACTGACCCTCCCGTCCGTAATTTGCATGTATTAAAACTGTTTTTTACGGTTTCCTTGGATTGATTTTTTTCAATGGTTTATGGGCGTATCTGACACCACCCTGGAGTATGTAGAGGAGAGAAAACCACAGACTTATTTGCTGTACAGACTAGTGTCCAGATCTTTCCTTTGCAGTGGATGAATGACTGTCTCCAGAATAGGAGCTGGTCGAATTTGGACAAAACCAATTATTCCTCAGTAACAGCTGTCATCTTGCCACCAGCAAGTGCACGCAAAGGTGTTACGCTCACCTGATATCCCCGGGGGCTTCTGGAAGACTCTGAGATCTGGAACCCTGGTTGCATAGTTGCCCAGTGCTGAAAAATGAATCTTAGTTATTTGTAGGGTGAGCTATCCGTCCTGCGTTTCTTGTGTAGGGGCGCTTGACGTTTGTTGGCGAGCTGCCCGAGTTGCTTCACTTGTGCAGTAGTACACCTTCCTTGGGCCCAGGCCTGCTGTGACCCCGAATCTGCTGGGAGTCAGGTAGGTTTGTTAATTGTAAGTCTTTGTTCTGTTTATGGTGGTAATTCGTTAATGTATTTATCTCCTCCTTTTCAGGTGCGAAGGTCTTGATGCTGGCGTGCCGGATGTAGAGGCACGTTGTCTAGGTAAGAGAAAGCACGAAGCGCCTTTATTGTCTTTTAAAGCTAACCTGTGTTTTCTTCTTCTCCTCCTCACAGGCTTCTGTGGTGCTGCGAGTGGATGAGAGCGCGATGAAAAACAGGCCCCCGGAATCCATTAGGGTTAGTACAGCGCTGTGCGGTTGTTTAATATTGAAAGCAAACCTGAATATGTCTCTTTTCCTTTGCAGATGTTGCTGTGGTGCTCCGGATGGAAGCGTGGTGTAGCGCAATGGAATTCAGGTAAGACTGATGGAATTCGAAAGCGCGCGTTCTAATATTGTTTTTTCCCTTTCTCGTTATTGCAGGGCGCAATGTTCGAACAGCAGCTTTGGTAGCGGTTCGCCGGAAGTCCTTAAGCTAGTACTCACAGGTGAGTGATGTTTCTTCTTCTCTCGGATTCCACAGATTGCAGCCCAGATGAGATGCTGCGTGCTGGATGGTGTTTTCTCAGGTAAGACAGAATAACCTTGTTCTGTCAGGATTACAGGAAGATGCTGAAGACCAGGAGCTAGACACGGTGAGCGTCACACTGCTGGTTGCAGAATAACACGAAGTCTGTTCTGCAGTCAGGGTGTGGTTTATATAGCCCAGGTAAAGTAGTACCAGGGAAAGTAGTTCCAGGCCTGCCACACCCAAAACACTAGACCGCATGGCTTGGTTCTTAGAACTAGACTGTGTGGGTGCTTCCATGTTGGATTTAAAGGCCCATGTACAGAAATAGGACCTAGTTTGAACAGCCCTTCCTTCCTACATATGAGCCTGGTGCCAGGGGCGCCAGGACTGGCTCCAGGAGCCCTTTTGCAGTGGTTTTAAGGCCCTCAGGGTTCTGGTGGGAGCCTGCTTGTGGCACAACTTGTGCCCCCTCACAGTGATCATGACAGCACTCCCCCCCAAGGCCCCTATCATGGATCCTTCCTGTCCGGTCCGGGTTGGGTGGGGTTATCCAGGTGAAATCTCTTAATCAATCAGACGTGGTGCGTGAATATGTTCACTTGGTTCCCAAGTTCTGTCTTGAGGCCCGTACCCTTTCCAGTCAACTAAACAGTATAGCTTAGATCTGGTATGTTTCGAATCCAGGATGTTTTTAACTTCAAATTCAGACTCTCCATCAACTAGCACAGGTTTTGGTGGTGTTAAGACTCGGGTTCCTGGTTGTACAGGTTTTACAAGTGACACATGGAACACCGGATGAATTTGCATGCTTGGTGTTAAGGCTAACTTGACGGCCACCGGATTTATCTCCGATTCGATGGTATAGGGTCCTAGATATCGTGGACGAAAGGTCCGGGTACCTTTTATGGGCACATGTTTTGATGCCAACCAGACTTCATCTCCAACTTGGTAATCGTGAGCTTTCTTTCAATGCCGGTCCGAGAATCTTTTTTGTCTGTCTTTGGCTTGCAGTAAATGTTCATTTGCCATTTTGAAGGCTTGGGTTATGCTTGTGTGTAGAGTCTTTACCGCTGGCATTTCCAAGGTCATGGGGGAGTTTAGTTCAGAGGTACGTGGATGTCTTCTTTATATTGTGTAGAAAGGGCTTTGTCCCGTGCTGGTGTGTATGGAGTTATTGTATGCGTATTCCGCTATCCATAACAAGTCTTTCCAATTCTCTTACACTTGATGCAGCATGCAACGTAGATACTGTTCTAATGTCCAGTTTGTTCTTTCTGTTTGATCATCCGTTTGGGGGTGATGGCTAGTGGATAATCGAACATCGATTTGTGCCATGGTACAACATTTCCTCCAGAAGTTGGATACAAATTGGCTTCCACGATCTGAGATTAGGACTGAGGAGAAACTGTGCAGTTTTATAATCTGTTCAAGAAATGCTTTTGCCAGACCGGTAGCGTTAGGAAGTCCTTTGAATGGAATGAAATCTGCCATTTTAGAGAACAGGTCTACAACCACCAGAATGGTATTAAAACCTTGACAGGGAGGTAAGTCCGTAATAAAATCAAGAGAAAGAGTATGCCAGGGAGCCGGTGGAATATCCAGTGGTTGTAGGAGGCCAGCTGGTTTCTGTTTTTGTGATTTATTCTGTGCACATATCCCACAGGATAGAACAAATCGAGCAATGTCCTTACACCAGGTTGGCCACCAATAATTCTGTTTAACCTTGGCAAGAGTCTTAGCAATCCCGGGATGGCCTTCGATCACGGAATCGTGATAACCAGACATGACCAATTCTTGCAGATCTTTACTTGGTAGATATAGTCGTTCCCTGAAGTAGGGTAATCCATCCAGAACCGTGTGATGTTCATTTTGGGAATTCCATTTCTGCAAGATCTTGGGGTTCATTAAGGTTTGAATCTTATCTTGAAGTTCACTCAGAGTCAATGTGGTGGTAAATCCCAGTAGTTTATCACTTGGGATGATGGCAACAGGGTCCAGGGTACTGTTAGTTTTCTCTTCAACACCCATACGAGACAAGGCATCGGCCTTCCCATTCCGAACTCCTGGTCGGTATGTTATTATGTAATCGTATTCTGCGAAGAATAGAGCCCACCGCAACTGTCGTGACGATTTGGCTTTTGCTGACTTTAGGTATTGAAGGTTTTGGTGATCTGTGATTGCTGTGATGGTATGTTTGGCACCTAATAGATACTGCCGCCAGGCTTTGAAGGCTGATTTTATTGCCAACAATTCTTTGTCTGTAATTGCATAGTTAAGTTCAGGTGGTGAGAATTTACGTGACCAAAACGCCACAGGTTGTAATTGGCCTGTCTCTGGATCTCTTTGAGAGAGAACTGCTCCCATAGCTATGCTGGAAGCATCAGTTTCCACTACATAGGGGAGATCAGGGCGAGGATGTCGTAAAATTGGCGCAGAGGTGAATCTTTTCTTGAGTTGTTAAAAGGTCTGTTCGGCCTCTTCATTCCATTGGAATTTTTTGTTGTTTTTTCACAGTAACGATGTGATTGGGTGGACTATCCGTGAGAAATCTGGAATAAATCAGCGATAAAAATTCGCTAAGCCGAGCATGCTTTGGGTTCCTTTAAGTGAAGAAGGTGACGGCCAATTAAGGTTGGCATCTAATTTGTGTAAATCCATCTTGACTCCCTTTGGCGAGAGTACAAAACCGAGGAACTCAACTTGGGTGACATGGAAGGAGCATTTCTCGAGTTTAGTGTACAGTTTGTGCTGGCAAAGTTTTGCAAGGACTGAGCGAACATGTTCCACATGATCTCTTTCAGAGGGGGAATACACCAGGATGTGTCAATATAGACCAGGACACAGACATCGATTAATTCCCGTAATACATCATTCATGAAGTATTGGAACGGTGCGGGAGCGTTGCACAGCCCGAAAGGCATTACCTGATATTCGTACAGGCCATACTTGGTGCGAAACGCGGTTTTCCATTCATCCCCTTTCTTAACACGTACAAGGCGGTATGCTCCACTGAGGTCTAGTTTGGTGTAGATTCGGGCATCCTTGACTTGGTCCAAAAGTTCCAGGATAAGGGGCAAAGGGTAGCTTTTGTTACTGTGATTTGATTAAGTGCGCAGTAATCGATGCAAGTCCTCAAATCTCCTTCCTTCTTGGGTATGAAGAATAAGGGAGAGGCTGCCGGTGACTTTAACGGGCAGATAAACCCATTAGCCAGGTATTGATCCAGATAGGACTTCAAGTGGAGATTTTCGGTTTCCATAAGTGCATAAATTCGACCACAAGGAATCTTTGCCCCCGGTATCAGGTCGATCTGACAGTCATAGGGCCTATGTGGCGGTAATTTGTTAGCCTGTTCCTTCTGAAAAACATCTTGATAATCCTGATATTCTTTTGGTAAGGTGGCCATTGGTTCCGTGATCCTCAATGCTATTCCTTGAACAGATTTTAGGTTTGGCTGTGATACAGATTTCGGGTAGCAAGCGTGGGGGCATTTGTCGGAAAAGGTCAGTCTCTTTGCACGCCAGTCTATGTGGGGATTGTGAGTTACTAACCATGGCATCCCTAAGATCAACCGGAACTGAGGAGCTTTGATGAAGTCAAACGTGATTGCTTCTTGATGTCCATCCTGACACAGAAGGGTTAATTCTGTTGTGCATTGGGTTACTGGTCCCGAAGCAATTTCTGAAACGTCAACAGTAGTTACTTCTTCAGTTGTTGGTTTTGTGAATAAGGGAAGTCCCATTTCTGTTGCCAGATCTCGATCTACGTAATTATCAACTGCTCCACTGTCTATATATGCCTCTATGGCATGCATCCGTGATGGTCGTTGGTGATTGATCAAGGTTACTGGTAGGGCGAAATGTGAGGTCTGTGACTCATCCTTCTCGCTCGACAAGCAGACCTCTACGCTTGCCGGGCCTGGTAGTTTTCCGATTCCTTTCCATCCTCTTCTTTCACTGTAGCGGATATCCCCTTCCTTGGAGGTTTCACTGGGCATTCTTTGAGGTAGTGACCCGATTTACCGCAGTATAGGCATAACTGTAGCTGTCTCCTTTTGTCTCTTTCACTCTTGGTTAAAGAGGGTCGTACTCCTCCAATCTGCATGGGTCCTGTGATAGTTTCTGATGGACGTTGAACATTATCTTTTGAACGTACATACATGGCACGATTTTCGAATCTACTTCGGTCTGTTCTTCGATCCTGTAATCTGTGGTCCAACTGAACTACCAGGTTGATAAACTCTGCACAGTCTTTGGGTGGGTCTATCACTTGAGCAAGGACATCCTTCAGGTCTCCTCGTAGGCCATGTTGAAACAACGTTGTTCTTTTATCTTCTGGCCACCCCGCTTCTACAACCAGTCTATTAAAGGTTGCAATATAAGTCAGCAAATCTTGATTCCCTTGGCGGAGGGACAGGAGTTCGTTATCAAGAGCTTGTCCATGCAAGTGTCGAGCAAATAACTTTTAGATCTCCTGTTGAAAACCCCTGAAGTTCTGCAGTAATGGGCCATCCTGGCTCACTAAAGGTACCGACCGGTATGCGGCACTTCCACTCAATTATAATAACACAAAGGCCACCCTCGCCTGGTCGTTTGAGAAAGCCCCATGCCTACAAAGAAAATGGAGACGGCACTGGTTCATGAATGTTGCGTACCTTCAGGGATCTCCATTAAACCGTTCTGGTGGTGCCAGGGATACTGCTCCGGGCAAAGTTATCTGTACTGGATTGACTGATGATGGTGTAGCGACGGATGGGGTGAATCCGGGCAATGGAGCCTGCCCCGCCTGTGTGTGTAGTAGCGGTTTGCTTAGTTCCTCAGCACAATCTTTTGTGACTATTAACTCTCGTTTTAAGGCATTGGTTTCCTGCTGAGCTGCGTGTACCTCGGCGGGTAATTGTCTCAAAAGCTGGGCTAACTGATCAGTTTCAGATGTCTCAATGACGCCCTATGTGGATAAGGTTTAAAGGCTTTGTGTTCTGTTACGCTCACCTGATATCCCCGGGGGCGTCTGGAAGGCTCTGAGATCTGGAACCCTGGATGCGTAGTTGCCCAGTGCTGAATAATGAATCTTATTTGTAGGGTGAGCTATCCCTCCTGCGTTTCTTGTGCAGGGGCGCTTGACGTTTGTTGGCGAGCTGCCGAGTTGCTTCACTGGTGCAGTACGCCTTCCTTGGGCCCAGGCCTGCTGTGACCCCGAATCTGCTGGGTGGCAAGTAGGTTTGTTAATTGTAAGTCTGTTCTGTTTATGGTGGGAATTTGTTAATGTCTTTATCTCCTTTTCAGGTGCGACCGTCTGGATGCTGGCGTGCCGGATGGAGAGGCACGTTTTCTTGGTAAAAGAAAGCACGAAGCGCAGCGCCTTTATTGTCTTTTAAAGCTAACCTGTGTTTTCTTCTTCTTCTCCTAAAAGGCCGCTGTGGTGCTGCAAGTGGATGAGAGCGTGATGAAAAACAGGTGCCCGGAATCCGTTAAGGTAAGTACAGCGCTGTGCGGTTGTTTAATATTGAAAGCGAACCTGAATATGTCTCTTTTCCTTTGCAGATGTCGCTGTGGTGCTCCGGATGGAAGCGTGGCTTTGCACAATGGAATTCAGGTAAGACTGATGGAATTGGATGTTTGGAAGCGCGCGTTCTAATATTCTTTTTCCCTTTCTCGTTATTGCAGGTCGCAATGTTCGAACAGCAGCTGTGGTAGCGGTTCGCCGGAAGTCCTTAAGCTAGTACTCACAGGTGAGTGATGTTTCTTCTTCTCTCAGTTTCCACAGATTGCATCCCAGTTGAGATGCTGAGTGCTGGATGGTATTTTCTAAGGTAAGACCAAATAACCTTGTTCTGGTTCTTGCAGGATTACAGGAAGATGCTGAAGACCAGGAGCTGGACACAGTGAGCGTCACACTGCTGGTTGCAGAATAACACAAAGCGTGTTCTGCAGTCAGGGTGTGGTTTATATAGCCCAGGTAAAGTAGTACCAGGGAAAGTAGTTGTCAAGGAGTTCCCCCCTTCTCACCTGGGTCCGGTGTTTGCCGGTGTCTTCGATCGCTGCCTTCTTGCGAACGCTCCTGGTCTTGAACAGCGCTGCTCGAGTCTCGTCTGGTTCCAGGTTGCGTTTAGTTCCGGGATTGCGGAGTCCAGGAATCCGGGAGACTGGGCAAGGCTAGAAATGCCCGGAACCAGGAAGGGGGAAAGGGACAGGAGTGGGTAATAGCACTGGGACAAAGGAAACAATACCGCAAGCTACGAACACACGTCTGGGCTACTCTGCAATAGCATTGAGATGCACAGAGCCACGGAAGGTGTGGTCTATAAATAGATCCCGCCGCGCATGGAGCGAGCAAGGGCTACTGCTCTGAACGGCCATGTTGGAAGTAGTACGGAATGTAAGCCCCGTTGAGACAAGGACCAGGAGGTCCAAAAGGGGCGTGATCTGAAGTTCATGACAGCATGCCTCCTCCGAAGGCCTTTCCCTCCAGGTTTGCCCGGGTGTATTAGGTGAAATCTTCTGAGCCTTGATATTTGAAATAGGTTCCCAGGTCCTTTCGCTAGGAGGATATCCTTTCCACTCCACTAGGTATTGAAGATGGCCCCGCTTATACCTGTAGTCACAAATCCGGGACACCTCATATTCCAGTTGGTTGTCAACCAGTAGAGGAGGTGGTCTACTGGATTTTCGAGAGGATTGGATGTAGGGTTTCAATAGGGATGTGTGAAAAACTGGATGAATTATTTTCCAGGAGTCAGGTAGCTTGATTCGATATGAGACAGGATTGATAATCTCCTTGATGGGAAATGGACCATAGTAGCGGGGAGCCAGCTTGTTTGGTCGTGTCGGGGAAGTAGTTTTGATGACAACCACACTCTGTCACCGACCGTATAGGAAGGACCTGGTCTTCTCTTGGAATCCACATACCTCTTGGTCTGTGATCTGGCTTTCTCTAAGTGTTCTTTTGCCTCCCGGTGAATGTTGATGAGAGTTTCAATCCAGGAGTCAACAGTAGGTACTGGTGTAGGGTAAGGAAGAACCGAGGGTAAAACCGATGGATGGAACCCCTGGCTACAATAAAAGGGGCTGGTCTGTAGCGCAGAGTGTTCGGAGTTGTTGTAAGCGAATTCCGCAACGGTTATCAGGAGAGACCAGTCATCCTGGACCTTGGTGGCGAAACATCGGAGATATTGTTCCAGGGTCCGATTTGCACGTTCTGTGGCTCAGTTGGTTATCCTGAAGAGAGGGCACGTTGGATTCCTAGTACCCGACAGAGGTGTTTCCAGAATTGTGAAATGTATTGGGGACCCCGGTCAGATATGATCTTGGAGGAAGCCCATGTAGTCGGAGTATGTGTTCCAGAAATATTCCAGCTAGCTCTGAAGAGGAGGGTAGTTTCATCAGTGGTGTAAAATGGGCCATATGGGTAAACAAATCTATGGTGACCATGATGGTAGTATATCATCGGGAAGGTGGTAACTCCACTATGAAGTCTGTAGCGATGATTTCCCATGGTTTAGAGGGTAGAGTGGGCTGCAGAAGAAGACCCGCCGGTCTTTTGTTATCATGTTTATTTTGGGCACAGGTTATAGAAGCCTGGATGTATTGCTGTACGTCAGACTTCATTTTAGGCCACCAAACTGTCTCTGTATAGGACGGAGGGTGTTGGTGATACCTCGGTGCCCGGAATGGAATGTGTCATGATAAAGGTTTATTATTTTTTGCTGTAACTTCCGTGTAGGAATGAGTAGTGCATTGTCCTTGAATAAGTAGCCTTCCTTGGCTCTTAATTTCCTTAGATTTCATGTTGAAATGTCCTTCCATAATTCTGAGGATTGAGTTTGCGATCAGACTTCTTCCAGGAGATCAACTGCTTGGGCTACGAAGATCGTGGGAGAGAACATTTTAGGAAATGCCTTATCTGCAGTGGTCACGTAGTCAGGACGGCGAGACAAGGCGTCAGTGATCAGGTTCTGTGATCCAGGGACATGGGTAATGTGGAACTGATACTGGGCAAGAAAGTAGGCCCAACGTGCCTGACGACTGTTCCTGCACTTCAGTGACTGTAGAATCTGAAGGTTTCGATGATCAGTAAAGACTTGGACAGGATGTCTGGCTCCCAGAAGTAGGTGTCGCCATTCAGTGAAGGCTTGGCGAATGGCTAAGAGTTCCTTTTCTAGGACGGAGTAGTGCGTTTCACTAGGAGTTAAGGTTCTTGACAGATAAGCAACGGGGTGTTCCAAATCGTCCTCCATCTTCTGCTTCAACACTGCTCCTATAGCGTAATTAGAGGCATCCGTTTCCACTAAAAAGGGTCGGCTTGTATCGGGTTGAGCCAAAATGGGAGCTTGTGTGAACTCAGTCTTTAAACGCAGAAATGCAGTTTCTTGTAATGTTGACCAGACAAATGGGATGTCCTTCTTTAGCAGAGCCACTATGGGTTGTACAATCTCGGAAAAGGTGGCTATGAACTTCCGGAAGAAATTGGCTAGTCCTAGGAAGGGTTGGATTTGTTTCACAGACGTGGGAGTAGGCCAGGCGAGAATGGCCTTTACTTTCGAAGGGTCCATGCCAATCCCCTCTGGACTAAGGATAAATCCCAGATAGTGCACAGAGGTAACGTGAAACAAACATTTTTCAGGCTTGGCTAAGAGGTGATGTTCCCAGAGTCTTTGTAGAACTGCCTTAACATGTCCTGCATGCTTCAGAGGGTCTTTGGAAAAAATCAATATGTCGACCAGATAGACAATGACGAAGAGAAACAACATATCAGAGAACACCCTATCCATAAAACGTTGGAATACTGCTGGGGCATTGGCTAGTCCAAAGGGCATGACCAGGTACTCGTAGTGACCAAAGGGTATTCTAAAGGCGGTCTTCCACTCGTCTCCTTCCCGGATACGGATCAAATGGTAGGCACCCCTGAGATCCAATTTGGTGAATATTACGGCTCCTCTCATAGCTTCCAGGATATCCGAGATCAGGGGCAGTGGGTACCGATCCTTGAGGGTGCATTGATTTAAGCCTCTATAGTCGAGGCAAGGTCTGAGTTCCTTGGTATCCTTCTTGGGAACGAAGAACAATGAAGCACGCTGGAGATTTCGAGGGTCTTATGGTGCCGTTTTCAAGATTAGTGTCTAGGTATTCCCGAAGGGCCTTTTTCTCGGGTTCGGAAAGAATGAACATTCTGCTGAAAGGAATTACAGCTGAGGGATCCGTATCTATGGCACAGTCTTCGGGCCTGTGAGGGGGTAAGGCCTGGACTATGGCAGTAGAAAATACATCAGCATATCCCTGATAGGCCTCTGGAACTTGTATGACATTGGAAACCATGAGTGGTGTTTCTTGGTCTCTTGGTAGTTCTTTAGGAGTTACCGAGGAGGGATCCAGGGATAGACAGTGGTACATACAGAAGTCTGAGCCCAGGAATAATGATCCTGCTGTCCAATTGATATTCGGATTGTGCTTTTGTAACCAGGGCATACCCAAAACCATGGGGTAATGGGCTGACTTAATGATGTCGAATGTAATCCGCTCTTGATGATGGTTTATGGAAAGTTGGATCTCTTTAGTCTGCAGGCTTATGGGTCCTGAAGAGAGGGGTCTTCCGTCAATTGCTTCCACCGGCTGCATGGTGTTTAGTGACTTGTACGGAATATGATGACTAACACCCAGTCTTGATCAATGAAAATTCCCAAAGCTCCGCAGTCCACCAAGGCCAGAATGGGATAGGTCTTGTCTTTGGAGGGCGACAGGAAGGCCTGTAGTATCACCAAACTGTTTTGTCCAGGAGAGTTCAAGGATGGAATTGATGTGGAGCAAACATCTCTCTCCCGAATCTCTGCTCCATTTAAGATCGGGAGCTAGCGTTTCCCGAACACCGAGGAGGTGCCAGAGAACATTCCCTGACCAAATGTTTGTCTGAAGCACAATACATACACAAACCCGTATGGATCCCTCTCAATCTTTTTTGAGGTGATATAGGTCCACGAAAGGCTCCAATTTGCATAGGTTCAGGTTCTGGGACTGGACTTGGGTTTGCGTCCGTTCTGGCTGTGCTCTCAAAGGACGTCTTGGGTGGGTTTCCCTTGGATATCTTCCTTTCAGCCTTCCTTTCCTGGATGCGAAAGTCTATTTGCAAGGCCAGGTCCATTAGTGCTTGGAATGAATTTGGTCTGGCCACCCTGGCCAATTCATCCTTGATCTCATCGTTTAGGCCTCTCCTGAACAGGGTAAAACTAGCCTCAGAGAACCTGTCTGCTTCCTTAGCCAATTGTTTAAATCTGGTCACATAAGTGAGCATATCTTGGGAGCCCTGTTGAAAGTCCAGCAATCGTTCTTGGGCAGTATAGACCTGCTCTGGACGGTCAAACATGCCTTTAAGGGCCTGTATGAACCCATCGTAGTCGTCTAGGAGGGCATTGCCGGAGTTAACAAGGGGTGTTGCCCAAGTTAAGGCGTTGCCGGAAAGGTGGGATATGATGAAACCCACCTTAGCCCTAGGAGTCGAGAAATAATAGGGCTTAAAGGTAAAGTGGACCAGGCATGAATCCAGGAATCCGCAAAGTGTTTTTGCCGAACCATCATACTTGTCAACAATACCGCCCAACTGGGCACCCTCCTTTGTAGCAGAATCCCGGGACAAGACCACTTGTTTGAGCCCAGCGTTTTCCGCCTTAAGATTTTGAACCTTGGTTGATAATTCTTGCATGCGTCGCATTAAGTCCTGCATGGCGGCTTCCATCTCGTTTTTAGGTTCTATAGGGTGGCGTCTCAAACTGTCAAGGAGTTCCCCCCTTCTCACCTGGGTCCGGTGTTTGCCGGTGTCTTCGATCGCTGCCTTCTTGCGAACGCTCCTGGTCTTGAACAGCGCTGCTCGAGTCTCATCTGGTTTCAGGTTGCGTTTAGTTCCGGGATCGCAGAGTCCAGGAATCCGGGAGACTGGGAAAGGCTAGAAATGTCCGGAACCAGGAAGGGGGAAAGGGACAGGAGTGGGTAATAGCACTGGGACAAAGGAAACAATACCGCGAGCTACGAACACACGTCTGGGCTACTCTGCAATAGCATTGAGACGCGCGGAGCCGCGGAAGGCGTGGTCTATAAATAGATCACGCCGCGCTCAGCGCATGGAGCGAGCAAGGGCTACAGCTCTGAACGGCCATGTTGGAAGTAGTATGGAATGTAGTCCCATTGAGACAAGGACCAGGAGGCCTGCCACACCCAAAACACTAGAACGCATCGCTTGGTTCTTAGAACTTGACGGTGTGGGTGCTTCCATGTTGGATTTTAAGGCCCATGTACATAAATGGGACCTAGTTTGAACAGCCCTTCCTTCCTACATATGAGCCTGGTGCCAAAGGTGCCAGGACTGGCTCCAGGAGCCCTTTTGCAGTGGGTTTAAGGCCCTCAGGGTTTTGGTGGGAGCCTGCTTGTGGCACAACTTGTGCCCCCCCTCACAGTGGTCATGACAAAAGGTCCTGTGAAGTCCAGTCATCAGGTTATGTTCCAGAACACTGTAGGTGTCCAAGCACTGAACTATAAACCTCCAGGATTAATTCTCAGATTTACCTGATTCTGCAAGCTATTTCATGATCTAATAGTCAACATGATGCATCCTAGTCCTTGTAGTTTTTATTTCTCCAAGATAATGGAACTTTCAATAGATGTACATGATTCTGACTCACCACAAAATTCTCTTGCATTTGCTGGGAGGCAGATGAATACGCCATTCATAGCTTCTGCCCCTCCGCCGCATCAATACCGAACATGTGAGAGACGTAACTCACTGAGACAGCTGTTCCACCCTTATCCCCCCACAAGTACAGCAGTGTTTGGGAACAATGTGAGCTGAAGATGGCAAAAGCATTCAAACCAATTTAGCAGTAGAAAAGCATGCCCTAAACACAAATCAAGCATACACTCCACATGAAGAACATGAACAAAAGGTAACATATATAAATGTATACATGAAGACAATTAACATAGCATCCACAGACAAGAAAAACACTAACATGACCAATGTATAAGTTGAATACAACATGAACGACATGCGAATATAGCTCGAAAATAGAATATAGCTGCGAAAATAGAAGTATGAGTGTAGTTGGGCATCCATCTTATTAAAAATGGAAGCCACAGCACGTCTCTGAATAAGCACAGGCCAAAAAGCTTTGGGAAAACTCAGAAGGGTGAATCCACAGAAATACTTATCAGTGCAGAGCTCAGATGTTGGCTAACACCTAATGCCAAGGTTAAAGGGAAATTAGGGAGGATCCGTACGGCTGAACAAAGGCACAACATAGCATTCCCAAGACGCAAGCAGTATACTGCCAAATTAATTAAAGTTTAATGAAAGCAGAAATAGCCGTTGTAAACCAGGTGCAACAAAACAGTAAGCCAAAAGACTCCATGAAGAGTAACTCATTAGTGTCCCCAATCGTAATAGAGAATGTGACAAACACATTAATATTAGCTGAAATCTCAATAAATAGAAGGTAAATCTATTCCAAACATGGTCCCATCGAACGTGACCCATAATTGGAAATGACTGGCCATTCATTGGAAGCAACCACAGATAGTACCCCTGCCGTACTTCCCTGTGTGATGAATCAGAGATGATTCCCCCAGAAAACCTGACCTGGGAACCATTTTCATGTGGCCGGGGAAAGGAAAGGCAAACGCTTTCAGATCCTGAACGTGGGGGTGGTGTTGTGCAGGAAGATCACATGAGGGGTGGAAGCAGGCCAGGAGGAATGGGAAACTCCCCTTTTCAACTTTCCCCGAGACCCCACCCTTCTAATGGCTTATGGTAAAATACAAATGGCTAGAAAAGCTGATTCGTACATTATGGGCTCCAAGTCCCATAATCCCCAAAGTACAGGGACGAAGAGGAGGGCTGAAGCAGCATGAAACTGCAGAGTGCAGCTTATTAATGGAAATGACCAACGCCTGAAGGAGACTCGAAGGCTTAAAAGGCCCCCCCATGTGCAGGTCAGTAGTAAGGAAAAGGAGCAGAGCAGTAACAGGAAGTGGAGGAGTTGTGAACTCTCCACGTTGCAGCAGAAGCAGAATCTGGAGTAGAAAGGAGATGCAGGGACCACTGTCGAGTGTCCAGCAGTTGGCGGTCCTGAAAGGGTCTTTGCCAATAGAAGCCTTAATTGCAGAGGTTGTGCTGTGAGAAGTGTCGGAGAGAGAAGCTTTCCCGCTGGAGACCTGAATTGCAGAGTTTGCGCAGCGGGAAGTGTACATTTTAAAAGCTTTCCTTGAAGTAAGGCTGTCTCCCGTGGTAGGTGAGCATCCGAGAGCCTTTGTAGCAGAGAGCTCCTTGTACGAGTGGTGCGGGCTGCAGGAGACTGAAGGAAGCAGAGTGCCGGACCGCGAGAATCAGCTGAAGCAGAGGACCCAGAGCCAGTGAGGCGAACGGATGCACACGCCAGACCCGATGAGTTCACTAAGATATTGTGACAACAGAGTGCTCCGTAACCGCTCGCTTGCCTAGACCAGGTGCCTTAACATTAGAAACAATATGCATAGAGCGAGACTCAAAAGGAAAAGTATTTTTGAATACCGAACTGACAGAAAGCAGGCAAATTGTTATTGTAAACCAAGCTGACTTGGAAAGAAGCAAGTGTAATAATGGGAACTTGATCACCAGAGCAAAGGGGTGTTACTATATGCATGTGGATCAGATTGAAGCCCAACGACAAGAGGGGGCAATAATTCAAGAACCCAATACAAACTATTAGAGCCAAATCTAAAAGAGGCATATAACAAGGAAAGTTAACAAGGTCAATCATTGCCAAGAGGGGGCAAATGAGAATCCAAATATTTGTAAACCCCCATGCCCATGTTTGAAGAAGCTCATAAAGGAGGAACTGGCGTAATCCCACATTGCCAAAGAAGAGTCAGAGTGAGACAGAATTATTAGCATTTGGTTTAAGATGAAGTGGGGAAACAAGAATGGGCAGACGGCTGCCCTTCTGGTAGAAGGTATTCAGAAGGAGTAGAGCATAATTTGCAGAGTGTGTCGCAATCACAAGTGTATAACAAACAGCACCAGTGTGATTCTTGTTTTCCCTGAAGAAATTCTTAAATGTAATGTGAAGCAAAAGACATTGCTAAACTGTTGGAGGCTGATCTTTACCACAGAAGTACTTGTAGTTAGTAGTTTATTCTAGCCCGGCAGGAGAGTTGTATTCAGTTCTGGCAGGAGAGTACACCAGATCAGAGATCTTTGTATCAGTAGGCCTGGCAGGTAAGCAGACCAGCTAGAAGTTGATGAAGTACTGTGATGTGGTGTTGAAAGTTGTAAAGAAGAAGTGGTAGAACCACTGAGATGTCTTGGTGAAATATTACAGAATCATCCTGACAAACGTACGTTGCTGAGGAAAGTGTTGTGTTAACTGCTGCAGAAGTATCTAACATTGTCAGAACAAGTGTGTTGTTGCAGAATAATCCTGACAAAGACAATTTATGTTAATCCTGATGAACTAAGTGTTTCTGGTTTCTGTAAAGAAGATTATTTAGAGTTCTTGATATCAAAAGTGGAAGAGAAAAAACCTTGTTGAACAATTCTGAAGTATTGGAACTTTTGTTGTCAAGTTGGAATCTAAAGAACTGCATTGGAACTTTGTTACAAGACAGGATTTCCTTATTTTTTTGGAACTGTTGATTTGAATCCTGCTTCAATCTGGGATAGGGGAATTCACCCAGAGAATAAGAGTATTCGTAATATTGTCTCCATACATATTGTCGCTGTGCCTAATGTCGCTGGGAAAAGGTTGTGACGACATTATATATGGTGACCATATAGATGGGGTCAAGGGGACTGGGGATTGCGAGGGTGTCCTGCGCTCGTCTTGAAAGAAAAAAGTTTTGGGGGTTCCAAGGATGTCCCCCGCATAATCAATGTGATAAAGTCCCTGCAAAAAACAGCAATTTTTTGGTGACTTTTTTGGCAGGCGACATTTTTGCAAGGACATTATCACATGGAACCAGAATAAGTAGAGACAATTATTATAATGCAAAACTTAACTGTTTTATTTGTTGGTTCTGAATTGCCTTATATTACCTTGTTGAGTTGTTGGATGTACAAGTGTTTGGGACAGAAACCTTGTAGTTTCCTTTAGTTTACTTCAGGCAGGGAAATCCTTGTCAGGGTAGGGTTAGTGAGGAGTTAATCCAACCTTTTGAGTTAATAAAATAGCATTTTTTATAAAATCTTCACAAAGTTGTCAGCCTCACATTACTGACCCCTCACACCAAACACACACGTAGCCATGAGGCACCACACAAGGCCAAGTACAAAGGGATTGCCCAGTCTCATGGTCTGACAATGAGGAATGGTAACTTTTAATTGAAGGAAGAATGTTCCGTGGGCCTCTCTCCCACTCCTCTATGTCTAGCTCCTTTCGTGACAACCTGCCAAGTGTCCAAGGTTGGAAAGCAATGTGCCAACCTATCCTTAGAGAGATGCCACCCATCAAGTAGTATGCCAACCAAAACCTTGCCGTCAAGATGATGTAGTTTAACCTTTATCAATATAGGGGTGGTTCCAGGTGCAGCCATCAGATTTGTGTAATCCAATAAAAATGTTTAGCACGTATGGAATCTATAGGTAGACAGACCCACTAATCTATTTCTGTTCCCGGTAGGTTTTGTAAATTGATATTATGTTTTGCTGTCAGTGATGAGATCTTTGTCATATTAAAGCAACTGCTTTTGATAAGTATGATAAGAGTGACAAGATTTTAATGTGTGTATGCTGTCCCAGCTTTGTTTTAACGTGAATAAAGTTGGGGGTTGCCATGCACTTTGTCTACTCCATCATTGAGTCTGGTTTGGATTGACTGTTTCCTCTGGGCTTACCAGGGACCTTTAGGGCTCCTTAACACATTATACAAGATTCTGGATATTGCCAACATACCTTCCTGGTGAACTGTTGAACCAACTTGGTTCAGGCTTGGCAGTCTGTTTTCTTTCTCCATCAAATCATGAAAAATTCATGACTAAGATGTGCTGATGGCGTTTTCATGTGTGGGTCTCCCTTTATAAGCACTCCTACTCTTTTGCTAATTCTTCTAACATCAGTTTTAGTCCCAATTAAATCATGTTCTCAACGTATTGATGCTAATTCCATGATGGGAGATAGCACTGCAGTCTATGCTTGTTTGGTGTCTGTTCTCCTTCCGTACTAATCTCCTTTGCATTCCCCCACCCTGTATTTCCAGCCTTGGATTTAGTTTCTTGACCCAGGCAGATTTATAAATCCAGTCCAGCTTTTACTTAGAAAACTTTCATAGCTACCCTATGAGCCCTCCCTTGTTTTATAAGATGTTTCAATATGTCCTTAGTCACTTGTAGCTGTTTGCTACCTATTTTCTACCAAGGTTGACATTGGTGTTTGCTTACCCTGCGAATCTTCAAATGAGAGTGAGACAGAGAACGGTATCTGGTCAATCCATCGAACACCAAAGCATCTAATACCAAACCATCGAATTATATGCAACGGAATTCCATTGAATAGCCATTTCGTTGTGTATAATTCAATGGATCCATCAAACTTAGTGGGGTTAGGGTTGGGGCTAGGGTTAGATTAGGGTTAGGGGTTAGATTAAGGGTTACATTAGGGTTGGGGCTAGGGATAGATTAAGGGTCACACTAGGGTTGGGGCTAGGGTTAGATTAAGGGTTACATTAGGGTTAGGGTTGGGGCTAGGGTTTGGGCTAGGGTTAGGTGAAGGGTTACATTAGAGTTAGGGTTGGGGATAGGGTTAGGGCTAGGGTTAGATTAAGGATTACATTAGGGTTAGTGTTGTGGCTAGTGTTAGGGCTAGGATTAGATTAAGGGTTACATTAGGGTTAGGGATGGGGCTAGCGTTAGGGTTTGGGATAGGGTTAGATTAAGGGTTACATTAGGGTTAGGGTTGGGTCTAGGGTAAGATTAAGGGTTACATTAGGGTTAGGGTTGGGTCTAGGGTAAGATTAAGGGTTACATTAGAGTTAGGGTTGGGGCTATGGTTAGATTAAGGGTTACGTTAGGGTTAGGATTGGGGGGCTGGGCATGGGGGTTGGAAGAGTTGGGGGGAACCCCCCCAAATATGCAACAAAAAAATTAAAACGTTACAAGGAGCTGGTCAGTGCCGAAATTACAGCACTGGACAGCTCCATGCAACGTTTTAGAGTTACAAAAAAAAGCACTGAAATGCTATCTTTTACATGTAAAATTGAATTTCCATTGAAACCAGTCCATTTATATTTTTGATGGACTGGTTTAGATGGAAATGCACTTTTACATGTCGATGTTTTGGCATTGGATGCTTTTTATTAGATGCTTTGGTGTGTCATTGATTTTTTTTCGATGGAATAACTATAAACCCAGAGAATAGCTGAAAAGCAGCCTCCCGTCCCGCACTCGGCTTTGTTCTGAAGTGCTGGATCACGTGGCCCGTCTGACGTAAACGTACGTCATGACATCGCTCACACACAATGCTAAATGTTAAAATGGCTTCTGAAATGACATTTAAAATTGAACTTTTCGGCTGTTCCATCATGGTCAGCAAACACCATTGTATCAGTGCTCTGGTTCATTTGATGAAAATGCTCTAAAATATATATTCTAAAACCTTAGTTCAGTTTGTTAAACTGGACAGTAAGTGCATTTTCCCAGAGTTTTTATGGCGAATAACTTAACATGTATGTACCATTACCTAAAAGTACACATTATAAGCGTTGACTACCACGGTACCGTAGAGGCCCTGACAGGCGTTATATTACCACACCACTGAGTAAGTGTTTGTATGATCCCACTCACCCTTTGCACTTTTTCTATAGTTAACATTGACTGTTCAATGATGCACTCCACGTGTGAAAGGGTTATTGCCTACTTCGCTCAGCTCCCATTCTTTATTTCTTTGGAGAAGCTGCCAGCGCTCCAGAGGAGGATGGAGGTGAGAGGTTCTGCCTTCTACAACCCCGCTGACAGGGTGATTGGTTGTTGGAGGCATCGTGATCTCAGTGGAAATGTTAAAAAATGTACTTGTTATAAAATTAAATGTGATTTAAAGACGTTTCAAAGGTCTTTACTGCTGGAGAGTTTAGTCAAGTAGGCGCCTGCATGATGCTCTCATCTGAGGCTTTATTGGAATCTAAACTTCCCCCCACATTAGGGAGATTAAACGGTGCAATTTCTGCTGTTTATGAAATGATCAATCACTAAGGCTTGGAACTGTCACCAAAGAAGGCACTTTTCAGCACATCTGCTATTTTAAATAAACCCACACTAGAAAACATTTGTGTGTGTCCTCCTACAGATATATATTATGCTGTGGCAACAGCGCCAGGTTAGTTAAGGTTGCAGCCAACGTTGCATAGGAAAATGCAAAAATGCTTCCTGAATCCCTTTTTGAAACTTGAGGCTGGATCTTCTCCAAATGGGGCCGACAACTGATCCTGCCCAGACAGATCAAGCAGGTCAAATGTTGTGAGAGTCCAGGCATGGCTTCAAAGAAGTTAAAAAAAACATTTCTTTGGTTTCTTAGTACAGGTTTCTCTTTAGGGAAAATTACTTTTCTGAACATTGCGTCTCAAACTTCTCGGCTTTGATTTTGAAACAAGCCACCACGTGGCCACTGAACAAAACAGTTCTAAGAAAATCCAATCAATATATCCTTGGACAGAAGCTGTTAACATACAATATCCAGCCTGCCGTGCTTGTGCATTAATCACAATTTTAAATAAATTCATGTCATGAGCAATACCAATGTGTTGTAGTAGAGTCGAAGTTCAACTAAAAAATAGATTGAGTCTACTTAAGTTTCAGCCATACAACACATTAAACTTCACCAGGACGCTAAAAGGGCACTGCATGTAGACTCTTGTAGTGTTGCAATGCGATGTATGTCCTTAATCAAATAAAAAAAGACACCATGAGTGATCAAAAGTAGTCCCTGTATGCCTACACTTTGAGATATATAAGCCACATTGACTAGTAGACAGAGGATGACAACACAAAATACTCTTAACGGCTTAGTTTGTTTCAAGCCTTTTTTCTTTTTTATTCAAAAACATTTATTTTTTATATATCTAAAAAATCATGAAATTACACAATAATACCACGTAGCTCTGTCTCTTTCATTCATTCACTCACAGTCATGCTTTCTTCAACAGAGAGTCTAAATTGGTTTTACACATGAAACAACAGTAACACATTGTCATTTTTCTAATGTTATACAATTAAATATTCCTAGGGTCCCTTCATCTATTTCAGGTGACAGAATCTGTATGTTGTTGTTTCCACAGATCCTCACGTCGACACGTGTTTCAGTTGCTATAATCGAGCATCAACAATAGTGCTCTCTTGTTACCGCAACCTTCTTCAGGACAAAAAAAAACAAATATATTTTCTTTCAGATATGCGAGAGCGAGCCACACCATCTCAAAATATGGTTATGGTGGAAGTCGAGATGTAACGATTAAATCCCTGATACAATTATTAGACTCTTCCAGTTCACTTGAGTCTTTCTCAGAAAAAATATAGAGCAATTCACACTTCCGATGCGTACTTCCAATGTGCTTATAGTTGTGGTAATTACCAAGGTCTTCAAAATGCTCTTCTAACTGAACCTCGTTACACTAGGTTTTCATAATTAGCCATTTCTGAAAAGCTCTCCATGTTGGGGCCAGTGTCTCGTATCTGATTCACCCATGGATCCGCACTCGTCAGGTGATAGATCTTTGTCTCTGTCTTCAACTTCACTTCCCAATTCCGCCCTCTCTCCAGGGCATACGCCGGCGTACACATTAAGGTAATAAATAATTAAGAAAGGTAGATTGATAATTGGTTTACCAGCAGGGTAGTGTTCCAAATAGATACATGTTTATTTTTGCTTCTAAACCTCACCCATAGGAACCCCTCGAGAAAAAAGATAAAGACCAAACTCTTTTTGTACATAAAAACAGCTACATAATGTTTTCTAAAAAGCATTATAGTGGTAAAAATAAAGCAGATCATATCCAAAAGGTCAAAAAAGGGACAGGGGTGTCCCATGAGCTCATGTGGTAAGACCAAATTCAATTTCACTTGCAAAATGGATCTTCTAATTTAGTTTACACAGCGGAATCTGTAAACAGTACCAAATGTATTCCCTGTAGCTTTTGTAGAAAATAAAGTTAAAAGAATCGGGTGCTCAGAAGAAGATCCAAACCCAAAGGTCGGGAGCGTCTCTCTCCTCCTGACAATTCCAGTCTCAATGTTCCTTATACCAGAGGGAGGATTCTCTTACCCTGGTCAGTTTCCGCACAGTCCTTCCCAGTCTGTCAGGCACTGTGACTATGAAGAATAGTGTGGATGCTCGTTTCTTTATGGGTGCAGGTCCCAGACTCGCACTGATGTACTTGGTTCACTATCCTACCAAGTCTTTTCTTAAATGCCATTTATACAAATGTCTCTTACTGCAGTTTTCCCAGTCTTCCTGAGCAAACCACAGTGCCAGGGGAAGTGGCTTCCTTATCCTGGTGCTTTCACTACTACTTTTGCTAGCTCCACTGCTCTCTAGGGGCCCTGGCATCTCCCCGCCTATCCATGTACCTTGTCTCCCATTCTGCAATGGTCTATGGATTTCCTGGACGCCTGCCGTGGGGTTTCCCCTTTTCTTTACGTCCTTCTTTGAACTGTGGTCACTGCTCACTTTCTTTCGCAGAGTCTAAAGGCCACAACCCCATCTCCTGCAGCAGGACATCCCTGCTCTGCCAGGAAGGGATAGAAAACACTTACTGGTTTACTTCGTCTATTTCTACTCTCCTTGGACCAATGAGCAACCAGCAACATCTAGACTGCTCCAGACGGTTCTCAAGAGTGTTCTTCCTGCCTCGCCTTCTCCTCTTTGTCTCAGGACTTGTTTCAAGTTTAGACCACTCCTGTTGGTTCTGCCAGGCATTCTGTATTACTCTGTGTATCTTCCTTGTCCCAGTAGGGAATATTGTGCTGTGCCCAGAAATACAGGAGGTGGATGATTGGTATGTAATATGAATAAACCAATTTCCTCTCTGAATATAAGTCGTGGAGGGGGCTTTCCCCAAAGAAAAAGGTGGAACATCTGATGATTCATCACCGTATTTGTAATGTGAAATATAAAAGGAATAATGCAGATCCCTTGGATATATGTGACTGGTGAAAGTCAGACACATGCCATGAGCCTGCCACTTTCAGAACAATCCTCAGCACAACTGTCCTTGCATTGCACTCTTCAAAATAGTGCCTCTGATTATCACTAAAGCTCCGTTTTAGTGAGTAGAAGGAAGCAGACCACTTGGACATCTGGGCCTCGCATTGATTCAGCCATATTTGAGGTGCCTGCTAAAGTAGTGACCAAACCTCAGCCCGACTCACCATGCCTTGGATTCTTCAAAACAATGTCCCTGATTATCACCATAGCTCAGTCCTACTGACTTTAAGAAATAAGATCCCTTGGAAATCTCTGACTCGGGAAAGCTCGGTCACACGTCAGGGGCCTGCCAGCCGAATGATCCATCCCCAGGCCAAAATGCCTTACATTATTTTCTTCAAAATAATGCCTCAAGTAATGAGCCTCAAATGGGATCACATCATCCCCATACTCAAAAGGTTTCACTGGTTTCCTGTAAGCACTAGGATCAAGTCAAGTTTACATTACTCACGTTGATACATAGGACAATACAGCATGTGGCGCCTTCGTATCTTAAAGCTTCACTCGTTAGGGGTCTTTGAAACCCCTATGGTTCTCAATGAGATCAATGGCTACAATCCCCAGATTTCAGAAAAATAAAGCTTTTGGAAGTTCATGAACAGTGTTGGCTTCCAAAATCTGGAATAGCCTTCGTTTATAGATCAGGGAAACATCTGATTTTCATCTCAGAAGAAGGATAAAAACGTTCTTGCATGATCAGCAGCCAAGGAATCCTTCTCGTTCTGGCACTCTTCTGGTCTATTATGTTTGTCCGGGTGCTTAGAAACCTTCGGGTAGTAGAGCCTCCAAATGTTCTCTAATAAAATAGAAATAGTCTGTAATTATCACTATAACTCACTCAATGTTGCTGAAGTGAAGAAAACAGACCTGTGGATATCTGGTGATGGCCAGTCACTTATCAGGAGTCTACCAACTAACTGAACTCACTCCCAATCCAAATCGCCTTGCAGGCGTCTCTTCAAAATAAGATCTCAGATTATCATGAGCACACACCCTCTGCACCCCAGGTCACCCTACACATCAACATCCACACTTACCATCAGCCTGACTACCATCCACACCACCATCCACATACTCACCATCCGCCTACATCTCCTTATGCATCACCTTCCACACATACTATCAGCCAACTGCACCATCAGCCTACACCAACATATGAAACACCATCCACAAACAACACCATCACCCTATGCCACCATACATACCCTAAACCATGATCCACACACACTATGCCACTATCCACACCCACCACCACTATCCAGAATATGAGTATTCACCACTATCTACAACAACATCCATACATATGCACGATAAGCATGAGCCATTAGCCTGCACCAATATACCCAACACCATCCACACACACCCACCATGAGCCTATATCATCATACACCACGCCAACAACCATACAGAAACAACATGCCTCATTCCACATCTTTTCCAATATATACACCCTTCGACACAAATCACACCATCAGCCCCCACAACCTTCCCCACCACCATCCACACAGAGCCACAACATGCCCCTTTTCACTCCATTTTATGCAACCACTGCCTCAATCTGTACCCTACACCATAATACATTAAATGACCCGTCACTACCATATACAACACTATCAAAGCATGCGTGCACCACCCACACATTCACCATCAGCCTAGGCCACCATATGCATCAGCCTACAACAACATATGTATCCTATGCCACCATCCACACACACTCTCTGCCACCAGGCACAGCACACTACCACCATCTACACGAAGCAACATGCCCATTTCCACCTATAGCATCACAGACACCCTCAGCGAACCCTCTGCACCCAATGCTACCACCTACACCGAGGCAACATACCTCAATTCACACCTCATATGCACCCTTTCCGACCATCCACACTATCAGTCTCCATAACCCTCTGCACCCTACACCACCATCCACACAGAGCCACAACTTGCTCATATACACTCCCTTCACCATCATACGCAACCTCGGCCACCATCTGTACCCTACACCATCATCCATAACATGAGCTTCCACCACCATACACAACGTTATCAATGTCCCCATCAGCCAATGACAAAATATGCACCACCATCCATACATAGTCACCATCAGCCTACATCACCACACACACCATCCCCACATGCTATCAGGCATTTCCACCATATGCAACACTACCAAACATACCCAACATCAGCTCATGCCACTATATGTATCCTATGACATCATCCACACACACCCTCTGCCACCAGTCAAAGCCTATGCCTACCATCTACAGAAAGTCACATGCCCCATTCCACTCTACACTCTTACCCACCATATGCACTCTGCCGCAATACACACATGAACACAACCCTATTAACAGCCCATGCCACCATTTGCACCACCATAGACACAACAATGGATATGCACCATGCCACTTAACACCCTTTGCGATAATCCACATCCTCTGACCCAAGTCATACCCATCCAGAACATCAATACCCTTCCACCACAATCATACAACACATTAATACCCTTTTCCACAATGTGCAGCATCCGCCAGACTCCATATGCCTTATAACAACGTCAGCCACAATTCTCTAAAAGGCACCTCCATTGTAACCTAAAAACTAGATCAGGAATCTGTGAACAAAAAGCTTTAAAAAATTAAAGTTATGATCGATAAGAATCACAAACAATAGCAATACTAATATTAAGGTAAGTATACCATAGTTAAAGTGAGTGTTGTGAAGTAGTGCTGTGGTTTGAGTTAAGATTTCATATGTAGTGTGAGGAACTATATGTATGCTTATGAATACTTAATTTACATGCTATGTTTATAGACCCCTTAACGTTGGTATTTCCAACTTTTATATAGATCTATCTTTTTACAGATGGTAATGTTAATTTAGTTTATATTTAGTTCCCACTGATAGCTACTACAATATATTTTTTGGGCAGCCACCATTCTTGTGACATATATTGGCCATATACACAGCATGTACAAGAAACTGAATAGCTTCTTTTTTGCTGCTTCAACGATAATTAACTACATACTATTCCATTTTGTCAACCTCTAATGAGCGAAATCCTGACTCTGCACCACTGGAAATCGTACCCTGTGAAATGCATGCCAGACAGATTCCAGCAATAGGAATGGAACCCTCTGAGCTTGGCGCCTCTTTCTGCCCACTTTGTACAATTGAAGCATAAAGCAGAGCATTTCTGCAGTTTTCTCTTATAGTGCCTACTGCTATCTAGCATCAGCCTCTTTCAACGCGCTCACAGTTTGGAACATAAGAGAACTGAGGCAAAGGGGGACCCTTCCTGGTGGACAGTCAATGATACTGATATGATAATATGATATGATATGGCATTTATAATGCGCCTATACACAAGTGTTTCAAAGCGTGAAATACTGGAATGAATGGCCAAGCTTTGCAGTGGATTACCTCATTCATTTAAAATATGCCGCAATCTGTTTCACTACTGCCTTTTTTCTCTGGCTTACAACATCTGTCATTATTCTTTAATATCTTTGCCCTTTGACCAACATTATTTGTTCCTTCACCTTTCAAAACTATTGCGATGCGGCAGAGCCAAGCCGAGTCTGAGATGGCATATCTCACCATTGGCTCTGAGAGAGCTGATCATGTCTGGATTCCACTCGCCCAATTGAGGGTCTGATTGGTGTCCGAAAGGACAAAGCAAGCTATTGAAAGGTCTGTGGAACGGTTCTGTAGGATTCTGTATGTTCCTTATCCCCCCCCTATAGGAGCGAAAACAATTGCTCACACCGTCTAAATTGCACTGCTGTTTGCTGATTCTAGTGCATCCAGCTAGAGAGAGCGTGAAGACCAGTAAGTCTCATGTCACTCATTTATTTAAGAAAAATTAATATCCATTGTACAAAGCAGGCCGTAAATAAATCGGCTAAACCAAACAAATAAATTAACATTGACAGTATTTCAAAGACAAATAGTCATTACACATCACTACTTACAGTAAAACCTTTAACACATACATTTGGGACTGGGGTTTAGTATACTGTGATTTTGTGTAGTACTTCTTGACAAAATCGCATGTTGCTAAGACAGGCAAAAACACTACTAAATGCGATTCTGTATTCTAATCTTGTTTTTCAACAGATTGCTCTTACTGCTCACTGATTTTATAGTGATGTAGTTTGTAAATGCTGCGCTATTATTCAGTGTCTTTTTTTGTTTGAGGACCCCAAAACAGAAGACCATAAAGTTAGGCTTTCTTTCTCAAGTCGAAACGTGTTTCGGCTCTTTGTTCGTGATACACTGTACCCACATGTTCACAATCTATGTATATGGAGCCATCTTCAGGACATACACCTAATTCTAGTACAGGATCAATCAGATGACAACCCCACCGTTCACATGATCTTCAGTTGAGGCAGGTTATATAGGGCTTTTCTGAGCTGCTGCTTCCAGTCAGAGTACTTGGTTTGGCCGGATTACATCTAGCAGGAGCAAGATCTTCCTTGCAGAGTGTTTTCCTGGGAGGATTGGTCTGGCGGGCTGGAGAGTTTTCAATGGTGTAGCCCGGTCAAGAAAATTGGAATTACTGTGGTCATCAGTGTCTGCTATCAGATACTCATCTGTAACGAAAGTCACCAAACCAATCCTCCCAGAAAATCAAGAAAAGACTCTGGAAGGAAGCAAAATGAATATTTTCAACAAATACTACAAATGTACAGACTTAAATAAACGTCATAAGGAAGGAATCCGTCCTTGCGTTAACCCAATACATGTTTCTCTCTTAATTTCTATGCTCTATGGTGGAATTTCATAAGAACCCAAGCTAAAACCTCAGTAGCAGCTCAAATTAAGAATATAAAAGCTGGTCGAAAACAGCAAAACCTCTACTTTTCATGATAGGTACTAGATTTTGTTCGGGGAAACATGGTTCAGGCAAGAAACCTGAAAATGCAACAAAGTTTCATTAAAATTGGAACAAAATGGCCAAAACCTATCTGCATTCGTTTTTAAATAAAACAGTTAAATCGTGCACTGGTTTTTACATTCCCCCCTGTATATTTACCATTGTTACTTAAGAAGGGAGCCATACAATGTGTTATAGATGTCGACACCTTGGCTAACTGCATTTCCACTTGCGTTACCCACAGAATATCAAAATCCCCTTCACTAGATAGAGCACTGTTCAGAATACATTTGCTAAGCACTGATTCGGGGTTGTTGCAAATCGGAAGGAATAATAAAATAGGTGCACTACTGAGCATATCCTCAATAAGAGGCAAGGTCAGCTCTCGTTGACACTGCATAATTTGTGGTTTAATGGGAAAGACCAACTAATCTTTTAAAGAATGCATTTTCTATACCTTGTAAACTTCAGCTTTACTAAACCCAAAAATGTCACTACTATAAAACGTTGTGGCTTTTGCTTTGTCCCAATACATTCTTAACATTAGCTCAAGAAGCTGAGTCTTATAGGTACATGGAAATTTAAAAATCGCACCGATTTCTTGTGTCATCTTTGAAGCTGGTTTGCTTGCTTGATTTGAGAGTTGAGATTCATACCGAAATAGTCTTAATACTTGACTGCTGGCATCTGTTATGCAAGGATCTGTAACCTTAAGATCCCAGAATTGCCTAGAGTTTTGGTCCTTAGTGGCAGGCAATAAATTATTACAGCCAAGATTTATTAACAACGGTTTCCTTTGGGACATATAAGATTTAAAATCGTTCCTCAAGCAGGCCACTGTTTGCAGGTTGCTATTTTGTGAATTTAGTTCAATAAAAGAGCATATCACGCTCTTTTGTTGTCCGCATCTAGCCAAGATCGTCACTTGTGTCACGTGTTTAATTTTCCTCATTAAATGGTTAAAGTGTGTCACAATTTTATTCGCAGTATCAGAGTCAGAAGGACAACCAGATATCTCCCTCACATTATCCTTCTAAAAGGTAGGAAAAGATTGTTATTTAAATAGTGGCCCCAATGGATTCTACCATAGTTGGCATACACATTGCCATTAGCCTTATTAGCCAACCTGATGGTGTTGGGGCAAGGCAAATGGGCCTCTTGAGTTATTGTAACAGCAGAATAGTCACTGCTGCCTCTAAATTGTAACTCAAAATCCCTTTATTATTATACAAATGTTTTGTTGTGACCATAAAAAAATCAATTTTAGAGGAATGATTGTGGCCAATGAAGGTTGGTTTTGCTGGAATATCTTTAGAAAGAAGACTGTTAATTGTGTTCTGAGACAGTGCAGGTAAGGTATTGTGTGTAGGAGGGAGTGATACCAGAGGCGTTTAGTGTGGTGAGTTGGAGGTGTAAAAGGTGAGTGCAAGAAAGAAAGATAAGGAAAAAGCATATGGAGATTTAGAGAGGGCGTGTGAGAGTTTACGTGATGGAGAAGAGTGTGGGGCAGGAGAGTGGCGAGAACGTTATTGGTTGGAGTAGGAGTAATAGTGGGGAGTAGGAGAGGAGAAGGAGAAGGTGGGGGGAGAGCCATATGGCGAAAGTCTGATAAGATCAGGAGACAGGTGAGTAGAAAGGGGTCATTGGTGATAAGAGGGTATAGGTAGAGAGAAAAAAAGAGGGGAGAGAAGGGAAGTGCAGGAAGTGAGATGGTGGCAGGGGAGAGGTGAGATGAAAAGAAAAGGAGAGTAGAAGGGGAGAGAGGGAGGAGAGGGAAGTAGATAGGCCAACTGATGATAGTGGAATGAGAGGAGAACAGGTTGTGAGCAAGATGGAGGAGATAAAGATAGAGTATGACGGGATATACAAGTAGATAAACCCAGATGAAACTGGTCTGCTACCAAGAGGGAGAGGATCATTTAGAAAATGCTTGAGGGAGGTAGATAGAGAAGGCCATGGCATTTAGGGCTTTCTCCCAGATTAGTACACTAGGGGTTACCATGCTTTAGAATACATTGGGGACATTCGAGGTGTACAGACACCTGGGCTAGGGTGGAGAGAGCCCAGCGGAAGGTCGAGAAAGCCGTAAGCACGCCCTTAGTTTTAACCGTCCTAGTCTTTCCAGACCAAAATGTTAGCAAAGCACCATAAAAATGTGGTATGTGGGTTTTTGAGGACACCTATGACTAATCATTAATGATAAGGTTAACACAGGCTTTCTTATTCTCAAATATCTCACCAAACTCAAGTAATTGCTTCTTTGGTGCAGTCTTGACTGGATTACACTAATACTTATATCTCAGTCTCTCACGAAAATTTAGCAGACATCTGCAGCGCCTTAAAAATTCAGCACAAGGTACATACTTCCAAGATCATATCACTCCATTCCTAAATAAACTCCAATGAATGCCAGTGAGGGAGCACATTTGTCTTACATTCCTTTGCTTGGTTCTCTTTCTGGTACAGAGCCCCCTTTTCTCAATAAAAAAGATCAGACTTCGGTGACAAAATCACAGTACAAACATTGCATCCATGAACGGCCTGAAAGTAGGACTGACAGGACCAGCCCTGAACTATTTCCAAACCCTGAGACAGTAACTATTAAGAAACTAACAGGTCCCCTTCCTCAAAGGAAAAACGATTTTGCACAGGTGGGGCCTTACTCGGGATTTGCCTATTCATTGTGATGGCCTTATTGACATCAGAAACAAACAAAACAAGGTTGTGTGCAGGGGGGAGCCACCAGCCAAGGCAGGAGCAGAGCAGCTAACAAACACCAGCTCCAGCACTTGGAAGCCAACTGAAAGATATCAAAGATGGCGGAAAGCCTTTTAAAGACTTCCTTCCCCTGGCAGAGGCTAAGAATTACAGACATTGGGCCTCATTACAAGGTCGGCGGTGTGGCTCAAATCGGTGGTAAAGTGGCAATAGCAGTGTTATTGCTGCATTAACGCACCACCAAACTGTGGTTTTGGTGGTGGCGTGGAGGAAAAACCTCCAGCAAAATGTTGGAGGTAATTTCACCACCTTACAGCCAAAAAGCAGCCATTTCGGCTGGAAATCCCCATGGAGTCCCATGGAATCCATAAATGGGGACTAACGCGGCCATACCACCACTTGTAATCCGGCCGGACCAAGTGGCGGTAACAGTAATACAGTTTGATGGAATTTTGGCAGTATATCCGCAGGAATACTGGCAAACTCATAATGAGGCCCTGTGTCTTTTGTGCTGAGAGTTGTAAGGAAGGCATGGTATCAAACAGTAAGACAGACACAAGTGATCACAGTTCAAGGGTCTTTATTGAACTTTCAAATGGGTTGGTAAAATGCCCATCTCATCCTAAATCTAAAGATGGGAGCCAGCTACGACCATCAAATAATAATAACGCAGTTCTAGTCAAGTCTCTCAAAATAAAACAGCCTATACTAATAAACTTACTGCCAATCCTTACTTCTAAACACAAAAATGGTGTGGGACAATAGTGTATGCAAAAAGGAAAAGTGTTCAAGAAATAATAGGTCAGGTTAGTTGGCTTCCCTCACCCACGTTTTCAGCACAGGACAAGGTGGCACGTTAGAGCTTCGTGCCTACTCTGGTGGTTTGGGACAGTTCACTGGTTCAGCTGGTCTCACACCACTCTGACAAAGTCTTAGAAACAAAAATGATTCTCAACAGAATGTCACTTGTTAAAACACAGGCATCTTCCGCCTTGAAACAAAGTTAACTTTACTTGTCAAGATTTCTCTTACTTTTCACGTTGGGCTTTCCCTTCTCCAGGCTTTTCTCGTCAAAGGCTTTCGAAACGGCATGGGGTTTTACTTAGACCATACCTGACCATACCTGACCACTTTGACTTTCACAGTATTACCTTCTTTCCCAGTGTCTGCTGGTACTTGTAGTTTATTTTGTCACTCATGCAGTTCAATATTCGCGATTTACAATTCTCAATCTCAGTGGCTTCCCTCTGTCGCGATCAAACCAGTCTCTTAGCTTTGCTCTTTGTAATTCAAACTCACAGTTTCAATGTTAACGTGTCTCCTCAATTCAGCTGTTCACAGGGAGTAGAGCAGACATTTCCTCAAGGAAGGACATAGCAGGTTTCTCATCAGTGCGTGGCAAACAAGGTCTTTCTCCGTGGCTTTCCTGGAGTTTCTCTTTCTCTCTTACATCCTCTGGATCCCTCGATTTCCTCTGCTTGTTCTGCCACTGCTCCACAAGAGCTGCTCCTTCTCGCCCCTAAGTCTCTCTCTCTGTCCCACAGCTTTGCTCTGTCTCACAACGTTGCTCTTTCAGACTACAAGTCCCAGAATGCACTTTCATGGTTTTTTCCCACTTCACAAGTTACAGGCAATTTTGGGATTTACACAAAGTACTTGACACAACAGGTTATCCTGCCTTAGCTTCCATCGAGTCACAATCCCTCAATCTTTTATCCTCAGTGACGAGGTGTTAACGGGTCTTCAATGGGGATTCACTTGAGGTTAAAGTCTCACCACCTGCCTCTCACTGCCTGGGATTCTGGAACTCAGGCAGGGAGCAAGTACTGGTTTAAACACTACCAGCAAAGTGTAGCTGGTGTTTTGGCTGCCTGGGGGTACGGCTCCCCTGCCACACTGTAGCCCCCTCTATACTCCTAGGCTCAGTGCCTTGGCAGACCGTCCCCCTTCTGGCTTCCCAAGTTTCTCCCAGCTGCTGACTTCTCCTTCTGGTCTTTACGGTTCCTTCAGCATCCCCAGCTCACTCAAGAGTGTGCCTGGCTGTCTGACCATTTATACTCTTTAAATGAGTTGATTGGAGTCAGGTGTGAGTCGTTGCCCCTCCCTGCCGGTCCTCATTATCAGGACAACATGGAGACTGCCCATAGGAATCCATTGCCCATTGATTCCCATGGGTAATCCTCATGACTCCCATCTGCCTCTTCTTCCTCCCAGTAGTTGGACCTCTAGAGTGGAAGTAGGGATTGTGGGAGTTGTAGGTTTTCCGAGGGATCATGGGAAAACCATGTAGACTTTTGTCAGGAAGAAGGGGGTAAATGTATTCTGGTGGGAGAATGGATTTTCTATTGGGTTCTTGTGGTTTTATAGATGGTTTTAATTTCTTTGGTTGTTTCCTTCTTTTTTTTTCAAAAAGTTACAAGGGTATGATGGGACTCTGCTGACAATATCCCATGAAACTGAGGGGATGTCAGGTAGGGATCTATCGAACGGGAGGAATACCATGTCTCGCCTGAGGGCGTGCCTCACATAGTTCCCAAGGACCCCCTGCCCAGGAGATCCTCCCTCGGTCATCCATCCCCAGGGTTGGGATGTAAGAGCTATGACCCTCCCTTGGCCACTTGAACAAAGGATCCCCAGGAATAGCCTTGGAGAAACGTCTCTGGTTTCTCACAGAGTAGAGGAGAGGAGTTAGCTGAGGAAGTCAAAGTGCACCAGAGCAGGGGAGCCCCTTGAGCCCAGAAGAGGGGTGTGCTCAGTGAGGGGGAGAAGGGCCCTATGAACCCTTAACAGCAGGGCACTATACCCCTGGGTGGGAAAGGGTGAGCAGGACAGCATACCCCAGAGTAAAAGACAGAGTGGGAGAGCAGCCAAGGGAAGGACATCTGTTAGGCAGAAACCTGTGCAGTTCCATCTGGGACCACTGCAAAAGATTTAAGACTACAGGTGGTTGACAGTAAACCCAATTGGTAGCAGTCTGTACCACCCAGATTTACCTGGTAGCTGTGGCTGAGCAGTCAAACTTCTCTCAAGAAGAGTTAGGCAGTATACAGAGTATTCACAATAGGTCAAAAGAACACAGTAGAACAAGCAAACACTGACCAGAGCTTGGTGTAAAAGAGATATAATTATTTATTTAAAAACACATCTAGTTAAACACACTGGCACTAATATCAAGCAGTTCAAAAACAAGGTCACTAAAAGATATACACTGCCTTCAACGATTAGTTAGACAAGTCTTAAGTAAAGCAACACTTATTTTCAGACAGCGGTGAGCGCTTAACGAAGATGGCACTCTAATCAATTGGTTTAAAAGGGAGAGAAAGATAGAGAAAAGATAGAAACAGATCCCAACACTTTTGGAAGAACACAGTAGGACAAGAAGGCAGGTTAAAACCGTAAAGTCAAAGTTACCAAGGCCGGACCCACTTTAAGAGGCTCTGGTCGAAATGTGTCCAAGGTCAAACGGTTCAAAGTGCCCAAAAGTCTCGCATTACTTTCAAAAGGAGTTGGATCAACAGAAAGAGACTAGTTAGATGGTGAAGGCGGCCAACCCAGTCCAGAAGGTTAAGGGGTTATTGTTACCTTGTAGCAATCTTTAGAAAGGGAGGCCTGGCAGACACAGTACCTTAAAACGGTGAGAACGCTCCAGCGGGGCAGTTGTTCCTGGCAGCGGGTGCAAGTCGGTGCTTCGTCCGGAGGAAGAGAGGATCTTGTCGGGGAGGAAAGCAGGAGTCCGTTGCACTGCCAGGGAAGAAACCAGTCGCGGAGTTCTCAATTAAAAGGAGCGGTCCTTTTATTCGCGGTCCAGTGGTAAGTGGCTATCCGGTTGCCGGGTTGCTTGGCACGGGCAATTCGACCACAAGACGTCCTGGGATGCGAGAAAAGAAGGTAAACTGGTTGTGCCCACCAGTCAGGGGAAGAAGACTCTCCAGCAGGGAGATCTCCTCTGTCGTTGGGAAGTGGTGAATCGGTTCAGCAGGGCTCCACCGGTGGTGTCGTCGTAGCAGGTCGGCTCAGCTTCTCCCTCGTCGGATTTTCAGGTCCTGTGGCGACTTCTGAAGTTCCAGTCCCAAAAGCCCTGCTTTTATGCAGCACACCCCCATTCACTCAGCCTAGCTGTCAATCAAACATGCTAAGTGGTGAGCCGGCCGGCTCACCACTTGGGCCAATCAAACAAGAGTGCGACTTGAGTTGCCAAGGCAACTCAGTCCAGGGTGCCAACACCCCCTCCCACACCCCCTGTGGTACCCAGAGTACAGAGTGGCACCACTTTTGGAGGCTTCTGTGGAGACGCCCGCCAAAATGTGGAACAAAGGGCTCGACCTTTGGTTTGGAGTTACAGAGGTGAACACAAATGCCATTTTAAAACCAGTTCTGGCAGAAAATACCAACCGGTGAATTAATATGAAATAAATAAACCGGCGGTACGTTAGAGGCTATGTTAAAAAAGTATTAGCCTCGAACAATGGGAAAATCCCATAGAGATATATTCGCGGTTGAATATAAAAAGTAGTATCCACTGCCACCAGCCAAAACTCGACGAGGGGGGACGGGACAATACCCCCTCGAACAACAGACCCAGGGGCAATCGAATTGCCCCTACCAGTACGTCCACAATATGATGGTTTGTACTGGTTCTGTTAGTAATTTGGGACTAGTAAAGCCAATGGTAACTTTACATGCCCTGGGAGACAGTAGTCAGTTCCAGGGTATGGAGTTTATGGTGGGGGGTCTCTATCACACCCCGGTGTTACTGCACGGAGGGTGCGGTGTAACACACATACGAAAAAACATATGAGACCCTATGGAGTAAAAGACCCCATAGCCCATGAAACACATTAAGATTCAAAGGGACACCACACATCATGTCCAAGAGTGGGAGAAAAAGAGTCTCACTCTTGGCAGGAGAAAAAAACAAACTCCAGAAATCCAGCAAAGCTGCTGGGGGACTCACTAGGTTAGGAAATTCAGCCTAAACAGAGAATTCTCCCTAACAACATCTTAAGACACTTGACAAAGGAAATAAGCCCTAAATGCTGCAAGAGACGGAGAGGCCTTATTGCCTTGTGGTGAAGACGGAATGCTACAGCAACTTAAACAAGAGACCTTTATGTTTGGAACTTTATGAATGACTTTTTGTTTGCTGTCCTTCTTTTAGAAGGAATAAGTAACTCACCTCTAACTCCTGTTCTCCAGATTTGGTATTATTCATAGAATCGCATTGATATTGATACTGATAGGTATCTCCCCAGAAATCTGGTCTGGGACCCTCCTCATGTGACCAAGTAAAGGTAGACGATTCCTGATCCCGACCTCAAGGGTGGTGTACTGCGGGAGGATCACATGGGGGAAACCAGGAAGACTGGGATAAACCCCTCTTTAACTTCCCCCGTAGTCACACCCTTTTAATGGCTTTTTGCCAAACCAAAGAAGTAGAAAAAACACATTTTGTTAAAAAGGACTAAATATCCCAGAATCCTAGAGGAACTGAGACAAAGAAGAGGGCTGAAGAGGCATGTAGATGTAGTAGTCAGGTAATTAAGCCTTATGGCTGTTGCAGGAGTCAGGCAATTGAAACTAATGGCTCACACCTGAAGCCAATTGTCATGTCTGTGAAGAATAAAAGGCAGGAGCAGGAAAGGGGAGATAAAAGGAGCTGGAGCAGGAGTTGGAAGGCTGGCAGTAGTAGTAGCAGAGGAGAAGCATGAGGCTGGCTATTCACAAGGACGTGAGAGCACAGAAGCGACGCCAGAACTTGGAGGCAGCAGATTTCACCTGCAGGTTCTGAGAGGGTCATTTGTTCTCAAACCCTGTATTGCAGAGGCTGCGCAGAGGAAGATGAGTTGGAATTGAAGTTATCCCCATGCGAGCTGAGTTTCTGTGTTTGCAGAGCCATGACCCTACAGGAACCCAAGGCCAGTGGCAGTAGGCAAGCTGAGGGTTTCGGGAGCAAAGGGGACACCCAATCAACATGGCTGGACCAGTGACAGCCATGAGGGAGAAGGGTGGGGTTCCAAGGTGAGCCCAAAGAAGTAGAAGAGGTCGAGGTAGTCGGGAAAGCAAAGCAACCCGTAAAAGCAGTGTTCCTGAAGCCAGTGAGTGAGCACGCCATTCAGAATCACTCAACAAGCCTTGCCGGTAAATGTAACCAGCTCCAAAGTAACTCACGTATAGTTAAAAGCGAGTAGAAGTTGTTTGCTCTGAAACAAACTCTTAACAATGGAAATGTAGCATGCGCATTAATTGGGAGAGCCGCAGTGTTTGCGTGTGAAGTAAATATTAACTTGATCCATTGTTGAATACTTTTTCCATTACCAGAGTGGTCACGTTCCCTTAATTGTAAAAAGAACACTTGCTGAAACTATTCTGAAGACGTAACATTGGGCCTCATTACGAGGTTGCCGGTCCGGATATAATGGTACCGGTAACCTTACTGGTACCATTGTTACCGAACCGGCAAACTGAGTTGTGCTCGCGGATGCCTTTCATTCCGCCAGGCCTGGCACATAAACCAAATGCACTGCCGAAGTCCTAACCAATTGTAAAGGTGTAGAGATAGAACTTGTATACTTATTCTTTGAACTGTGGCAAATCATCTCAAAGGGAAGAGATCCAGGATTACAATTGGTGCTATTTTCTTGTCTGGAATTGGAAGGGGATCTTTCCAACCAAAACCAGAGAAGTTTTACCAGCAGACTTTTGTTTGATGAACATTCTCCTGGTCCTTGGTCATAGTGCATGGTGGGTGGCTGGGTAATTTCAGACATGCCTGTGGTTACTGCGTAATTCTCAGGAGAGTCCAACCAAGCATAGTTGTTATAGCAACTTGAGTGTAGGGTTCCCACCCTCACTTCTAGGTTGGCAATGGTTGCCCAACCTGATTCCCACATGGGTAAAGGTTTGCCAGGAGCTGGCCCAATCGCATTTAGCTGTCTGAGGAGCTAAATACCTGGGAATAAAGTGGTGCACAGGAGTCTGTGGATAGGGTTGTATGACAGTGATGGCATCTCTGAAGTGATAGCGCGGTGCTTCCCAATGGGAAGATAATGATTAAGCTCAGTTATGGGTGCTGTTGAGCTCCAGTTTCCAGGTTGATGTATACAGACAGACATCTTCTAGTCTTAGAGCGTGGGGCATGTCTGGTCGTGTGGCAGTGAGCTTGCCTGGTCATAACATACGTTTGTAGTGATGGCAAGTCATTATTCACTTATTGTTGCTTTATTACTTTATTTGAAAGTTGGTTGGTTAAAGTGAGGGCCAGTTTACTCATGCTAGAGATTGCTCCGCTGGTAGAGAAGGGCCAGCGGGGCTTATTTGCAAACGTATACTTAAAAAAAAAAAGAATTTAGAGAAAACTACAAGCAGTTGTCCACCTCACATTACTGACCCCTCACAACATGCTTTTTAAATATTACCAGTCAGACTAGGAATCCTTTATAACATTAAAGCAGTTTTCATTTGAATTTGAAACTGCAGTCACTTTAGTCTTCTCTAAGAGCAGTTTTTATTTATTTATTTTAATTTCTATATAAAGCGCCACATGCCCTTAGGCCTCAGGGTGCACAAGCAGTGGTCTTAGAACTGGGGTGCTGGCCCCTCTAAGTGGGCAATGCTTTATCAAGGGGATGCGGGATGACATCATCGTGAGAAGAGATTTCAAAGCGCAGACTGACGCAACTTGCTTCCGTAAGAGCAGGTTGGCCTTTGCAAGGATGGCTTTCCGCTTGTTTGACGAAAGTGTATCAATGCAAGAAGAACAAGTTACTCTTTTACCTGGTAACGTTCTTTCGATGGGATGGTCCGACGACATATTCCATATCTATGACAGTAATCACCACAGCTGTGCTGCTTCGGAAAATCTTTCGGTGTCTGCGTCCTGCGTCGATGATGTCGATACGCCGTCCTTGAGGGCCTCCGTCGAGCCAACGTCACCGGATGTTATAAGTAGGACGCACGACGCCCATAGCCTCAGTTGTAGTTTTTTCCCCCAGAAAGTGTGGCACCAATCTTCTGCCAGTATGACCACAGAAAGCCTTGCGGAAACGTAAGCTGCAATCGCATAAGAAATTCTGTAGCGGGGTAGGCAGGGAGGGAACGATATGGAATACGTCGTCGGACCATCCCATCGAAATAACGTTACCAGGTAAGAGAGTAACTTGTTCTTCGAGGGGATTGGGTCCTCCGGCGTATTCCATATCTATGACAGACTCCCAAAGCAGTACCAACGTATGGAGGAGGGAAAAAGAATTTAAAATAAAGAAATTTAGAATGCCCAATCAAATTGCAGAGTAAAAGACCGCCTTGCCAAAGGCCAGATCCTGCCCATGGATAGAATCTAGGGAGTAGTGGCGTACTAAAGTATGGACCTAAGCCCAAGTGGCTGCTTCACAGATGTTACGAATAGGAACACCCCTCTGCAGGGCAGTAGAGGCAGCCATACCCCTAGTAGAATGGGCCCGTACACCTACCGGAGGGTCCTTACCCGCAAAGCGGTAACATTCAGAAATTGCCAAGATAATCCATCTAGACAAAGTCTGCTTAGTAACAGCTTGTCCCAAACGCCTTCCAGCGTAACCTATTAAGAGCTGATCATCCACCCTGACCCGGGACATGCATGAAATGTAGAAACTTAAAGCTCTCCTAGGATCTAACCTATGGAGCCTCACCTCGTCCTTATCAGGATGCGGAGGAGGATAAAATGTCAGAAGAATGACCTTCTGGCTTAAATGAAATTCCGACACCACTTTCGGAAGAAAGGAAGGACGAACTCTAAGGACAACCCTGTCCTTATGAAAGACAGTGAAGGGTGGCTTAACTGAAAGTGCCTGTAACTCACTCACTCTGCGAGCAGAAGTGACCGCAACTAATAATACCGTTTTCAGGGTTAACAGTCTCAAAGGACAAGAATGTAAAGGCTCAAAAGGAGCACCCATTAGAAACTTGAGAACAAGGTTCAAATCCCAAACGGGCACCTGGGAAGGTGACGGAGGGAACACATTAGTGAGCCCTTTCAGAAACTGAGAAATTAAAGGGATTTTAAAATAAGAACACCCCTCAGACAAGCGCTTAAATATGGACAGCGCCACCAGGTAACCTTTAATGGTACCCACTTGCAAGCCCCTGTGGGCTAAATAAAGCAAAAAAGACAGAACCACAGGAATGTCACATGAAAAAGGATCCACATTCTTACCCTGCATCAGTCGGAGAACTTTGTCCAACGGCAACGGTACAGGGACTTTGTTGCCGGCTGTCTGGCCGAAAGCAACACTTCCATCACGTCTTCAGGAGCCAAGCGTGAAGGTTGAGGGATCTGACCTCTGGATGGAGAACCTGACCCCCATCCCGTGAGAGCAGATCGTCTCGGTAGGGAAGACGATGCGGAGGGCAGATGGACAAGTCGAGAAGGTCCGGGTACCACGTCCTCCGGGCCCATGCTGGAGCAATGAGGATCATCTGGGAACCGAACCTCCGTAACCTCCGCAACACTTGCGGGATGACGGAGACTGGAGGAAACACGTACAGCAATGAGAAGGACCACTCCTTTTTCCCGCGAGCAGAACCTTTCGCACTTCCGGTTGACACTGGAGGTGAAGAGATCCACTTGAGGCGTCCCCCAAAGGGCGAAGATCTCCAGGAGAATCTCCTGAGCCAACTCCCACTCGTGAGAGATCACGCTCTGCCTGCTCAGAGCGTCCGCTGTCTCGTTTTCATCTCGTTTGCGTCTCCGGCCAGATGAACTGCCGAGATCGAAATTCCCTGCTGGATGGCCCAGAACCAGAGCTGCATTGCCTCCCTGCACAGAGGAAGTGACCCTGCCCCCCCCCCTTTTTGTTGAGGTATTGCATGGCCACTGTGTTGTCTGTCAGAATCAGGACATTCTTTCCTCGCACAGTCGGCAGAAAAGCCTTCAGGGCAAGCCTGACGGCCCTCAGCTCCAACAGATTGATATGGAGTCTGGACTCCGACGGAGACCAACGACCGCTGACTGTCAACGCGTTGGCATGAGCTCCCCTACTCGTGAGAGATGCGTCAGTCACAATCGTCACCTCCGGCCAAGGTAGCCAAAATGGAGCCCTCCTCATCAGAGTGCCTTTGTCGGCCCACCACAGAAGGTCCTGAGTGACCGAGGGCGGCACCTGAACGGGGTCCGACATCCTGCCGGATGACTGTGACCACTGCAACTTGAGAGCCCATTGCAGCGATCTCATCCGCAACCGGGCCTCTGGCACCAGAAGAATGCAGGATGCCCTGAGGCCGAGCAACCTCAAGAACTCGAACGCCGGGAGACTCTGGGCACGTTGAAACTTGCGTACTATCTGCTGAATGTGAAGAGCCCTCACCTGGGGAGGAAAACACTGCCCCAGGGATGTGTCGAGCACTGCTCCGATGTACTGGACCCGCTGAGCTGGTGTCAAGTGGGACTTCTTTAAGTTGAGGGCGAAGCCCAGCTTGTGAAGGGAGTAGCAGGTGACGGACAGATGATCCAGGACTTGCTCAAGAGAGCACGCCCTGGTCAACCAATCGTCCAGGTAGGGGTAGACGTGAATCCCCCCTTTCCTGAGATACGCTGCCACCAGCACCATGAGCTTGGGGAAAACCTTCGGGCGGAGGTCGAATGGCAGGACCCGAAACTGAAAGTGCGAGTCGCCAACCGCGAACCTCAGGTACTTCTTGTGCTTGGGGTGGATCGGCACATGAAAGTAAGCGTCCTTGAGGTCGAGAGACACCAACTAGTTCTGAAGTTGAAGGGCCTGGAGGACTTGAGAGAGAGTAACCATCTTGAACTTGTCCTTCCTGAGGAGCTGGTTCAAACCGCGCAAGTCCATGATGGGTCTCAATCCCCCGTCTTTCTTCGAAATCAAAAAATAAGGGGAATACCATCTCTTGTACCTCTCCGCTACAGGCACCAGTTCTATGGCGCCTTTCTCCAGCAGGGATTGAATTTCCTGCGCTAGGAGCGGATCCGGACTCTTCAAAGAGGGATTCCCTGGTGGATTGTCGTCAGGCCTCTGCCGGAAAGGAAGACAGTAGCCGTGGGCTATGATCTCCAGAACCCACACATCTGAAGTAATGACACGCCATTCTACAAGATGCTGCGCCAGCCTTCCTCCAACCAGCGAACCATGGGACATGGCCTCATGACTGAGCTGAAGCGGCTGCGGCATTGCCTGAGGGTATAGAGGCAACTGCCCGTGCCGCCTTGGCACCTCGAGTACCCTGTTTTCCACCTCTGGCACTCCTACGGTGGCCCCTTTGACTTGCAGCTCCTCTCGATCTACTAAAGGAAGAGTAATATCGAAAGGAACCTCCCCTCCATTGCTGTCCCCTAGGACGAAAAGGCGGAGGTTGGCGAACTGCAGCGCTCAACGACTTCGCTGCAGCTTTGGAGGTCTCCAACCTCTCAAGGCTCTCGTCAGCCTTGCTGCCAAAAAGATGTTCACCATCAAAGGGCATGTTGAGGAGCCGGGCTTGCACATCAGGAGCAAACCCCGACTTCCGCAACCACGCAAACCTGCGTATTACGGTGCTCGCCGCCATGGACTGGCTGACACAATCTGCCATGTCCAGACCCGACTGAACGGACTAACACATGGCATCCTTGCCATCCTGCACCATGGCAAGAAAACCATCCCGCTCCTCCCCTTCGGGAATATGATCAGCCTCTAACGAAATACAGTTCCACAGAGTGAGCGTGGAACGTGACAAGGCACACACAGAGTTGGCTGCCTGCAAAGCCATACCCCCTGAAGAAAACACTTTCTTCGCCCAGCCATCAAAACGCTTGTCATCCCTATCAGGAGGGATGGTAGGGTACGACGCCTGCTTTGCTGGGGCCGTAGCCACTTGCACCACCAAACTCTCTGGAGTGGGGTGCGGGGTCAAGTAGCAAGGGTCGATACTGGCTGGACGGTATTTTCGGGGCAAAGACTTGCTCACTGCGGGAGACTCTCCGGGGCAGTCCAGGCCGCCGTCACCATTCTTTGCAAGACCATATGGAATGCAGTACCAGGTCAGTTGGCGGACCTTGGTCGAGGATATCCGTCAGGTCATCCTGCAGAAAATCCACTGGTGGCGCAGACCACCCCAAGTATTCCGTTACCCTCAACATAAGGCGCCGGATCGAGGACTCGGCATGGGTGCCAGGCTCAGGCCTACAGAACTCCACCTCCTGAGAGGTGTCCAGACCACTGGCGTTGTGCAATGACTGCCGCAGGTCTTCAATCTGGCTATGCCCAGACAAAATCTCATCAGGTACCTCCTCAGGAACCATACCTTCCTCAGACCCTTCATCCACCTCAGAAATATAATCCAGAGGCTGGAATGAGAGCACAGAAAAAGGGACAAAGACATATTTAGCCTTGGCCAGAGCCTTTCTAGGGGGTTCCACCGTGCCACGGGTACCTCCGTCAAAACAGCCTCGAAAGGCGTTGAGGGTGTCGATGGAATCGGCGTCGACGTCGAGCGTGGTGCCGACAGCTTCGACACAGTCCTCGAGGGCAGAGCCCCGAGCGTGTCCTTCGACAGCCTGGGCGCTGATGGCTTCCTCGGAGGTGGAGCCTCGAAAGAGTCCCTCTTCGATCTCGGCGCCGCAGGCGTCGATGTCTTCTTCGAAGACTTCACAGGCTCTGACGGTCTCGAGGGCGTCGAGGACCGGGACCTGGAACGGGCATGTCTAGAGCGACTAACCTTGTCCGACCGGGACCTCGAAGGCGCACGGTGGTCGCGACAACCACTCAAGCCCGAAGGCGTGCGAGTGGTGTCTCTAGCATGGTCACGGCCGGTGTCTTTCTAAGACGCGGACGGACCGGAGCCCTGCGACTGAAAAATCGCCATCATCTCCTGCCGAAAGGAATCCCATTTGGCAGGAGTGGAATGCTTCTTGGGACAAGCAACCCGCCGACGGGGCGGAGTCCTCGGACGAGGACGGGGAAGGCGACCGGTGATGGTGCTTCCGTGAGTGCCTCGAAGAGGCAGAGGAATGGCGGGACCTACTCTGGGACCGAGACCCCCCGGACCGACGACGACGATGCAGAGAGTCACCCCTCGAATCGTCAGTCGAAAGGCTGGTGGACTTCGACTTCCGGGGCTTGGCCACCTTACCTACAGAAAGCTTCTTCTTACGCTCCTGCAAGGCCTTCAAAGTAGGCGGCTGGCAGTCCACAGAGTCATCCGTGTTGTGGTCCCCACCGAGGCACGAGAGGCAGGAAACGTGCGAATCTGTCAACGACATCTTGGGCCCGCATTCCCGACACTTCTTAAAACTCAGCCGCGGGGTAGAAGAAGACGAGGACATCATGGATATCACAAACGAACAGGTTCAAGGAACCGAAAGAACAGAACTCAGAAGAGTCGAGGCGTGCCGAGATCTCCGAAGCGAACATGTTTGCGGAAAAAACGCAACTGAGGCTACGGGCATTGTGCGTCCTACTTATAACATCCGGTGACGTCGGCTCGACGGAGGCCCTTGAGGACGGCGTATCGACGTCATCGACGCAGGACACAGACGCCAAAAGATTTTCCGAAGCAGCACAGCTGTGGTGATTACTGTCATAGATATGGAATACGTCGGAGGACCCAATCCCCTCGAAACTGTGTTAATTTGTGTTCCTAGGAACAGCATCCGCTGTGAAGGAGTGAAGTAGGACTTGGTGTAATTGATAAAGCTTCCTAGCAAGTATGAACAACGTATCACCATCTTGGGTGACATGTGGCCTGAGGAAGGGAAGGTGCTCTGATCAACCAGTCATCGAGATACGGGTACTCATGGATGCATGCTCGACGAAGGCAAGTGGCTGCTGGGGCCAGGCATTTTGTGAAAACCCTTGAAGCAGACTCAAGGCTGAAGGGCAAGGCCTTGAACTGATAGTGCCAGCCTGCCACTGTAAACTGAAGGAACATTCAATGGCATTAATGGATAAGGAAGTGGAAGTCCAGTGAAGACAAGAAATCCCCTCATTGAAGTTGAGTGAGGATGTGTTGAAGCGTGACCTCCCCGAAAATCTGTTATCGGATGAATTTATTTAGTAGACAAAGGTCTAGAATTGGTCTCCAACCACCCGATTTTTTCTTCACCAGGAAATGTGCCCCACTTGGTATGAGGAAATGGTTCTATGGCTCCCCTGCAGAGGAGGGCACGGACTTCACGTCGAAGCATTGAAAGATGTTTTCCACCTTAGTGGTTGGAGGATTGTTGGGCATTTGGCTCTGAAATTCTAGGCTGTGATCGTGTTGGAGCAAGGACAGCACCCATTTGTCTGTGGTGTTATGTGACCACTCAGTGAGGAAATGGCAAAGATACCCTCCCACTGGGGCGTGGAAGTAGCGAGACGGGCTTGCAGCCTAGTCCGGCCTGCTTACCAGCTTGACCTCTCACTTTAGAGAAGCCACGCCATTGCTACCTGTCCATGTAACACTGGGACTTTCCTCTGTTGTTATCTCCTGATGGATATGAAGCAGATCGATGCAACTGCAATCGATAAGATGGTCTATAGTCTCTGTTGGTTCTGGAAAGCTGTTATTTTCCAGAATAAAAGGGGTAGAGACAACATTTTTCTGTGCCTGTTCCCTGCGCTGGTACAGGAGGCCTTCCTTCCTCCGTTTCTAATGGAGCAAATCAAAAATGTTTCACTGTATGTTTTTATTAATGTACAAGTTAAACGCTTATCTTTCCCTGTTGCTATGGGGTGTTCCCTACATAAAAAAACTATCCAAGGTGCTCGTCAGTTGTTAGTGAATTGTCCTAAAAGAATCCATCCACTGTCCCAACTAATCCTAACTGACACTACCACTATTCAGAACTAAGGACAGGAGAATGACTCCTTTTTGTTCACTAACACATCTTCATTAGTTCTGTGAGCAATCTCAGGGCGTCTTCAAGTCTTTCCCCTAATTATCCTCCCACCAGGTGGCCAGGGAAAGGCCATCGGTCTTGGATCCTGACCCTTAGGGTGGACATGCGAGGGAGGATCACCTGGGTGGAGGAGACCTGGGAAGTGGAGATGAGGCGCTCTTAGGCGAGACATGGTATCCCCCATTTCCCTTTCACAATGAGCCTTCTGTCCCTCATACCTTTATGGGCTATTATAAATATTTTCCCTATTTTTCCCCTACAGCATTCCCCAAGAAACCCCAGTTTGGTACAGGGACGAGGAAAAGACCAACTAGAAACACATCCTCACTTTGTTAACACATACATTCAGACATCAGTTGTATTCTGGGAGGAGGAGGACGCCAGCAAGAGTAATGCAGGACTCCTGTTTCAACAGTGAGCGCGCTAATACTTTTTGGACCAATCATGGTAGCAGGAACTTTAAAATCAGGAAGTACTGTGGAAATGGAATCAGTGTGGAAGCAGGGCAACGGTCTGCTGGGAAAAAGCAGACCTCTTTGGGAAAGCAGCGTGACAAGCGAAGCACTCGAGACCCTTTGGAGGATGTAGCGTGTATGCAGTGGGAAACAAAGCTGAAGGACACTGGAAGCCGGTGGTGGACCGCAAGAAGGCAACCAGCATGAGCAGGCGAAGCGGTTGTAGGAGTCCCGATCTGAAGGAGAAGCATCGCTGGGTGAGCGAAGACACAGAGAGGGACGCTGGGAGACTAAACGAGGCACCGCATGAGAGAGAGAGAGAGAGAGAGAGAGAGAGAGAGAGAAAGAGCTTGTGGTGGCAGAAGGCCTTGCAGGAACGCCATAAACTTCGACCAGCGAGTCTACCAAGCAGTGGGAACACCGGAATGGCAAGTGTGCGCTAGCAATGAACACTAATTTGAATAAAAGCAAGTATTTCTTTGAATAACGATCTGAGTGAACGCAAGTTTGTGAACATTCCTAATACAAGGAACTGTGTGATATGAGAAAACAAGCATTTACAAGAGTCAAGAGAATTCAAGTAACTGTATGATATGAGAAAACACGCATTAGCAAGAGCCAGGAGAATATAAGAAAGTGCAAAAAGTGCATGGTGACAAACCTAGCCATGAACCAACAGGAGGGTGTGATATATGAATGAATCAAGCACCACTGTCAAGCTGAAGCAGTGGTAAAGTGTTGATGGAAAAAAAGCAAGTAAGATGTATTGGTTGTGTGGCTGGACCGTGTTGTCTGACAACAAAAGGCCACTTTTTCAAATATTTTATACCGATATCTCTCCTTGTGTCAATGTCTTTCACTCCAATCTTTGTTCTTCCCTCCTCCCAAGGGAGGGTTATCGAACCTCTATGTGGTTCTCTGTGGATTTCTTTACTGTGACTATTACAAGTCTGATTATTCTCAGAGGGCTTTTCCTCAAGCTCCTTGTGCCTCTTGATTATGTTCTCAACATTTTACTGAGACAGGAAGGAATAGTTCCATAATCATTCCCCTTTGCTTCTCTGGCTCTCAATGCTATGTTTTCGTTATCGCAACTGTGATGAGTATGATAACTATCTTCTCTTCTCCACTTATCCTCTGCTATTTGCTGGTTATCTTGACTCTCAGGGGATTTTACTTCATTTGGTTCTCTTACTGATTGTTTCCTAGTATTTGGACTGTGGTGAATATGATTGTTCATATATTGGGGCTCATTACGAGTTTGCCTGTGTTACCGATTCCGGCAGGGCGACCACTGGAATTACCGGTGTATCAAGTCCTTGTGCGCCATACACCCTGCCGCTGGAAAACGGTGTCAGCAGCCGTCCGCCGGTATTATCGACAGATTTGTGCCAGTAACACAGATACCAGCACCAAGACTGCAGGAAATACTGACGCCGGAAATAGCATCACCATCGGAATGGGAAGTATGTCAGCAGCCATGTTTAAAACATAGTTCACCCCGAGTCTCCCATTTCCTACTGCCATCCACTTCCACCAAGTGTGTCATCGTGATGTCAGTGGCCAAGAAGACCCAGGCACCCGACCTCGCCTCAGAAAGCCAAAATTGGCTGTTGCAGAGCTGATTGCATTGGCGGATGCAGTGGTCAAACACTCCGAGGGACTATTCAGGTCCACGCAGAGGAACACCAGCCTGCATGGGTAGTCTGCAATATGGCAAGAGGTCGTGCCAAGGGTGATGGCTGTGGGGACTGTCCCCAGCACCGCAAGGGATTGTCGCAAGTGGTGGGATGATCTTAAGTTGAGGGTACGCAGCCTCATTGTGCACCACAGGAGGGAGAGCGCTGACACAGGAGGAGGGACTGTGGCACCCCCTCCGCCTCATGCCCAGGGAGGAGACGTGCAGCTCCATACTCCACATGGAGGGCATCGAGGGAGTCGGGACCGCAGAGGCAGGGACCCAAGATGATGGTGGTATGTTCAACAGACCCCATGTACAAGCAAATGTGCCCAAATACATGCATCCCCCAGCAGAGAAGTACCAAATGGGTAAGGGAAGCGGTCCAACACATGTCAGTCACAGCAAATGGCCAGATCCCACACACATAGCAGGGGATGCAGGCAGATGTAGCCATGCACTAGCACTGCAGCAGAAACATGCAGCCCGACTGATGGACACACAAGAAGCTCCCATGTGCACCAAGACAGTCCATGTCAGGAATTGATGGCCCACTGCACAGACAACAAGAAGCCACCTTGGCAGGCCAACAGGCAATGTCCACACCCGCCACCCACATGTAGCCAATGCACCCAAGTAATCCTCATGAAATGAGCATGACACACAGAATGTTGCATTATTGTAATGCAAGCCTACAGACATGACTCAGAGATGACTAAAAGCATGTCTATCTATTCCCAACAGGCACATGGACAGTGACAGAGCTGGACCATCTACACCTGGGACAACAGCTGCATCTAGACCTGCACAGGACAAAGCTCAGGCAGCAGGGCACGACTACCAGGCTACCTCCACCACCTCCGCCATCACCAGCCTCACCACCTCTGCTGCCTCTTTCCACCACTGCAAGTGGCACACCAGCGTTGCCTCTGGCTGTCGCCATCCCTAGGCCAGTGGCTAGTGGGCCCTCCACCGGCCAGCGGGGAGACACCCCAGTCAGCAAAGTCACACGTGAGGCCAAATCAAGTCCCTACTAAGGGACAAGCACCTGCCGTACCTCTTGTCTTCGGTAGTGGCCGGGCTCAAAGCATGCCCACATCTCCATCACATGCAGTCCAGCCACCAGGCCATCATGGCAGGGCACACGTTCCCACGACCAATGAGGAGGATGAAGACAAAACATATCCTTCGGCCTGCTACAGCCCCGGGTCAAAGTACAGCCCTCCACCTCTGCCTGTGCCCATTATCTCATCCATGGATGCACGCATGCGTGCCATTGAGCAGTGCCAGTCAGACATGGCCAAACTCGCACACCAGAAGCTACAGGAAATGTGGTAATGCGCAAGTGAATGCAGGGGAGCACCCGCAGAATGGCCCGGGCTCTTGGCCATGCCGCTGCTGCCATGGTCACTCTTGCACAGAGTGCGGGAGAACACAGATTCCTCCTCAGTCATTAATGAGTTGATTAACCAGTCGATTCAACTGACACTGCACCACAAGTGGGTCAAGAAGTCAGACCCCTCCACCTCGGTCATCCCTACAGAAGGCTCCCAGCCTGGAACCCCACAGTGCCGCTCTCAGCGTCTCCTGACTGGGAAGGAGCCGTCCAAGAGGCCCATGCAAAAGAGGCACCATAAGTGACACTTGAACACTGCCATGGTGCATCACTGGGTATGTTTGGGGAGAGTGTTGTGAGGGTGGGTGTTTAGGGAGGGTGCAGAGCGGGTGGGTGTTTGGGGATGGTGGGAGTGCAGGTAGGGTGGGTGTTAGGAGATTTCGGAAGCTGTTGTGGTGTAGAGCATGTCACAAGTCTTGTTAAAACAAACACATTTTCACTTGAAGCCATGACAGGACTTACCTTTTTTCAAACAAGTGTATATTATGCAGGATATCTACAGAAGTGCAAGAGGTGTGCAAAGTGGAGGGGAAATCAGAAAAAATAAGCAGTTCTTGCTGGGACATTCGCCCATCCCTGGCCTCCATGCGCTCGGTGCACACGTGCATGGGCCCATTAGGGGCAGCAGCATCATCCTCTGGGGGAGGAATGTCCAGATCCGGGGGCAGGGCTATGTTGCACCTGATGCAGATGTTATGCAACATTGCACAGGTCAGGACAATCTGTCCCACCTTTTCTGGCCTGTACATCAGCGCACCCCCAGACCGGTGTAGGCATCTGAATCAGGACTTCCAGAGGGACAAAGTTCACTCTATGGTCACCCTGGTCCTCACATGGGCCCTGTTATACGCCACTTCCTGTGACGTCTGGAGATTCCTCAGAGGGTTCATCAGCCACGGAAGCTGCGGGTACCCAGAGTCACCTACCAGGGGCTCAGACACAGGTATGATCCATGATGATCGGCAGTTGTGTTGCCTGTGACGGTGGCATCTAAACTGTCAGTCTGTGCAAGCATGTCCCATTTCTCGTTGCACCACACTGTTTCACTTTCCAGCACTTTTTAAAGTCTACAATTAATCGGTTTTTACCTTTGGCGGATTGTTGCCTTAACAGCCAAGCTCAGCGGATAAACTTAGCCATCTTATAAACTGTGTCTTGATTTAACGTTCATTATAAAACAGTCCGCGCTAGGATTGTTGTTTGCACACCCTCCATTCTCATAGTGGGTTTCAAATATGCCGCCCTCCGAGATCTCAAATTTGGGCAGAAAAAGAAAAAATGGTTCAATGTTTCAGGCGACAGGCCATAAAATGGGCAAGTTATCAGTATTCCCAATTCCCCATTTCATTTGTAAAAGAGGCCAGTGTCAAGGATCCTAGCCTAAGATCCATGCACAAGCTGCGGGCATACGGTGGAACAATGAGATCTATATGCATTTCACAGCCAAACTACAGCTTAGTTCCAAGGTAAGCTTCACCCCATTTCAATGTTTGTCAGTTAACCGTCATTTTTTCCCTACAACGTATTCGCACAGCCTTCTTGACTCTTCGGATGGCAGCCTTGTCTAGGGTTTTCCTAAAGGGGAGTCTCATCTAGATCGAGAAGCACTTTGTTTAAGTTTCTGATCAACGGGAGATTACCCCATGCCCCCTTCTGATCCCAACAAGTACGCCAGTTCCTTGCAGCATGCCCCAAGTTCCGGTGTGGACCATAACCGCAGCCAATAAAAAACTGGTTTCAAGATGAGTTCAATACTTATGGGACATACATCCAGTTTCATATTGATTAAAGCATTAGGGGTACCCTTAGACTGCATAAGCATGCCCTTCAGAAACTTGTTTTGCCCTTTTTCTAGCTCATTCAGCTTCGAATTTCACCAAATAACTGACCCATACGAGGCTGAGGTTAGTGCTTGTTTTTTTTTATTAAAAAACAATCTATGACTGGTGAGACAGTGCCTCTATCATGGCGAATAAAGAAACTCTGCACACTACTGCTGCGTTTTTCAAGAGTCGCACATGCCTTCACCAACTGGGAGTTCCATGTCCCATTTACATGGAACCTGACGCCCAGGTAAACTTAGTACTTGACCTGCTATACGTCGTGGCCATCAAGGTTAATGATACATTGTCCCTGTTTTGCATTTCTTTGTTTAAATACTAGTACCTTGGTTTTATCAGTATTTAGAGGTAATTTGAGTTCCCTTTACATCTTTATAATGGAACCCGTGGTTGCTTTTAGCCCTTGAGGGGATGTGGCAAAGGACACCACGTCATCAGCATAAAAGAATGCTGGGTACCTCCGCAGCCCCAGTTTTGGGGGATCCTGACACTCCTCTAGCAATGCACCAATCACTTCCTCAATGTAAATGCAGAATAACCAGGGCACAAGGACACGCCCTTGCCTCACGCGCTTTGTGACCTGCATTTCAGATGGTAATTCCCCTGCTAGCCCATAGCGAGCCACTGCCGTGTTATCGACATATAGCAGTTGGGTCAATGACAATAATAATGATAAGATTTGCCACAGGATGTCTGTGGGGACTCCATCGAAGGCCGTTTTGAGATCTACGAATATGGCATAACATTTCTTTTTCAGGATGGTATATTTCTGGATCAGGGCAAAAAGGCAGAAGCATTGCTCAATAGTTCCTCTGCCTCTCTGAAACCCTACCTGACGGGTATGGATAATAGTCTGTTCTTCTGCCCAGTCTTGGATTTACTTCAGGAGCACTTTTGCAAAGATCTTTCCGGGGCTATCAAGCAGAGAGAGTGGGCCATAATTACCCGGGAGATTTCTCTCGCCCTTTTTAAATATTTGTATTATTATGGCCCTACGCCTTGATTCTGGGATTCAGCCTGTGTTCATGCAGGCCATAAATAACTTCCATAAAAGGGGCACCAATATTGTCATTTCAATCCTGACCATGTCAACTGGGATTCTATCCTGTTCCGGCGCCTTACCCCCTTTTTGAGACCTTATAGCCACAGCTACATTGTCAATCCCCAGGTTTGGCATGCCGCAACCCGATGGTGTTTTGTGATCTAGTTCCATCGAGTACGATTCGTCCATACACCCCTCGTGCTCGACCCACTCATCTGGGATAATGTTGCACACACTCTACTTCCCTTACCGTGTCTATTTCAGCACCAGAGACACGTTTCCAGAATGTCACACTATCCCTTTCATCATAAACACTCGCTAGTCGCTTCCACTCGCGTTTGAGAAACTCTGTCTTCTTGCTTTTAATTAGCCCTTTACGTAGTGATCTATATCCCTGTTGCTCTGCCCTGTTTAATGCCATCCCTGTTGCCAGGCAGGCTAAGATGGCTTTCTTGGCCTCTACACATTCGAGATTATACCACGGGGGGCGGCGCAAGGTGCTCCTTTTAACTGTTTGGATGAAGTGAAAAATATCTTCTGTTAAGGTTTTTAAATCCTTGATTATTTAGTTGTCAGTAACTCCTTGCCCAAGAATGAGTTCGATGTGTGGGAGGATAGCATTAAAAAGCTTGTTTTTCTTTTCGTGGTCCACAATATTTGACCATTTTACTACTCTGCGACCATGTCCTACCACCAATATAGTTTGGGTGTGTCTTAGTAACGGATTGGTTGAGCATATTCCCCCAACAAAGGCAACAGTGATGGCCAGGGGCTTATGATCGATATCATGCCTTTCTATGATTTAAAAATCTACGATCCATTTCAAGTGTTTATCCAAGACTAGTACATAATCAATGATCCATTTCAAGTGTTTATCCAAGACTAGTACATAATCAATAAGCGTAGAGCTGTTCATACCAAAAAAGGTTTTCCTCGCAGGTTGATATTTGGGCAGCCGGCCATTGCATGCTCTTAGTTCTATTGCATAGAACGAACGGGCTACCTCTATGGCCAGTTGATGTGTCTTTGTAGCCCTCTGTGTGTTTATGGGAGGAATGTTCTCCACGCTAAGTCCTGGTCATCCTAGAGAACGTCCAGATCTATTATGGGGTCTATTTGCATGTTGAGATCACCCGCCAACACTACATGAGTGCCAGCCTCGTTTAGGGGCTCCGAAGTATTTACCAACTCGATCACTTTATCTACGGTAAACAGACTTTGGCCTATTGTACATACTAAATAATAGCATCTGCTGGCCGTCGGGGATACTAACTGCCAAACATTGCAGATCAACCGTACCAGTGGCTCTGGGCTTCACTCACCAGTTAAGATGAATTTATGAAAACTGTCAGAACCCCGCTAGGCCTTCCCTTTTGTGCCAAAGACTGGAATACCTGAAAACCCTGGCATTCCACGCTGCTGGTGGCCCATGTTTCCTGAAAGAGGATAAATTGATATCCCCTTATGAAGTTGCACCAACCCGGGTCTAGTAAGTGTCTGGCTAAGCCTGTTATATTCCATGAGAATAAAATAAATAAATACATAAACAATAACTTGCTCAGGATCGCTCAATTTTGGTCTCATGTGGAAATTACATTTGAACCCAGCGTCCTGGTTCCAAAATTAAGAATGGATATATAGGTGTGGTATTAAAAAAATAACAGCCCTATCAAGGTTTATTACGTTTGTTTGATAATTTTCTGAGCAGAGCAGGTTGCCTCTTTTGTGGAAGGAAAGTGTTTTGTGATTAAACTCATCGAAGCAGTAAAGCCTGCACATGCCTTGGCTAACTTTTTTTGATGGATGCATTTGTCATTCTGTATATTCTCCATCCTTAGAAATAACCTCCAGGTACAAATCAGTCTCAGATGATTTTGACAGCCACCCGGGGGTGCAGGAATAACTTCAGCCACCCTTTCTATTCATTTGAACACTCGCGCTCACTACTGCATCCACGCAATATTTTTTGAAGTGGAGAAGTGAAAGTCAGGTCACCACCGCCTGACCAATATCCAAAACAGGTCTAATGAAAGACACGTGTGCCCTTGTTCCTTCCAGAATTATATTCACTAACTACCGCAATTGTGGGTCCACCTAGAATCGTAGTCTCAGTAAGTGCACACCCTCTCCCAATGCTAATGTTTCCCCCAAGCAACGGACTGTCCTGTTTAAATCCCTAGTCTTGGAGAGATCTAGAATAAACAATGAAACCTCTCCTGTAGTTCTGCTTTCTAAGAGTAAAGAGAAAGAACGGAAGACAGAGGAGTCCTCTTTTGATTTAGATGAAATTCCCCCAAAAATGAATTTGGAAAAAAAGACTGATCTGGGATGTGAACTGAATGAAAATGCCTGAACAAAGTGAATTCTCTGAAAGTGCGTGTAATTTCCCACTTACCTAGCAGAGGTAGGAGTAGTATTTCAAGCCGCGTTGAGGCCATACACATGGGGAAAGGGCGGTATATAAATGACGACTACAACACAAGACAAGAATCAGCCGGCTCAAAAGGAGCATTGAGCAACCAGGTTCCGATTCCATGGTGACATCATACATAGTTTATAGGGAAAACATTAACTAGGTCCTTGAAAAATGGTGTCACTAGCAGCACAGTTAAGGGAGGAGGCCTTACTGGGCCAGTTAATGCCCAGAGTCAGTTAGAAGACTTATCGAAGTGAGAGCTTTAATGATAGCCTGGGGCATTACCTACCTCGGTAATGTCCCCGCTCCTTCCCCCCAGGGAGGGTCATATTGCTATTAGTACCCCGGCATGTTGTACCGGGGTACTGATAGTGTGTTTTTTAAAGTTGAGAAACAACGTGTTCGCTGTTCTCAACTTTAAAAAAAACTACAAAATAAAATGGCCGCCATGGATCGGGGCTTCTCCCTTTCCATGGCCTCTAGTCGCATGTCGGGGACGCGCCAGACACACTACTGTACCCGACACTGGTGCGGGACAGCAGAGAAAGGTAAGTGGAGCTGGGGTTGGAGGGGGGCTAAATATGTGGAAATGGGAATGGGGACGTGGGGCACAGGGGAACACTTACCTGATTATCCGGCTGAGGAAGATGGCAGCCTCCAGCTCCAAGGACTCTGGCAGTAGGGGCTTTACCATGTGGTAAAGCCACCGTTCGGACCCTCCTCATTGGCTGGGAGGCTGAAGCCACTCCCCTATTGGGTACTAAGAGAAAATGCCTCTAAAATCAGCGAAAATCCAAAACCATGAAGCAGAAACAAATAACTTCTATATCCTCTTAGCTTCTTGGAAGACCAAGTGTTTATCAAGCAGTGGTGTCAACATAGAAGTCATGAATCCTTTTTCTTCACAATCTTTCCATAACCACTGTCAACTATGAAAACTCAAAGGGCAAAATTAGCCCAAACAGCAGACTCGAATTGAAAACGCTCACCTGGCACCACAAACCTCAATAACCAATCATTGAAAAGGCTCACCTGGCACCACAAACCTCAATAACCAATCATCTTTAGTGTATACAAAATCTGGGTCGACACACCATTTCGAACAGGTCCTTGTGAAGAAAAACAGTCAGAGGTCTTCTGGCGATGGAAATCGAAATGCCTCTTCGCCCCTCCCTGCCTGCCTGCCTCAGACCACTGACCTTGCCTCCAGCCTGATTCTGAACAGGGAGAGAGGGAGAAGGGTGAGGGGGGAAAAGGAGGTTCCTGATGGCGGACCTGCATGCAACGCAGTCCTTTGGAGAAGATGTCACTGTCGCTGCCCCCAATGTAAGTGTTAAGAAATGTGAGCGTGTACATGCGCCTTTGTTGGCATGGTGTGTAAAGGGTTCTATGGGATTTGACTGAATCCCATCTGGTCGAATCACCAACCCTCGAATTCCCACCTACCGAATCCCTCTTTCTTGAGTTCCCACCCGTTGAAACCCTTACCCTGGATTCCCTGACCTCCCCACCCCCTGCTGTCCTCGTTTCACCCCCACTCATCAATTGCTCTTCAGCCACATGCACACTGAAAGAGGGCTCTAATTCCCACGCCCCGCCCTGAGATCAAGCCTGCCTGATGTCCCTTGACGGCACTCCCCTCCCACACCCCACGCATGCCCCAAACTCCTTACTTGCTCATCTTCAACACACCCCACTCCACCTGGCTCTGCGCAGAGTGGATATAGAAAGCAGACTACGTGTTTGCTCGTCAAGTGTACGCGGGGTGGTCCAGTCGGTGTCCCGTGAATTTGTCTACCCCTATTTGGCAAAGATGGGATCAGCCATGTAAATATGTGACATGACCACGTGTGTAAGAATGTTTGAGTGGCATTGAGTTTGTGCGGTGTGTGATGTGATAATCAGAGAGAGGGTCTGTGAGGCTATTATGAAAAGAGGAGCCAGTGCTGGATCACTGTGGGGCTGAGAGGTTATTGGTACACACCATCATGGCCAGGTTTTCTTAATGATGCATAGTACTATTACTGGCATTATGGGCAACAACAATGCGAGTGTTCCTACGTGGAGACACTGGCCTATAGTGAGAATGCCAACATGGTCATGTTTTTATACGTTGACAAGGCAATATTACTGGCATTATGGGTAAAGCCAATGTGAGTGGTTTTGTGGGCATACTGGTATAATGTTGCACATGATTTTATGGAGTGACACCACACTGTTACTGGCATTAAGGGCAAAGACAATGTGACTGTTCTTACATAGGAATTCTGGCCTATAAAGGCAAAGCCGGCAGGGATATTGTTTATATAGTGGCATGGCGTTATCACTAGCATTATGGGCAAACCCAATGCGAGTGCGTTTCCTTAATGTAGCACCATATAACTGGTGCTATGGGCAAAATCATTGTCATTGTACTGGACTATGTTGGAGCAGCCAAGATAGAAATGCTTTTTTTAAATGCAGCATGACAATATCACTGGTATTATAGACATAGCCAATAAGAGGGGATGTGGCTTATGGTGGCACAGCCAGCATGGGCAGGTTCTCTTAAAGTGGCATGGGAATAGTTCTGTGTTATGGGCAATGGCAATGTGAGTGTTCTTACATGGAAAAACCAGTCAATGCTGGCATATCCTGCACTGACATGTTTTTATATTATGGCATGGCAATATTACTGTCATTCTATGCACTGCCAACACGAGTCATCTTTCATGGGGATGCTGGGCTACGTTTGCACAATCAGCACGGACAGGTTTTCTTATGGTTGCATTACTGGGAATATGGGCAAAGCCAACGTGAGCGCTCTTATGTGGTAATGCTGGCATCTATAGGCATACTGGCATATGTTGGCAAAGCCAGCATGGATTTATACTTTTAGAGTGGCATTACTTGCAGTATGTGCAAAGTCAAAAAACTGTGTTCTTATGTCTGAATGCAGGCAGCATGACATTGTCATGTAACAGTGCCAGAATACTGGAACATATTGTGGGCACAATGAATGACAGAATGAAAATGTCTTCTTACACTGGCAGAACACTAGGCTATATTGTGTGCAAAGACATCATGAAACCGCTTCTGTGTACTGTTGGTCAGTTGGCATGTTCAGGATTTTACCCTACAAAAGCAATTGTAAATTGTATAAATGCCAGCCCTTTTTTTTAACCTAAATACTGTGTGCATTTGTTTTAAGGGGGAGGGGGGGAAACCTGCCCAGCTTGGTTCGGGCTACCTTGCTAGTGTCGCTCCTTCACATACATCCATGGGGAAATATTTACGGCCACCAATGAAATAATTCAGCAGTCACTCCTGTCATTCAGACACATGTCCACTAAGCAGCTGAATGACCATGAGGAAGGCAGGGGTTTAAAAGCATTCTACTACCCCAAATGCAGTTTGTCGCACAAGAGTGTATATAAAAAAATATGCAAAAGTACACCCATTAATTTGCTGCGATAATTGAAATATGAAAGCCAGTGAGTAATAGTGATTGCGGACTATGGATTTTGACTGTATTTTTTTTTTCTTTCCTTATTTTTTCAGAACACATTTTAGAAAACAATCTGCATATATAATAACATTCATATGTGCCCACTTTCAGGGATGATTACTTATGTGTATTTCACATGATGCTCTTACATGTTGATAACTACAGACACTGGGGAGCTTTCATCATTCCACATCTGTAAACACTGTTTTGGAGGCGTCTCTTTCACTGAGCATGTTTAACTATTGGTTTGTTTTGAAAATTAAGGTGACCCGAAGCCCTCCAGATTTTCTTTCCCCTAACCTCCCCTTTTCGGTTGTTTTTGCATAAAAATATCCCTATATCCTCCATTGAAATTTGAAAGCTCACAGTAAAAATGGCCACATATTAAAGTGTTTGGAAAAAGGACACAACACACAGACCCATCACGTTCTTTTGCTCCATTAGCCCCATTCTTTTTTGATTAAATGTGCCTACTTTATTACCAAGAGCTAGTTTTAATATCCCAAACTTAATGGGCCTCTTCACGAGTTTGGAAGTAGCCATGCCGCGTTTACTCCCAAAACGGGTACTGGGTCCGGGTTCCGGAAATAGGAAATTACCGGGCCATTCTGACATTTGTGGGCCCGGTAATTCCCATTATCGGGACCCGGACCCGGTACATCCCCATTCCCATTAGAGCCCCCACAGGGCTCCATGGGAATGGGGAGGATGCTAACAACGGGCCCATTAACGAAGGCCCCGTTGTTAGCATCCTGGTCTGCTAGCAGGTCCCGCTAAGGATTCTGGTCTGACCAGACGTCCTCAGCGGGACCCGCTGCAGACCTCGTAATGTGGCGGCCCGGAATGAACGGTGCCGGTCCCTTATCGGCACCTTTCATTCCGTGGCTGTACACGTTGTAATGAGGCCCAATGATTTTTTTTTTTATGATCATGCAATGAATTACCACTGAAAACCAAAGAAAGGTTCTTAGAAAAGGAAACAAACAAGGTAATGTGAATATTTATCACAAGGTCCTTACAGAGGTTCCAGCTTCTGCCGCCAGCCGGGCCGCGTATCTTGCTATTAACCGGTGTTCCTCATCCAGCCTGCTGGGGCTGTCCAACACACTGCCGAAAAACAAAAGCACACATGATCAATAGCATGCCAAGAGTGACGGAAACCCGGACCCAGACCAATATATGCAATGATAATAATATCACACTTTACAGAACACATCAAGCCAGATCACTTCTAAGTGATGAAATCAATGAAGCTATTAGTACCCTGTAAAATGGCACTTAATGCCTCATTCTCAGAAGCATTAGGGGTGAGCCCTGCTGGGATGCGAATTTGTGGACTCACGCTCACTCCATGCCGGAGGTGAGCACTTACCTTGCTGATCTAGCTTCCTGGCCACGTATGTGCAGACATGGGCAGGGCAGCGGCTGTTAAGATGGATTCCTAAACTCTGGCCTGGTGGACAGATGTTTAGGAGGCCACCATAGTTATAGTGAAGAGGGGAAGCTCTGAGAGTGCAGCCAAACTAATCAAGGTAAGCGTGGAGAGTGGCCAGGGCTTAATCTCAGGCGAGGCGAATGGGGTCAGGGGTGCACAATGAGTCCACACAATGAAGCAATCAAGGATTACAGTTAGACAGTAAGTGTACAAATAATATATTTATTATTGGCCAAAGAACACACTATAAAAATGATTCAGAACATCAGAACAGGTAATAATATCACGTACTACTACTAATATGAAACATATATACAGTCACTATTAGTCAATGCAGAGTAAACAGTTAACCCCCCAATAACTGAAAGGGAAGGTAAGTAATTACAATTGCACGAACAGTCCACAGGAATCACAACCCTAACATATAAAGCACAACCCTAAGATGGTTGGGGACTTGTGCGCAAATGTTCACAAAGTTCTCAATAGTTTTAGAAGTTGGGAATAAGTTAGGGGAAGGCTCCGGTGGATGTGAAGCTGGCCCAGAAGCTTATCCAAGGAGTTTACTGGTACATCAAAGGCTGCTAATTACTACAACATGCCGAGGCTTGAGAGACCGCTCTTCCCCACAGGTGGAATTCTCTTGCAGAAAAAGAATGGAGGATCCAGTTTAAAACAAATCTGAAGAGCCACTTGATTTGTATTCTCATTGAAGTTAGATTGTGATAACCTTTTGCAAAACTTTCCTGTATCATCAAAGGGATGACTCCATTCTGTAACCTTATCTGGGCAGTTTAGCCCCAAACATGCTCCCCTACCTCCCAAGTGAGGCTGGCAGAGATAGATAAAGAGACTGGTACTGCGGTATTAGAGCTCTACAGCCAAGAGGACTGAGGCAGCACAAAGGCAATCAGTCTTTACATGAAGGCACATAATGCCAACAGCCTCCACTATACTACTGCAAGCTAGACAAAGGCAAGAAGCTATGAGGAGAAAAACGATGCCTGCCCGGCCCAGCAGCAGCACTGTAGGTGCTAGATGCAGTTCTGCATGTAAGCCCAGATTAGGCGGGCCAGGCTAATGTGGGACTCTTGCCCAGGGAAACTCCTGCAAGATGTCAGATGAAGTGCAGCACTCTGGAGGACGACACACCCTTTGTGAGCTACAGCCAATAGGGGAACAGTTGAGAGAAAAGAATACATTGATTGACTAGAGATGACACAGATGAATGAGCAATGTGAACATTTGAGAGGCAAAGGCAGGTCTATAAGCTGAACAGATAGACGCACAGCTGGATAGGGGATCATACCAAAATAGAGAATGCCCAGAATGTCGAAGCCGAAAATACCGCAATTTCAAGACCCCATTTTTACCACATATATATATGGGGGGCGGGTTAAATAAATACAAAAGACGTAGGGGTGTTGGGGACGGTAAGATGTCGGGACTGCACAGTGTCTCCCCTGCATATATATGTGGCAAAAAAAAGAAGAAAAAATCAAATTGGTATTTTCAGCTTTGACATTTTTTCACAGTGATCACATAGATCCCTGGATAGCACCGTTATTACTCGAAGACACACTTTTGTAGTACCACCTGTGCCCAGATGCAGTTAATTGTGCCAGGTTATAAGAACTTTACGGTTTATAGTCATAATGTCGACAACAAAAATGTCGACAGTCAAAAAGTCGAAAAAAAAATGTTGAAAAAAAAAATGTCGACTTTTTTTTCAATGCATTTTTTTTTCGAAATGGGGGGTTCCCCCCCCAACCCCCCTTTTTTTGATTTTTTTTTATTTTTCCCTTTTTTTTTACTCCCGAACCCCTAAAATAAATATATAATTAAAAAAACGAAAGTCGACATTTTTTTTTTCGACATTATTTTGTCGACATTTTTGTCTGTCGACATTTTTTTTTCGACATTATGACTCCCCACCGAACTTTATATATACTAAAATCAAAATAAATTTACTGACTTACTGGAAGACATCAAAACTAGAAATACGATACGAAGAAAGACGGGGGTGGCCGAGAGCCCGAGCAAGATGGCCGCGGGCTGCTCAAGCTCCGATAGTGCTGGAGGAATGTTGGCAACTCTCTCCCTTCGCAGGTCTCTGAGAACAATATGAATTGGCCCAGCAGGACAGTGAAAGGCCCTGGAATTTCCAACTCAAAAACCAGCCGCTAGGACCCCTGGCTCCGGCGCTATGAACGACTGCGCAATGAGGGACGCCCAGGACTGAGAGCCCCCTGAGCGCGTACTGTCCGCAGTTGCAAGCCACCTGTAGGCACAAACCCGAACACGGAATACTGGCGAGACCCCCGTGGAGGTTGCTTACTCTCATGCCGGCGGGGGCGCACACCCACCCGAAGGCACAGAGATGACCCGCAGTCCTCGACCTGGCACCATTGCCGAGTCCAGGCGCATAGTGGAGGTGAGGGACAACGCAGACACTTCTGCGTTGACTCCGGGGGCTGCCACTGGGAGCGAGCGGCTTGCGAGATCGGGCACCTACTTTCACTCTTTCTTCATCCACCACGCCTGCGATGGGACAACGTTTGTACTGGGGTGGCACTCCCTAGACTCACACGCACTGGAGTGCCAACGATGCACCAGCCCTGAAGTGGGGATTACAGTGAGCATTATTACGCCGCTACTGGGGGACCGCCACCCAGGCGGGTCTGCACACCGGAACAACGCGATTGTCTCCAGGTATGGCGCTCTCTAAGAATGAATAGTGGCCATGCCACTTTCGGTGACCCCCTTGGGAATACACACTATGGGGTCGGGTCAATGGAGTGACCACATTGCAGTAGCTTGTGGCGGAGGAGCGGGCCCAGTGCCCGGTAGTAACCATGGGCCTGGTGATAGCCAGTTAGGATGCTCTTCTCCATTGGGGGACACCGATATCCCCAACCACACCGGTGGAATCCAGAAAAACACAGAACTGCTGGCTATTAAGCATATGGTGGCCCACACCCTTCCAAAAGGTACGGAACAGTCACCTCGTGGACAATGGGCATTGCACTATGCCGAAACAGCAGAGTGGCAGCGGGTCAGCCCATAACCGCCTCTAAAGCGCTTCTGGGTGGGCATCCGGCACCTTCTCGCAAACACCACTGTCAACCCACTGGCTTTTCTCTGCCCAATTCCAAACTCACCCCCAACACAGCGGCCTAGCGCTTACCTACTTCGGCCGCCGCTCCATATTGCGCCCACACTTGGAACTGTGATACATGTACAAGGGACCACACAGGCTACATGAACAGTAGATCTCAGTGCTATGCTACTGGCGCATCCAGACTCGTCCACAACAACACCGGCAGAAACTGTCAACATTGACGCCCTGCCGCTCTGCGAGGCACAAGACAACAATGGAAATTCCGGCACAGCTACAGGCCATACTGGCGGAAATGAAAATCATTGGCCAACGGACACAGGAGACCAACATAACGGTCCAGGATATCAAACACGATCTACAGGATGTCCAGACGAGACGGAATGCATAGGCAGAAAGGACGACATACAATGAGCAGCGCATTAGCTCGCTGGAGGACCACCATGAAACCACAACGACAGACCTGGACAGAGTCATCCGGGAAGTACAACGTATTGGTGCTAGGCTGGAGGATCAAGAAAACAGATTGAGACCCAACAACCTCAGGAAGGTGGGCCTGCTGGAAATCGCAGAGGGCCCAGACCTTGACACTTTCATGTACATTTTCCTGCAGGATGTGCTCCACATAGAAAATCCCTGGGATTACATCATTGAGAGAATCCACTGGGCAGCTGCAGGGGAGTGCCCTAGAGTGATAACGCTTCGGCTCCTGTGAAAATCGGGGAGGTACCAATACACCTGTTTAATGACTATTCTGCAGAAGTGTCCGGCCGCTGGAAAATGGTCAATCCTATATTTGATGCACTCAAATAGAAAGAATATAGACACTACATCAAGTTCTCGGCGGTATGGTGTATACAGCTCGACCACCAATGGCACTCGTTTGAAGACCCGGAAGATGCCTTGTGTTTCCTGCAACGGCAGAATCTTGTCACGGCAGACTTCCCACAAGGAGAGGCACAGGCACCATCGTCGTTACCAATGCCGAGTCAGAGATACCCACGCAGTAAAGTCAGGCGACAACAAGCTGGAAGAGGCCTCCAGGGCCCAGATCACCTAAGGAAGGGGGCATCAAAATGAGCGCACTACCATCAGATGAACAGCAGACGAGATTATCAAGTTCTATACAATGGTAAACCGAGCCTACGAGTCTGACCGTCGCCAATCGGCCCTGGACCCGCAACGGAGAACCCTCCTGTATAGCGCGCTGTCACCTGTGCCCATCCTGACCGGCGCAGACCTGCGTGGAGGGACACTAATGCGCAGGTATGTCTGTGGCTTCAGCCCCCGCAGCCACATTGGCTTCCCCTCGACAATGACAATCATATTGACACTGACATTGATACTCACACTATCGATAATGCTGAACGGAACACAACCCAGGATGCAACCCCCAATACGTGGGAAGCTCTAGGGAGTGAACCAATATAGGTATAGTGCTCTGTCTGAATGCCACAACATCATGCCTTGTTGGGTGTCCCACGTTTGAGCTATCATGCTGCAACATTTGGTGCTGTGGGCTTAGAAAATCCAAGATGGCCAAAAAGCCCACATGTGCGCCAGAATCCAGGAGAACCACGCAGTTTGTGCGTACACCAAAATGGCTGCCTAACTTGCCACCCACCAGTGCGAGCATGATGGGCCAGGGTGCCATGGGTGCCAAAGGTAAAACAGCAGCGCCTGTTAGCTCAAAAACGCTTTAAAATTACCTTTGGTTTCTCTGAATGCCAGCTCAAAATGCCTATTTTCAAACATTGCAACACATCCAAAAATCTCACTGAACACCAGCGGACATCTGGCAGAATGAAGTATGTGTGCATACAAAATCTGGGAAGATGAAGAGCCCAAAACAATGTTCATAACAAAACTGGCTGAGCTATGCATGTCAGCAGCCTAACTGAAACTGGATTAAAACCACCAAAATCGAAATGTTTAAATTAACTGAGTGACCTACTTTTGAGTGTCACATAGTTTGTAACTGTTAAAATGTCATAGTTTTGAACTTAGAATCAGCATTCTAGCTGCATATGTAAAAATTGTATTGACTTAAACTGGGGAACAAAAAGTGACATTTTAGCTGAAAACTGGCTTAAAGAGATTCCAATTCTGCCCGACAGGAGTGGGGGCTTGCCCAACAAATGCATTACCAGGCCTGGCTGCATTCTGTTGCTCCTGCCAAAAGGAGGTCACACACTCTCTGATTGAATTACCAGGGGATTGCAAGAAACTAAACAAAGGGCCCAGGCAGATGGTTTATTGGGGTGGTCGTAAATGGCTTCCTTTTGAACAAAGCCCTTCCTTGACTCAGGCAAATGTTATATTGGGGGCGTCGTAAAAGTGGCTTCCTCTTGGCAGAAACGGGGAGGGGCAGCCCCCTCTGAGGACAGGCTGAGCTTAAAGAAAGTGGGAAAACTGGTTTCTCAACCATGTGACCTGGGAAGACACACCCCTGTTGGCCAGAATATGATTTTAAGAAAGATGTATAACTCATGGTGCAGACTTGTCAAAATTATCTAAATGATACCATAATTCTTGTGATTTTTCTGCCCACATTTTAAGAGGTTTTAGGACCCGGTGGTATGATCTGGGGGTTTACGAGCGGAAAAGAGGTTGTTACTCTAAATGTATGCAGGTTAAAAATCTGACACTTCCTTATCTAAATGCCCACATGCCTTGCACACAATTGCATAAATTTGGAGAAAAATCCGATATGGGGAAAGCTACTAAAAAGCGCAAAATGTTGCCATTTCTGAATGCATGCCCCCAGGAAGAGCAGATTTTGAACAGAGTATACCTCATGTGATATGTGATGGGTGCATGTCATTTTAAACAACTGTGTATCTGTGCAATATGTATTTGGGTCAAATATAGATTTATGTGCAAACTGACCAGGGGAGGATCCTCTGACCCATAAAACCTACAGCATCACTCTGACTCACATTTCCTTCCCCCAATCATGGGAGAGGGGAGAATTGGGCCAATGACAAGTAGAGAGGGGCAGGCTTAGCTAGGCCCAGGCACACACCCATTTTCAAAACACATAAAAAGAGACTGCTGGGACAGGTAGACATTCAAATCCAGTTGCTGCGGAGCGCTTTGCCGGACCACACAACATCCAGAAGATACCAGTTCCAGACTGACTCCAGCTACATACTCCAGAATCTAGAACTTATACTTTAGAACCTAAATCAGAGGCCTAAAACCACAAGCTGAGTTCTCTGCAGCAGGCCTCAAATCATTGCAAGCTACTCACAGCCGGGCGAGCTGCTTGAATCCCTTGCCAAGAACTTTTGCCAGGACCAGTGCAGAGATCCAGGAGCCGTGCAGAGACCGCTGTATCCGGACAGACCAGACCTATGCCAGACCCGACCACACCAGACCGTGCAGAACCGCAGACCCAGAGACCAGATCGCTGTGAAGTGCCACTAGCCTGATTGATCAGATCCGTGACGAGACCCAGTCCTTCCAAATATATTGTGAGTACAGCTAGGACGGGGCAAAACCAAATATCTTAGTTTAAAGTAATATAATTCAATCTATTTAACCTAAGTAGAACTGCCTCCTAACTGTCACCTGTCATTTGTAAAGCTGCACCACTGTCATTTGTCAATTCTGCAGCTGTAAAGCTGTCACCTGTGATTTTGAGTTTACTTTAAATCCGAAAAACAACCTTTACAGATTCGTTCATATCTCTGGAAATGCTTGGGCTACAAACTTGGTTTAACTTTCCTCTGAAAGCTTAGATTCTCAGCTTTTCAACCAGTCTAGAACCGACTTGCTACTCCTTATACTTTTGCCGTAATCACAATTCACGCACTCGCGAATTGTACCGCGATTTGCGATTTGGTTAAAAATCCAGCCACGTGTAACCATCAGCAGTCATTTCTTTCCTTGCTAAAAATTCGTTTGCCTCTTAATCACCATCTCTGAATCATTGCTAAAGTGAGCCTGAACTCATCCCAAGTATCTCTCACTCACCCTGAACCTCCTAAAGGGAATTAAAAGCATTTTCAGCATATTTCTCACTTCATTGCCACCACATTCAAAGCACTTGGGCCTGTGTTTTAAACCTCATACCGGTTTTCTCTAAGCTTGCTGGGGGGGAACTGAATTTCGTATTGTATTTGATTGCATTTCTGAGAACTGTGTGCTCCTCTTTCCATCTACTTCCATGTCTTACATTGCATAGGGGAGGGGGGTGAATTGTCAGAGAAAAAGTGATTATATTATCTTTTGCTAAAATCATCTCAAGTATTTCTGTACTGCCTTTTATTCCTCATTGCTTTTCCCTTGAAATCATAAAAGTATTTTTGCTACTTGATCCATCCTATACTAACTCCTCATTGATTATTTATTTATTTATTATTAATGTGATATAGTTTAGTACAAACGTACAAACTTTACACATAATACACAATAATATACATAAAATATAAACAACATTACTTTAAATATATAGATCTCATAAGAGAACAGACAAAACGTTCCTCAGCATAGGTTAAAATAAGTCTTCAAATCTAAAATCATCAACATAAAAAATCATAAGACCCTGCAGTATCGGATTAAACATTCGAAGGGAGCTTTCATATCGTTCTGCAGCTGATAAAACAGCCACTTCATAAATTCACCATAACATTACATCCAGTAATATCTCATCACCAATACGGGCATGCATCAGTGTACAAATGGGAGAAGAGCATATTTCATACTACTTATTCAATCCCTCAGACCCTCTGCCGTTCAACTGAAAACAGATAGATGCTTCCGACCATACCCGAAATAATGCCATGTGGAATTTGGAGTTTAAAGTGTTGATACATTGTATCCAAAATTCAGTCTGTTTTACAAATTCTAGATCATGAGCAAAGCCTCCCAGATGTTTAACACGACTCTTTTCCATCCCCAAACATAAGGTCAGTACATGGCGAGCCGTTTCAAGTTCATTTCGCACGTTACAAATTCTGCAGTATCTCTCAGATTTTTCGAGTCCTAGCTCCTGTCCCTTAATTGCCAGTACTGGAAGATGGTTTATACGCAGTAGTAATATAAAACGTCTTAATTGATCTGACGGGCACAGGTTTAGATACAATTGCGCCTTCATAAATGTATAAAGGACATACGGGATAAAATTATAACTTTTCAAGTTTTCCAGATGCGTATAATTACATTGCCAATCCCACAGTTTTAAACGATACCCACATTTACTAAACAAGCTTTCATTATCTCTGCCCCATTCCGGAGCCCAGCTTAACTCTTCGCATAGTAATTTCAGGTGCAATTCATATTTCTTCAGTTTACCAGCCTCAACCTCCTTGTTAATACACATAAGCAGTTCATTGGTAGGATCATTCTTGAGACGAATATAAAACTCTAGCCTTTTTTTCAAGACCAAAGCCTTGAGAGAGCAAATGCCCAACTCCAGCCTAATGACGGCCATGGGAATACATTGGGGAAGCCCCAGAATTCTCCTCCAGAAACTGCCTTCAACCAGCTGAAGCCAGCCTAGATTCATGTTATACAAGGGGTCGAGGCCATACGTAACCATCGGTACTAGACACTGCAGATACAATTGGCGTGCCGCCCATATTGAAAACCCACATTGTTCCTTCGTGAATTTAAAAATAAGAGATGTAAGTTGGGCCGCTTTAGTTCTTCGAGATACAATACAATTACAGTAGTTCCCTTTGTGATCAAACTCAACCCCTAAGTATTTGTAACTGGATGTATAATTTATTTCAATCCCTTCAATCAGCATTCGTGGTCTGGCAACTTTACCTGCTGAAAATAGTAAGAGATTGGTTTTATTTGTATTGATCACAAGTTCATTAGTCTCTGCATATTTCCATATTTGCTTTGCAGATCTCAACATGCCACTAAAAGTGTGATCTAAGATCACTAAATCATCAGCATAGGCTAATATAGGGCAGTGACTATTCCCAATCTTAGGTGGGCAGTTTTTGATCCCCCTCAAACATTCGGGAGCATCCGATACAAATAAGTTGTACAACGTGGGGGCCGTAACACACCCTTGCTTCACCCCTCGATACTGTGCCACCGATATGGTAGAGGCTCCTAAGTTATCGAGTCGTATCCGTGACGTATTATTCGTGTGAAGCAGCTCTAAATAATAGAGTAGGGTTCGGGGCAACTTAATCTCCTAAGTTTATTCCAGAGCAGGGATCGATTAACAGTATCAAAAGCTGCCCTAAAGTCTATGAATAAGGCATAAATGGGGGGGTTAGTATAAGATAGAGCCTTATCCCTGAATGCATTCATTACAAACAGGTTATGGGAGGTGGAGTAGCCTGGCCTAAAACCACTCTGGAATTTGTCCAGAATGCCCTCAGTCTCGACCCATTGTAACAATTCCTTCAGTATAAGGGCCGCAAACATCTTGCCCGTACAGTCTAACATAGACAATAGTCTGTAATTCTCGGGTTCAGTTCTATTGCCCTTCTTATACACAGGTATAAGTATGGCAGATTGCCATGTGGCAGGTATTAATCCCTCACTTAGAATCTTTTCAAAGAGGATTTTTAATAGGCCAGCCCAAAAGGAAGGATTTTTCTTGAGTACAGCATTAGAAAGCCCATTCGGTCCGGGGGCACGAGAGGTATTAAGATTATCTATTCTGCAGTGAAGTTCCTCAGTAGTAATCGCAAAGGGAGGCGACTTAGGTCTGCTACATTCACGGCTAGGAGGAGTTTCAGTACGCCCCCCATTACGGTTTTCTAAAAAAGCAGTCCACTCATTATCACTTATGGGGTTAACTGTATAGGCAGATTTCTTCCCTTTGGCATCTCCTAGTGTAGTCCAGATTTTCCTGGAGTTTCTACTACACAGGGTGCTGACCGTAAGTTGCCAATTTTCTAGTTTCCTCAGCCTTTTATGTATCTTCAACCATCCACGGTAATCTTTCTTCAGTTCATTAAGTTTTATCCTTAGAGCTATCCTTGATACAATTCCTTTCCTAGCCCCCCGGATATCCCTTCTTAGTGATCGTTTCCTATCACGTATAGCCCGATCATAGCTGACCTCTTTCCCCTCCTTCCCCACCATAGTTTGCATTTTACATGTACCGTGATTGCCTGTAAAGATACTAATCCAATCCTCAATTTGCTCAGAGGTTAGTTGATTGAAATGGTCAGCCCAATTTGAATTCCAAACTCCCGAAGCCGTCGTGGCCTTTGCTATGTTCCTCTCCGACCACGAAATACGGTTTAGGGAGTGGTTACTGAGCAAATGGCCCAAATTGGCCTCCATTGTACTAGGTAGTAGGGCACTTATTGTCATGATCAAAGGATCATGGTCACTCCACTCACATTGGTGCACCCACATATCGTACACATTCCTAGCCACCTCCCAGCTTGTAAAGAAATAGTCAAGGGTGCTTCCCGATTTTCCATTACTCCAGGTATTTTTGCCCGGCCTATCGCTAAGAGTTCGGCCATTAATTATTTCCAATTCCCAACACTTAAAAAAGGACAACCAGCCCAGTCCCTCCTTGTCCGATGATTTGGGGCCCCACATGCTATTCTTAAAGAGGCGGGGGTTGTTACCAATACCACTACCACTATGGATATGGCAGTTTAAGTCCCCAGCCACTATGACAAAGAATTTCTCCTGGTTTAATCTCCAGTCCACGAGAAGTTCATGTAAGGATCCTTGAATCAGTTCGCTTAGCTTAGCACCCGGGGGATTGTATACATTAACCAACAGCAGATTTTCATTTATACCATTCATATTCACGATCACTTCTACTGCACAGATATAGTCACATTCCAACACTGGTATCTTTTTACTCGAGATCTTATTTGATATTCCAATAGATAGGCCCCCGTATGGGCGGCCCCGTTCCCCTTTCTTTGCCAGGGTATGGTGTGTTACATAACCATCCATGTCAGTGGGAGATGTTAACCAAGTTTCTTGTAGTAATATTATAGGATGTTGGTTAATAAATGTCAAAGATCCTTTGTCCGAGAGAAAGTGTTGGTGGCCGTGGGTGTTCCAGCTCACCATAGAAAAATCTCATGGTTGCTGCAGCACCCTTGGTAGTGATTCTGCTAACCACTTTAGAGTATTCTGGATATCGACTAGTTGTACCTTAGCCGTAGTTGGTTGCGGAGGTATTCCAAGATTACTTTTAGGTGTCACATAATCCGTGCTAGGAAGGGAAGGGTCCTCCTTTTCTTTATCAACGTCCACATCCATACCGATCTGTCTCAGTGATCGTTTGTGTTTACGTATTAATTGGGCAGAGGCCAAAACACAGCAATGAAGAGCGGAGACATTCGGATTACGTGCCTCCAATGGTTCCACAAAAAGGAAGTCTTCCGATTGAATCACCCGTAGCTGAGGGATCTTATGCAGCTTGGCTAACATTTCAGTTCTGTTAAGCCACATATCTCTCTTTTTCTGATTGAGGTTTTTAATTATACAGATTTTACTTGTGTAATTTTCTTCCGCCTTTGACGGGTTCTCAACAGCCGTGGGTACTTGGATCGCTTCCTCTTCTGATTCCACGTTCGTATCAGGAGTTGAACATTTAGTCGATTCACCGAGTAGGCTGAGGGACATTTCTGATTCCAGGTCTTCCTGTGCCTCACTTGGCGCTTCATGTGTTGGCTCCGGGATAATCCAGCCTGATAAAGTACCCCTTCCCTTCTTTGCGCGTTTTTTTGTTTTCTTTCCTCTTCTTTTGCTCTTTTTTGATCGGGCAGCCACGGGCAACGTGGCCGGTAGAGGGGAGGCAATTTCAACCGCCACATTTTTCGCCGCATCACGTTTCTGTTGCCTACGCTGTTTTTTTGTTAGCGGCACTGCCGTCTCCAACTCCACCCTTTTTCCAGGATTGGCCTCTTCCGATGGCACCATAGGGCTTATCAAGGTCTCTTCAGTTACTAGTAAAGATGGTAACGATGTCGTGGCACCATTCGGAGGCGATAAGCCCATCTGGATGATGGTATTGGTGTGGATTCTTCCACACAGTTTTAATAGAATTTTCATTGCAAATTGAACAGAAGCCATAGAGGCCTGTAGCTCCACTATAGCAGGCCCATAGGTATCTTCACTTATTCCACTGTTCCCCGCCTCAATATGCTCCTGTTCTTCCTGCTCGTTGAAAAGACTAGGAGATGTTGATAAACTCCCCAGCGTAGGCAATGCTGTGGTGCTAGGAGTGGGTTGAATGGAGAGTATGCCCGATAAATCGGAGATCGATCCTTCAGTACGTTTAGGGCTAGTAACCCTACTATCACCTAACTGTTTGCTCTGAGCCGGAATCAGAACCTGCGCCTCTACCACCATTGGGCTTTTCACAACAGGAGGAGTGGGTGCATTTAAGGTAGCCATTGACTTTTGGATGGATAGACAAAGGTCCAGTAATGAATTATTATCAATATCAGTATAGTTTGTGGAGTCCATAACGTCACTGATATTTTGTGGGGATGGAAAGATCTCCTTTCCGGACTCTGCATTTTCCAAACCATTGTTCCTTTTAGAGGTGTTGTTTCCAAACATTGCAGGAATAGTACCTTTTTCAGGTATATCCTGCACCTCTTTACTCGGTGTCTTTTTGACGCCCTTAGCCGGTTTGTCCTGATTTCCTTTGCGTAAATTATACCGGGCATTTGCTCCTTTAGGTTTAGTCATTACTGGAAATCCCTACTCGCACACCCACCACAAGAGAATTCTTCAAAGATAGAAGTATTGTATATGTATGCTCAATGGGCGACACACAATATACCGTAATATCTGTTTCAATGAGGGATCTAAGAGTGATAGAGAACCCTCCGCTGTCTTCCGGTTTGTTCAACACACTTGGACAGTAAATATATTCCTTACCGCTCGTTCAGCGTTAGATGGTAATCCCCGTGAGGTTAATTTCCTGGTCCACTTCCACCGCGAGCCACCAGTGACCACCAAGGACCACTTGTCCTCCCACTTCTCCGCGCGCGCTCCGCGCTGGAAGTGGGTTTAAGTAGCGTTGTTGCTGCTCACTGCTACTGCTGGGCTCCGCCTCCACGGTTCACTCGCACAAACAAAGGACTCGAGAGAACCACCAAGGACCACTTGTCCTCCCACTTCTCCGCGCGCGCTCCGCGCTGGAAGTGGGTTTAAGTAGCGTTGTTGCTGCTCACTGCTACTGCTGGGCTCCGCCTCCACGGTTCACTCGCACAAACAAAGGACTCGAGAGAACCACCAAGGACCACTTGTCCTCCCACTTCTTCTCATTGATTATAAAGAAGTGTGCTAGTGTCAGATTACCCATTGTTGATTAACATTATATTTATAAGGGCGATATCGATTATTAATTTATTATAAAAGCGTGGTATCTATATTTTGTCTTATTTCTCAAATAAACCTTTTCAACTTGCAAAACAGAACTACTTCTTGGCTCAGTGGGGTCAGGGGGATTCTAAGAGAGGGGTGTTATATAGGGGTAGTCATCCAGAACTCATGAACTGGACATAAAGATATATCAATAAGGGTTTCCATTCAGTATCCCAGACTAGGCATTGACTTAGCTGTAGTGTTGAATTGAATCTTCTTACAAAGTGGGGGCTCGTCCGGGATATACTGGGTTAGATTTACCATTTGTGCAGATTAATACAGTGTGCCAGCTGACCAGATACACATATCCGGTCGGATCACCACGCTGTAAAGCACTCCTCAAAGGAACGCTCTAAGGAAACGGTCTGTTTTGCAAAAATAAAATACAAACTTCTGTAAGTCAGGAAGGAACTCAAATTCCAGAATGACGACACTGGTAGACATAAAAATAGCCAGAGAGCACTTCTTACATAAGCTATTTGTGAGAGGTGAGTGGACTCATCAGGACCAAACGGTCTGGTTGCAGGCAATCGCACAACAGGTCACTGAAACAGGGTCAGATATATGGGGAGATCAGGGTCCCCTACATGTGGCCCTGAGTGAACTATATATGGCCCCTAAAGCCAAAGATGAACATAATAAGATTGCCAGGATAGCAGCATATTTGTATCTATATATTGGAGCCATGCAGGACAAATGTGCTGAAGGGCAAGATCTGGCAAATAGGCAACAGCTGGCGTTAGAAAAGGCCCAATCTGACCTGGTCTCTTCTGAGCAGAGGCTGCAGAGGAGCCAGGAGTCAGAAAATGATAGTAGGCAGTATATCATTAAAATAAAAGAGGACAAGGATAGACTGCAACAGGAGAAGGCTGACCAGGATACCAGATTTCTGGCCTTGCAGAAGGAGTACCAAGAAGGTTTGGACTCCCTTCTGCAGAGCCAGAAAAAGCTGGAGCAACAACTGGACTTCAACAGGGCATGCACAGAACAGGTAGCCACCCTGCAAATTCGATTAGACAGAGAGAAAGAGGAAAGCAATAAATTGATTCTGAAAGACCTGGATACCCAGGCAGAGTTTGATCAGGAGCACCAGAAAGCTGGTGCCTTCCAAAGGCAAAGGGACGACCTGGCGGCACAGATGCAGGCTCTTAGTCAGGAAAGGGACACCTTAGGCCAGGAAGTCTGCCACTTAAAAAGGAAAATGGAAGAAAATCACCTGGCCCTCCAGGGACTGGGTGACCTCCAAAAAGAACACCAGAACTTGTTAGAGCACACCAGGAGGGTGGAGGCTGCTCTGGCAAGAAAGGAGCAGGCCAATAGGGACACAGCTCAGGAGGTAACCCTCCTGCAGCAGAGACTGGCCCAGTACTCCAGGACCAATCAGGAGGCACATAGAGAAAATGAGGCTCTCTGTCAGCACAATGATAGGCTCCAGCAACAGGTAGCGATACAGGAGAGACTTATAGAGTCTAGTAAGGCCTTAACTGAGGAACTAAAAACGCAGGCTCTTGCATTGCAACAGGAAGCAGGGGCGGACAGAGATGAGGTTAGCTGGGAAAGAGAAACTCCTGAGCATAACCTCAGGAGCCCTAGTACCAGAGGCCTTCATCTCTCCCAGTCCCTGGACTCTGCCACCCCCATGCTGCCTGGCGCACATGAGCACGGGCCACAGGGATGGCAGATTACTATCCAGCTAAAAGTATGGGGCTCATAGGCCAGTACCACCCAGGAATGGAGGGGCGGGCATCCGGGTATGGGCACCCAAGCACAGTGCAATTTAGTGGGGAACCCCAGGAGAGTAGGCCCATTAAGGGCATCCTGAAAACTTCTGCCCAGTTAGGTCAGTGGGGGAGGAGGGTACCCATCAAATCCTGGCAGCAAGGAGGAATCTGAAGACTCCTCTGAACGGCGCAGGACACAGGAGACCAGGTCCCCACATTCTGCCAGCCATTCCCAGGCTCGCAGAATCCGGGAAAACCTGGAAGATCAGACAGGAACCTCTGGGAGCAGTGCCTCTGAGTCAGAGGATGAATGGACCAGGGTTACCCGAACCAAAAAGGCCAATAAGGCAAAAAGGGCCTTGCTTAAGGACCCATTGAAGCAAATAAAGGCAATAAGGAGTGTCATCACGCCTTATCATAAGAACACCAAGTATTCCGTTTGGGAACATTTGGAGTCCTATGAGCAAATGATGGAGACTTTCCATTTGAAGGACAGCAGTAGCTGCATCCAGTACGTCAAATGGACATTCTCCCCAGAATACTCCAGTTTCTTTGCAGGGCTGGAGGACCAAAATCATTTAAGATGGTCCACCTATAAGGCGGCCATCTCGAAACATTTTTCTGTTCACAGAAATCCTCAAGAGGCTCGCAAGGCAGCCTACAATTTGCAATGTGGGGAGGATCAGGCCCCACAAGAGTTTCTGCAAGAATTAAAACGTGCTTTTGCGCAGACCACCAGAAAGGTGCGCACGGATAGCAGAGAATTTATCAATACATTTATCCATGCCTTACCCAAATACATAATGACCCAGCTCGTGAGAGATTTTCATGAGAAAAGATCTTTAGACTGGGTCATTGAACAGGCTACCCGGATCTATGAGGTGCAGAAGCCTATCAAAAATAAAAATAACGCGCCGAAAAACCCCAAAACCAACAGCACTCCAGCTGCTGCCAAGGTGGCAGAGGTAAAGGTTGCCCCCGTTTTAGATTTGGAGATGGGGGGGCCTAAAAACCTGCCTGCACCAAATAATTCACAGCCCAGAAGGCCCTCGGGCCAGTCACAGACAGGGAGTCGAGGAGGTAGTCCCACAAATGGGGTCCCCCGCTCCCCTGACTATGTAAGTCCCCGCTACAAGGAAAACCGACCAATCCTGGGTTATGTGTGGACTCCTCCAGCCCAAGGGGGGGATCCAGCCAAGCACCTAACCCAGGGAACTTCCCTCCCAACTTCCAACAGGAGGGCAGAAATTCTCCAAATCCTGGGCAGAACTTTTTCCCCAGGTATCCACCCAATTTCCAGCCCCAAAATCATCCATCCTTCTTTCCCCAATTCCCTGAGCCCAGACAACCTAATCCGGGAGAGGGGAGGCCAAGGGTGGAGGGGTACCAAAATCTTCCCAACCAGGGGTACTACCAGAGAAGGGATAGCTACCCTTCCCGGGATCAGCCCAGGGGAGAAAATTTAGCCCCGTATCAGCCTGAGCGGGTTTCACAACTCGAGCGCCAGGTCCAAAATATGGCACGAGATCTGGGTCACATACTGAGGGCTCAAATGAACCCTCAGATGACCATGCCACTGCAGAATGCCCCAAACTCTGGACCTGGTGCTCCAGAACAATGACGGGGGCAGCAGCCCGATAACACACCGGTTCCCAGGGAGGAGGCACAAGGGGAAGGGGGGTGTAAAGCCTTGGAGGAAGCTTCCTTCCCAACTTGTAAACAGCCCCTGGAAAACCAGGAACCGGAAACAAAATCTCCTGCCCCTGAAAGCCTGCCTCCCAAGGAGCAGAGGGGGGGTAGGAGAAACAAAGGACCCAAACAGGCCCAGTTTGTGGAGGAGGTACCGATATTCCAATTTGAGGGAGAGGGATCCTCAGAGGATCCTGGGAAAAGGATCTTCTCCTTCAGAGATGGGGGAACTCCTACCAAGGAAAAATGGGTCCCAAGGGATTCCAATCCAGACTGGGGAGATGTGGAGAGTGAGCTACTGCCGCCCATCATCTCATCCCAGAACCGACAATACCGAAATCCCCTGGTTCAAACCCATCCTGGTGACTGCCTCCAATAAGGGGGGGGGGCGGCCCAGAACCGGAACCAAGGGAACCCACAATGGCTCTGATCTCCAGTTGCCAACTTTTTCTTTCAGATTCCCAAGGCTCTCCACAGAATTCTGACCAAATCTCTTTGCTAGCAATGTCGAAAACCAGAAAGTTAGCCCACCAGTTGTCCAAAAATGTGCATTACATTTGCCCCCTTGAGGAGAAGGAGGGAAGATACTATGCCCCGGTACAAGTACAGGGGCAGGGTACAATTTTGGCACTGGTGGACACTGGATCCCAAGCTACCCTTCTGTCCAAAAGGGCCTTTGAGGAGCTAAATGCAGGAAAGGGGGAGAATTACCGAATTCCTCTCACCTCTCTTCCTGGACAACTGCAGAACTTTGACGGGAAGGAAATTCCTGTCGAGGGGACTGCAGATTTGGACATTAAAATTGGGCGACACAAGGTGAAACACCCGGTCATAGTAATGACTCCAGAAGGCACCCCTTGTTTACTAGGGATGACCTCCTGAGAAGGTTGTCACCCCTAATAGATTGTGTAAACAAGGTCCTCTGGACCCAGACTAGCCGACCAATAAAATTAAAACAGAGTGTCAACCATGTTAGTTTAAACAGCACCTGCCACATGGTTGAACAAAAATCTGACCAAGTAGAATTTCACTTCCAGAACAACCAAATTTCAGACGTGACAGTAATAGCAGTAGGACAACAGACTGGTGATGGGGGGTCATCTCTATTTCTGAAAATCAACCTTCCTTCCAGTTTGAGGTGGTATTCCACACTGGAAGGAAACACCCTGAAATTCTTTACCAATCCACAATCAGAAACTCCCACTCCTATAGTCCAGAAAGATGTGAAATCAGCTCAGAGCCTGGCTGATATTCAGCAAATTGGAGAGCAGTTGTTAATCCCTGTCCAGTTAAATGATGGGAAGGACTCTGTTCTCGCTCGAGTGTGCGTGAACAACGGTAAGAGCTTCATCAGCGAAGCCATGTTCCGCCAACTCCCAAAAGATCCAGCCATTCCCAATTTCAAACTGATAGACAAATGGGAAATGGACCTGGAAGCACCTAATTCCAAACAGCAGGTGTATGCTCAAAATCTCCATTGGCAACAAGAGCATAGTCCATAATTGTTGGGTCGTGCGAGACGTCACTGCCGCCTTTTACTTAGGCAGTGACATTCTCAATCGCTTTGCCATTAGTTTGGACCTAATAAACTTCAAAGCTTGGTCCCGATTAGCGGATAATCCCATGGGCTTTGATGATCCAGAAAAAGCATTTAGGTCAGCTCAATTGCTACCTTATGCAGTTGAAATTCAGATTAAAGAGGAAGTCACCATCCCAGAAAGGACCCGACAATTATCCCCGGAAGTGAAAGTTAAAAGAGGACAACATTTGAAAAACCCTGATGCTTACATACATCTAAACGCTTCTCTCCAACAGCAAGGGTTGGGGGTAAACCCAACTCCATTAGTCAACATAGAACATGACACCATTCTAATAGAGGTGGATACAGCGACTTAAAGAGTATTACTCTAGCCGCAGGCACCATTATTGGAACGGCGATTGATGACCAACATTTTTCCATCGATTTAGGAAATGAACTGTTAGGACCAATCCCCAAGGACTGCTTTGACAGTGACAGTGATGACAATACAACACCAGACAGGATTTTTACCCGCCATGGGGGGAACTTCCTGGTGTACACTTCCTGCCCCTATGGTAAGGAAGATGTGACTTGTGACTTCAGGAGGGATGAGGTGATTTTCCAGGTCCATGAGGGTTGCCTTTCCCACCTGAGGCCTCCAGTCCAAATCAGCACTCTGACCAGGGACTTCTCCACCCAGCTGGAGGAGGCCGCTGAGATAGCCAAACCAGAAGTCTTTCCAGGCTTCAGGCAGATGGTGGAAGAGAGAGTCAACCTAGCTGATGCCTGTGTGACTCTGGAACAAAAGCAAAAGTTAAAACAAGTTTTCTTGGATTTAAAAGATCTCTTTGCGGTAGACTCATATGACTGTGGCCGCACCGACATCCACACAACAACAATCCCCACGGACCCTGGAATGACTCCAGTGTTTGTGAAGCAATATCGCTTGCCTCTTGCATCCATGGAGTCCCTTACTGAAATAATTAAGAACCTTGAGTCCCGGGGAATAATCCGTCCAGTTCACAGCACCTTCAATAACCCGGTGCTGGGAATATTGAAGCCAAACGGCCAGTGGAGACTCTGCGCCGACCTCAGGGAGCTCAACAAACGGGTCCATACTTCCCGATGGCCTCTGCCCTACATTGACCAAGGGCTGGCCCAGATTCAGGGGTCACAGGTATTCACAGCAATAGACCTGACCAATGGATACTGGACCATGCCTGTCAGTAGGGAGGACCAATACAAACTGGCTTTTACCTTTGGGGGCCAGCAGTACACATGTACCCGGACTCCCTTCGGATACCTCAACTCCGGCAATGAATTCAACATTTTCCTACATAAGGCCATGCCCGACCTGGGTGCGAGGGGTAACCTGGCTTATGTAGATGATGCCCTCATCAAATGTTCATCTGTGGAGGAACACATAGCGGAGATCCGTTATGTTCTGACACAGTTGAGGGCCGCCGGAGCAAAACTTTCCTTTCAGAAAGCACAGTGGTGTAGAACCCGTGTTAATTTCTTGGGGCATGAGATTACTCCTCAGGGTCTCTGTCCCCAAGAAAAGAAAGTGGAAGCACTCCAGAAACTGAAAGACCCCACAACTCTGCGGGAACTAAGGAGCCTCCTTGGACTGACTAATTACAGCAGAAAGTTCATTGAAGGCTATCCAGAGATCACTAGACCCCTGATTCATCTCTTGAAGGGGGGGGTCAAGTGGGAATGGGGTCCAGAACAATCCGAGGCAGTAAGACCACTCAAAAGAAGCCTCTCACAAGCGCCTTGCCTAGCTTACCCTGTCAGAAACAAGGAGTTCTTCCTGGAGACAGGGTTCTCTAATACGTGCTTGACGGCAGTATTATACCAAAAGCATGACAAGGTCAATAAAGTAATCTCCTATGCAAGCAAAACTTTATCCTCTGTGGAGGAAAAATTCAACGATTGTGAGAAGGCACTCCTGGCAACGGTGTGGGCATTGAAGAATTACCGCCCATTTATCCAGGGGAACACATCATAGTGGAGACTCCACACCAGCCTCTGCAATATCTCCAAAGTGACAAAATCCGGGCCGGAAATGTGAGTAATTCCCGAATTACTTCCTGGATTCTGTCAATGCAAGGCTTTCCTGTGGAGGTCAGATATGGCCAAAACAAGAAGAGTCCCCTCGCGCAAAGTCTGGCTGACTTGCATGATTGCGCCAGAGAAAACTGTCTCGAGGACTAAAGTTTAAAAATCAAGGACAACATGGAGGCATACCTTAATTCCCCACACAAAGTCTTTGAAGAAGACAAGTGTGAGGGAATGCCCACTGTCTATGTGGATGGATGCTCGTACCATGTTGACAGCAACGGGGTGAAAGAACTGGTGGCCGGCGTAGGGAATGCATGGGTGAAGGAGTTTCCAGAACCCTCCGCTGGATACAAAATTGGTCCCCGAAGTAGTCAGGTGGCAGAGTTGATGGCTGTGTATCAGGCCATCCTCACTGCTGTCCAACATCAACTCCACGAACTGGTCATAATCACCGATTCGGATTATGTACGGAACGGGTTCGTGGAGCACCTGGTCAATTGGAAAACCAGAGGCATGTTATGTGCTAATAACAAACCCTTGAAACATGGGAAGTTAATCCAAAACATTGATGATCTGGTCACATCGAATGGGATGACCATCTACTGGAAAAAGATCAAGGGTCATTCCAAAGTAGAGGGACCAGACAAAACTGCAAATGACTTAGCTGATCAGCTGGCCAAAACCGGGGCCATCCAAGGGGATCTAATCGAAATAGAGTCCCTGTTGGGGGAAGTCCAGGTCACTGCTATCACTAGGTCCCAGACAAATGCTCACAATGATCTTTCAACTGCCCAATGGAGCAAGGAGACCCCTGATGCTGATTTGATTACAGCTCAGAAGGGGGATCCAATTATTGGTAAGTTTTACCAACACCTTGAGGACCCTGAGAACTTTCCCCTGACGGATACCGATTACATTGGGAAAGAGGACCTAAGAGTGTTGATGAAATGTCCAAAAATGTTCCGAATCCAAGACGGTTTGTTGGTAAGGAAATCCCAAGCTGGCCAGGATCAGTGGGTGGTTCCTACCTCATTCCGAAGCCTGATGTTAAGTCACGCCCATGATGCGGCCACCGCCGGTCATAGGGGGTTTCACACAACACGGGAAATTTTAAGAGAGGTTGCATACTGGCCACACATGGGCCAGGACCTCAACCAATATTTGAAGGGTTGTCTTGTGTGTGCACAATTTCAGCCAACATCCCTCACACACCGGGCACCTCTCCAAAAGAGGGGAATGACACTCCCATGGTCAGATTTGCAAATTGACTTTGTAGGCCCCGTGATTCGCTCTGCTAGGGGAAACAAGTACATGTTGACCGTTACATGCTTGTTTACCAAGTGGGTGGAATGTCTCCCAGCACCAAACTGCAAGGCAGAAACAGCAGCTGCCCTGATGATTAACCACATCTTTTCCCGTTTTGGTCTACCTCAAAGGATTGAGTCAGACAGAGGTAGCCACTTCACCAGTGAAGTAATGACAAAGATGTGGGAGATACTGGGGGTTAAAAGGAAGCTACACATTGCTTACAGGCCAGCTTCTTCTGGAGCAGTGGAGAGATACAACCGAACCATTGTGAGCATATTAAAGAAGTTTGTGGCAGATTCTGGGCCAAGTTGGGATATCCGATTACCTCTGGTCCTAATGGCCATCAGATCTACCCCTTCATCTGCAACCAAAATGTCACCATTTGAGTTGATGACTGGACGCAAGATGGTGCTTCCCCAGCATTTGCTCTACAGAACCCAAGAGCAAACGTTGATAAATGCCTCCACAACTCGTGAGTATGTGGAGAATTTAAGGAAACACCTTCAACATGCTTTTGCCTATGCTCAGCGGAATCTAGAAAGATCAGCCGAGAGTATGAAGACCCACTATGAACTGAAAACTTCCAGGAAGGAATATCAGGTGGGGGACCGGGTCTATGTATACAACTTCCAAAGAAACCAGGCAAGACAGCGCAAATGTTTGCTTACATGGAAGGGACCCTTTGAGATTATAGACAAGATCTCCCCTGTGGCCTACAAGATCCGCATCCCCAAAGGCGGTTTGGCAGAGGGGGAAGACAAGTGGGTCCACATAAACCAGTTGAAGTGTTGCCATCCCAGGCACACTTTGCAGCAACTGGAGGAGTCCTCTGTAATCCCAGAGGGTACCGCTCCAGAGTAATTCAGTTCCAACCCTAAAATATCCTACATATAGCCAATCAAATTCTGGGTTTCTCAAGTTTATGTGTTCCTGTCGCTTAATTTTAAAAAATGTGCATGTTCATATCTGTTGAGTTCTAAAATATATATGCCACCCCACTATATCAATGGTGGGGGAGAAATGTCCATGAATAGGTATTGCCGCTTTTCCTTTGTCGTCCTAGGAGAAAGAAAACCTGGAGACTGGCCAAGGAGGACGATCCGGAGACCGGGAGCAGAGACCCAAGGGGCCCGGGGTACCGCCCAATATTCCCATCGGGACCGGCGAGGAGAACCGATCGATCAGTACCGGATGGAGGAAAAGATGCTGAACTGTGCCATTTGCAGAATTGGAAGAAGATTATGCAGACATACCAGTGCGTGGGTCAAAACCTTCTGTGCACCCGACTCCCCATCGACTCAAATTCAAAGTGCAGTCGCGTTGGGGGGCCTTGTTGGGTGTCCTGACCCACGTTTGAGCTATCATGCTGCAACATTTGGTGCTGTGGGCTTAGAAAATCCAAGATGGCCAAAAAGCCCACATGTACGCCAGAATCCAGGAGAAGCACGCAGTTTGTGCGTACACCAAAATGGCTGCCTAACTTGCCACCCACCAGTGCGAGCATGATGGGCCAGGGTGCCATGGGTGCCAAAGGTAAAACAGCAGCGCCTGTTAGCTCAAAAACGCTTTAAAATTACCTTTGGTTTCTCTGAATGCCAGCTCAAAATGCCTATTTTCAAACATTGCAACACATCCAAAAATCTCACTGAACACCAGCGGACATCTGGCAGAATGAAGTATGTGTGCATACAAAATCTGGGAAGATGAAGAGCCCAAAACAATGTTCATAACAAAACTGGCTGAGCTATGCATGTCAGCAGTCTAACTGAAACTGGATTAAAACCACCAAAATCGAAATGTTTAAATTAACTGAGTGACCTACTTTTGAGTGTCACATAGTTTGTAACTGTTAAAATGTCATAGTTTTGAACTTAGAATCAGCATTCTAGCTGCATATGTAAAAATTGTATTGACTTAAACTGGGGAACAAAAAGTGACATTTTAGCTGAAAACTGGCTTAAAGAGATTCCAATTCTGCCCGACAGGAGTGGGGGCTTGCCCAACAAATGCATTACCAGGCCTGGCTGCATTCTGTTGCTCCTGCCAAAAGGAGGTCACACACTCTCTGATTGAATTACCAAGGGATTGCAAGAAACTAAACAAAGAGCCCAGGCAGATTGTTTATTGGGGTGGTCGTAAATGGCTTCCTTTTGAACAAAGCCCTTCCTTGACTCAGGCAAATGTTATATTGGGGGCGTCGTAAAAGTGGCTTCCTCTTGGCAGAAACGGGGAGGGGCAGCCCCTTCTGAGGACAGGCTGAGCTTAAAGAAAGTGGGAAAACTGGTTTCTCAACCATGTGACCTGGGAAGACACACCCCTGTTGGCCAGAATATGATTTTAAGAAAGATGTATAACTCGTGGTGCAGACTTGTCAAAATTATCTAAATGATACCATAATTCTTGTGATTTTTCTGCCCACATTTTAACAGGTTTTAGGACCCAGTGGTATGATCTGGGGGTTTACGAGCGGAAAAGAGGTTGTTACTCTAAATGTATGCAGGTTAAAAATCTGACACTTCCTTATCTAAATGCCCACATGCCTTGCACACAATTGTATAAATTTGGAGAAAAATCCGATATGGGGAAAGCTACTAAAAAGCGCACAATGTTGCCATTTCGGAATGCAAGCCCCCAGGAAGAGCAGAGTTTGAACAGAGTATACCTCATGTGATATGTGATGGGTGCATGTAATTTTAAACAACTGTGTATCTGTGCAATATGTATTTGGGTCAAATATAGATTTATGTGCAAACTGACCAGGGGAGGATCCTCTGACCCATAAAACCTACAGCGTCACTCTGACTCACATTTCCTTCCCCCAATCATGGGAGAGGGGAGAATTGGGCCAATGACAAGTAGAGAGGGGCAGGCTTAGCTAGGCCCAGGCACACACCCATTTTCAAAACACATAAAAAGAGACTGCTGGGACAGGTAGACATTCAAATCCAGTTGCTGCAGAGCGTTTTGCCGGACCACACAACATCCAGAAGATACCAGTTCCAGACTGACTCCAGCTACATACTCCAGAACCTAGAACTTATACTTTAGAACCTAAATCAGAGGCCTAAAACCACAAGCTGAGTTCTCTGCAGCAGGCCTCAAATCATTGCGAGCTACTCACAGCCGGGCGAGCTGCTTGAATCCCTTGCCAAGAACTTTTGCCAGGACGAGTGCAGAGATCCAGGAGCCGTGCAGAGACCGCTGTATCCGGACAGACCAGACCAGTGCCAGACCCGACCACACCAGACCGTGCAGAACCGCAGACCCAGAGACCAGATCGCTGTGAAGTGCCGCTAGCCTGATTGATCAGATCCGTGACGGGACCCAGTCCTTCCAAATATATTGTGAGTACAGCTAGGACAGGGCAAAACCAAATCTCTTAGTTTAAAGTAATATAATTCAATCTATTTAACCTAAGTAGAACTGCCTTCTAACTGTCACCTGTCATTTGTAAAGCTGCACCACTGTCATTTGTCAATTCTGCAGCTGCAAAGCTGTCACCTGTCATTTTGAGTTTACTTTAAATCCAGCCCGGAGTCGCGAAAAGGGCGGAGGCAAAGTCTGTTGGGAGTCTGTGGAGCTGTGACCCCTGTGTCATTCCTGTGCTTGACCTGCGTGCCCGTGGCGCAGGCTGAGAGACTGGGAGTGAGGCGAGATTCATCTATAAATCAAGGAGTGGATTGGACTAGGGCTCTGGCCCTTTAAACCACCGCATCGGAGCATCTCAGCTTCTCAGCTGTGTATTCTTCACTGTTGTGAAGAGACCAATCACGTGACTGATCACGTGACCTGGACCAGCTGGATAAAAGGCCGACCGCGTCACCCTCGCGGCAATAAGCCCGGAGTCGCGAAAAGGGCGGAGGCAAAGTCTGTTGGGAGTCTGTTTGGAGCTGTGGGGCTGCTCGTGGTTGGAGGCAGCAGGAGGTAAGGATGAGTCCCGCCTCACCAAAGGAGATGGTGAATCCACTACATATCCCAAGATGCAAACCAGGAGCTGCGTGTGAGGTGGGCGTGCACTCGGAAAAGGACAGGCTTAAACGTCTGGAAGGTAAGAAATTAAATGAAAAAGAAGGTCCGGGAGGGGCCGAAGACGGGGTCCTCGAAAAGGAAGAAGTAGGGATTATGATTCCCTCCTAACTAGTTCCCCACGAGAATATGGAGGAAGGTAGGGTCTCACCGCAGCCTCTATACCCTCCATTTCCCATCACTAATGAGGCGGTTTCCACACATTTGCCAGTTGACATGTCTCTGCCACAGGTGACTGGGCAGTGTCCAAGTGGGAGAAGAGGAGGCATGCTGGAGGGGAAATCGAAAAGGGTGAGGGGACACTCTAAGGCCCTGATAAGAGACCCGACGCAGTCCAAAATAAAATGGCCTACTGCTAAGAGAGATGAGACCTTGTGGCCCGAGAGGAAAGCAGAATCAATATTGGGGCAGTTGGAAAAAGAAGGGGGGAAAGTGGGAAATCAGGGGCCCCTACTCAGGAGTGCCCTGAAGGGCACCACCGGAATTGGACCAACGTATTTTATGGAAAAGGAGGGAGTAAGCCACGGGGGAGCCCCTTCTTTTGACACCCATATAGGGATGAAAGAGGTGGAACACCTGGTCAATGAAGGGACAATACCATGCATGGCGAGAGATGTTGAAAAAGCAGGAGCTATCCTAAATACTAATTTAGCAAAGGAGGCGGAACCAAGCCTTTCAATAGAGGAAATAACAACGGAAGCAAGAGCAGAGATGATTGAAGAGCCGCCGATGGAACAGGATGCGGAGACAATCTGCAAAGGCCTGAAGGAAATAAGGCAAAAAATACAGTTTGAGGAGGTGGAAGGAGAGAACAACGTGGCTGAACTAAACACCGAAAACGCAGCTAATTTGCAAATATCAGTTGAGGAAACCTTGGAAAAAGATAACACCTTGACCTCGCCTGTAAAAGACGACAACCCTCCTGAGCAAACCCAGATACCAAATCAAAATATGGAAATCATAGTGGAATTGCACTCAACTCCTAGGCAAATCCCAATCGGCAAGATACAAATTCCAACAAAACAACGGCAATTATGGATGAGTCATTAGAAGAAATAACATCGATACATGACGCTTTTTATATTGATGACATCGCTGCAACTCCAAACGCGGCCTTATATGATCGTCTACATCAACTTCTTAAAAGCAAGATGGATGAATCATTAGATAGAAATATAATAACTGACAAAATGTCTGGAGAGAAAAACGTAAGTGGAGGAGTCGAAACGACGCAAGAAATACAGACAGGATCAGATAAGGAGGATAATTGCAAGAAATGTGAATCGGAAGACCAAATAAAAACGAAGTCCACATTAGTGGAAAGTGGAAAAGGTGGTAGAAGGAAGCAGGGAAAGAAATCCCAAAAACAACAGTATTGCAAATTACTGATTAATCCACCTAAATTCAAAGGCAAAAAAAAAAAGTCGGTCTATAAAACGACCTTGCTGAATCTAACAAAGGCAGACTGTATAAAAAGCTATTTTGGCCCTACAGAACTTAAGGAAAAGTATACAGAAGAAGAAATATCTGACGCAGATCTACTAAATAGTGTGTTACAGACGGAAGACTGTGACACCACGCCAGTCACAGAGAGAGAGGATATTAGAGGGCAAGAAGCGAAGGAAGTTAATAATGCCCAGGTCAGATGGCATTTTAAGAAACCGGCCGTTAGACACAGACTACCCAGTGGAAAAGCGATCCTATCTACCACGCCTTTATCGCAAATGCAGGAGACCGAGACCCTTAGGCCTGAAACATCAGCTATAAGCACTCAGACCACTCTGTTTTTAACAGAGCCAATGGCAACAAAAAAAGTGTCAGTTACAAGGCAGACAACAGTTTTAATGCAAGAAGCAAATTCTGTGAATAAAGAGAAAGCCGGGACACAAACTGAATTTAATCTTAGTAAAAACGACGAAATGGACGGAACAGCTAGAAACCTAAACAGAAATATAAGATCGCCACAATCAAAAACGTTGGTAGAAAACATAACAACATTCACTAGTAGAAGAGGTAGTGAAGAACCCTCATCTTCAAACATCGACCCAACACAAAAAACAGACTTAATGTCTATAATGTCGACTCTAACCATAGCTCTAGCACCCTTCACAAAGCTATATGAGGCTTTAAATGATACAGCAAGGGACCAGACTTCCTTGATCGCCCTCATGAACACGAAATTAACATATCTGGAAGGATATGTAACAGCAAAAGACAGGTTATTGAAAATACATGAAGACGGGCGGACAGAGAAAGAGAACAGAGGAATTTCACCGACGAACTCAGATCTGGAGAAGAAGAATGTGATAGAAGGTGGGAAAAAAGTGTCCTCAAAAGAACCCAATGGAAACGCTAAAATAGCAAGAAAGGAGACCCAAGATGGGTTGGAAGTAAAGAATAAGCAGACAAAACAACAGAAAGAAAAAGTGGCTATAACCCAGAAGGGGAAAGAGAAAGAGGCAGGAACTAAAACAAATTTCACATTTGGAATATTCACTAATCAAAAATCAATTGTGAGCAGTCCACAATCATTAACAAGTACAGTGAACGATAATAGCCAGTCTAAACAAACAAGAAAGAAAATGTGTACGGAAAAAAATGCCAATAAGACAACAAATAAAATTATTACTAACTGTAGTCAACCGCTTGACGAGACAATAGATTCAGGAACTGATATAAGTGAATGGAGCGTATATACAGTGGACGAATACGAAACAGAAAATAACGCATCTCCAAGATTTAAAAGAAAAGCAGTCATACTGGACCTCTCTAACATGGAAATGGAACCTAAGAAGAAGGTTCGTATCATAGGAGAGAATGAAAAATCTGGAGAGGCTGATAAGGTTGCAAACAATCAAAAAGAAAATCAAGACAAGAGGCTGTTTACAATAGGGAAAGGAAATTTAACCCTAGAGGAAAGTAAGTGGACACAGAAATGTACAGCAGGCCGGAAAGAAGTTCAAAGAAAGAAATCCGACCAGAAGAAGGAAATAGGGGCTACTCCACCTAGAAATAAACCCAGGAACATCATGGATAGAAACTATTCTCCGACAAGCCAGAAACAAAGGTGGAGTAATGAGCAGAGACAAAAAATACCAAAAAAAGATCAAACTGAAAAATCATACCCGTCTAGAATACAAAGCTCTTGCATATTTCGTTTGGAACGGAAAAAAAGGTCTAAAGACAATCTAATTCTAAACAGAAATACAATCATTAACCTACTCAAACAGATTCCAAGATTACGATGCGTTGAAAATCGAGATTTATGGATGGTAGAACCCTGTGAAACTGGGAGAAAAGACTGTTCATATCTACATATTAAGTCAGAAGATATCAAAACGATGCTTGAGAACGAAACAGCAAACTTTGATATCCTGGGATATGATCTGAGGAAATCACGGATTAAGACGTCAAGACAAGAGGATCAGATAAAAGATACGCCTCATAAAAACATCGGAAATACTCAATGGGGAAACCTAAAAGGAAGGGAAAGGACGGGTGAAGTCGAACAAAATCAAAAACACCCAGTAAAGGAGAAAAAAGAAAAAGAAAACCAACATGGATTAAGAGGAAGTAAAGATTCGGCCCGCAAGAGTAACCATGGGTCGGAACATCTAAGAACATATCAAGATCGTTCTACGGTCAAAATGTGTATAAGGTCAAAAGAAAACCAAGGAGATGGATCTTTTTCCCCTAGGGACAACTATAATAGGGATGTGGATGACAAACTTTCACATAAAGAAAGAAAGCAGGCTAAATCAGAAAAGGGAAAAGATAATGCTTGCAATCGCGCAGCGGAAATTGTGAGGAGATCACCGCCAAACTGGTCATGGAAAGTGTCGGACACATATATAAAGAAACACAACTAGCAACCAGAAAACCTGATCGGGATCCTTCAGGTTGATCAACTGGTAAAAGAATGTTCCTTAATGACACGGAGAAACTTTTTCATAGACATGGCCTCTTGGAATACACGAGGGTTCAGTCACCTAACTGTAAAGAGTGACGTGAATCTGGGGCAATGGGATATACTATGTCTACAGGAGACATGGTTAACACAGAAACCAGCAATGGATGGATATTCTACATTCGCTATACCCGCAAAACAGGGCCTAAAAGGCCGTCCCACAGCCGGCTTACTTACAGCAATAAGATCAGGTATCGGATTGGAGGTGATAGAACAACAAAACTCTTGCGATCAATTCCAAGTTTTAACAATATCCTGGAAATATACAGACAGCAGTAGTAGAGAAAAGGAAGAGCGCATACTACTAATTAACACGTACTGGAACCCAGAGTCAAGTAGGGACGAGTTATATCTGGAAAATCTTATAAGTATTCTAGATGAAAATGCGGAAAACCAAACGTGTAATCACACTATAATCACAGGGGATTTCAATGCTATATGCAAGAACATTGGAAACCAACGATCACATTTACCAAAATCTGCGCCAATCTTGAAAAGAGGTGAACAACTCGAAAGAATATTGAGATCAAGAGACCTGCACAACCTGCATTGGGTACGATCAGATAAAAACCTGGTGATCCCTTCTTGGCAAAGAATGGAACAATCAGGGACATTAGACCACACATTTGTGTCCAAGGAGCTGCTGGGAACTATAGTTAGTTTTGCGATAGTAAGGACTCAAAATAGTGACCACAATTTACAGCATATAAGGTGGGCGAACTTACAGAAACCCCAACAGCTCTTTAACCAAGATATAGATGTGAACATCAAGGAATCCAGGTTAAAACTGACGGAGAACGCAATAAAGCAGATTTCTGAAAAATACTCCAGGATAATGGATGGGAAAGTTAATACAAAAAAAAAGAAGTCAGAGAGGATGACGGATTACACACTTCTGTTAAATAAATATATGAAGACGACAAACAAAACCAAAAAGACCCCAATGAATCATCTTCATGCCTATAACCAGGAATTAGTAACAATAAGAAGAACTTTACGAAAACTAAAGCGGATGGCGATCAGATCCGATACTCAAGTAGCGCATGAAAGTTGGAAGAGCGCCAACAGGAACTATAAATCCTGGATAATACAAATAAGGCACTCCCTTTACCAGGCAGATTCGGAGCTAATGTTAAAAACATTATGCGGGAAAAAATCAAGAGATTTTTGGACCCTTATAAAGGGAACTATGATGTCATCTACCACCACACTACAAAACTGTGTGGGAGAAGGGAGCTGGATCTCCCACTTCTCCAACCTATATGCTCCACTGCCCGACATAGAGTGTGCCTGCCTGCAAAAAAGGAAAAAGGGGACTGACTCGCCGTGGGAGATCGCAACAAAGGAAGAAGATATCCTGGCAAAAATCAAAAAACTTACCAACTCAAGGGCCCCGAGGCCGGATGGGATCACAAATAGTGACGTAAAACAACACCAAGAAATATGGGCTCCCTTGATTAGTAACATCTTTAAAACCTGCAACCAGGAGCAAAATATACCAGCTTCATGGAGAAAAGCGATAGTGGTTCCAATCTTTAAACGTGGAAATCGAGAAGACCCATGCCACTACCGCCCAATATCCTTGTTGGATGTCATTGGGAAAATATACGGCGGGCTCGCCTTGGAAGCATTTCAAACCTGGCTCATAGCCAAAAACGGGGGAGATCCATTCCAGACAGGATTTGTAAAAAATGCAGGAACATCGATCAATATACTGACGCTAACAACAATCAAGGCCAAGGCTATGCAGACTGGTCAGCCCGTATATATGGCATTTGTTGACCTGGTACAGGCGTTTGACCAGGTCAACAGGGACAAACTATGGGAAAAGCTGGACGCTATGAAATGCCCTCCAGCTATTATGGGCCCGATTCAAGCATTGTACCAGGACACATCTTTTAAAGTAAGGCTTGGGCAAGATGGATTATTGTCGAGGGAAATTCCAACTTTCAGGGGAGTGAAACAAGGCTGCCCCCTGGCCCCGCCATTATTTAACGCATACATTGCTGATTACGCTGAGCACGAGAAGGTAATAAGATGCTTCCCTCCTGCTATTGGTGGTGAAAAAATATCGCGCTTGTTATATGCAGACGATATTATTTTGATGGATAATACGCCGATAGGTCTGCAAAGACAGTTGACGAATCTGATCATATATCTGAAGCAGAATAACCTAAAGTTAAATCCAGAAAAAAACAAAATAATGGCCTGGGAAGGCAAGAAAAAGAAGAATCAAAGCAAACAGAACTGGTTTGCGGAGGGGCTAAAATTGGAAAAAGTAAAAGACTTCAAATATCTGGGAGTCATGATGTCAATCAACGAGTCAGAAATAACAATGCAAAATCTGCTATGGACAAAGATAAAAACGTTAACAACACAAGCAAGGATGATTGACAAAAAATACGGGAAATTTTCATTATTGGCAGTTATCAACTTCTATAAGGCAAAGGTGGTCCCTGCAATCCTTTATGGAGCGGATGCAATGTTCCTAATACCTAACATACTGTGGACTAAATTAGAGAGCTATTTCTGGAAGAAAGTGCTTAATCTGGCACAATCTACACCTATACCACTGTTAAGGCGAGAGCTATGTCTCGTGTCATTAAAAGCGATCCAGGAGAGAAACATGCTAATGCTATATCGAAAGCTCCAACTGAAGAATAAACTAAAACCTTTGGAGTTGGTGAAAAACGAGATGACAACGAACAAGATTCGGGCAGTAAAAGATTGGAAGCTGAGAAATATGAAGTTATTGAAAGATCTAGATGTCGCGGAAGAGATACTTGAAACAAACCCAGCCAAAATATCAAAAAAACTATTTGAAGCAGATTGGATTAGGACAGAGGACATAGCGCGATCATATAAGCTGATGAAAGATTTCCCAACGGCCCCGAAAAAACTATACGATACAAGAGGTTATCTGAAAAAGTTCCCGGATAAAAGGCTGGCTAGAACATACTTGAGATTTCGATTAAATCAACTACATACTAACGAAATCCAATTTATAAGGAAATTGTCATCAGATAATAAATGTAGATACTGCAAATCAGAGGAGACAGTTGAAACTAGTCGACATCTTCTACTCGAATGTGAAGGTACCAATACATCGAGAGCAGCTTATCTAGGGAAAATAATGCAATCGTTTTCCACACTGACAGAGGATAACTGGTGGCAAGCCTTTAACGAAGGAGAAAATAACAAAAATGTGATCGCAGTAGCATCCTTCTTTGAAAACCTTAAGCTAACAACTAAGTAAAAGTAATAGGAGGAACTGCCAGGGGAATAAAAAGAATTTCATCGAAGTGAAAGACTTCATGTGTGAAAATGTGTGAGTACACGAAGAGACTTAAAGGATTAAATAAATAAATAAATAAATGGAAGGAAGCTTGCCAACAGAAACTAGTTAAAGACCTTAAGAATAACTAGAACTACGTAAAGAATCCAACAGGTCAGGCAGCGAAATAAACATTATGGGTCAAAATGGAGGACATGGAAGGGACTTTCTTTTCGTGCTTTCTTTGGGATCACTTAAGGCTGAAAGGGACCTCTTTGGAATCTATGGAAATATTGGACTTTTTTTCTTTATTTTTACCTTTGAAAAAATTGTTTGTACAATTAAATCAAATAAAAAAATAAAAAAAATCCAAAAAACGACCTTTACAAATTCGTTCATATCTCTGGAACCGTTTGGGCTACAAACTTGGTTTAACGTTCCTCTGAAAGCTTAGAATCTCAGCTTTTCAACAAGCCTAGACTTGCTACTCCGCGATTTGCGATTTGGTTAAAAATCCAGCCACGTGTAACCATCAGCAGTCATTTCTTTCCTTGCTAGAAATTTGTTTGCCTCTTAATCACCATCTCTGAATCATTGCTAAAGTGAGCCTGAACTCATCCCAACTATCTCTCACTCACCCCGAACCTCCAAAAGGGAATTAAAAGCATTTTCAGCATATTTCTCACTTCATTGCCACCACATTCAAAGCACTTGGGCCTGTGTTTTAAAACTCATACCGGTTTTCTCTAAGCTTGCTGGGGGGGAACTGAATTTCGTATTGTATTTGATTGCATTCCTGAGAACTGTGTGCTCCTCTTTCCATCTACTTCCATGTCTTACATTGCATAGGGGACGGGGGTGAATTGCCAGAGAAAAAGTGATTATATTATCTTTTGCTAAAATCATCTCAAGTATTTCTGTACTGCCTTTTATTCCTAAATGCTTTTCCCTTGAAATCATAAAAGTATTTTTGCTACTTGATCCATCCTATACTAACTCCTCATTGATTATAAAGAAGTGTGCTAGTGTCAGATTACCCATTGTTGATTAACATTATATTTATAAGGGCGATATCGATTATTAATTTATTATAAAAGCGTGGTATCTATATTTTGTCTTATTTCTCAAATAAACCTTTTCAACTTGCAAAACAGAACTACTTCTTGGCTCAGTGGGGTCAGGGGGATTCTAAGAGAGGGGTGTTATATAGGGGTAGTCATCCAGAACTCATGAACTGGACATAAAGATATATCAATAAGGGTTTCCATTCAGTATCCCAGACTAGGCATTGACTTAGCTGTAGTGTTGAATTGAATCTTCTTACAAAGTGGGGGCTCGTCCGGGATATACTGGGTTAGATTTACCATTTGTGCAGATTAATACAGTGTGCCAGCTGACCAGATACACATATCCGGTCGGATCACCACGCTGTAAAGCACTCCTCAAAGGAACGCTCTAAGGAAACGGTCTGTTTTGCAAAAATAAAATACAAACTTCTGTAAGTCAGGAAGGAACTCAAATTCCAGAATGACGACACTGGTAGACATAAAAATAGCCAGAGAGCACTTCTTACATAAGCTATTTGTGAGAGGTGAGTGGACTCATCAGGACCAAACGGTCTGGTTGCAGGCAATCGCACAACAGGTCACTGAAACAGGGTCAGATATATGGGGAGATCAGGGTCCCCTACATGTGGCCCTGAGTGAACTATATATGGCCCCTAAAGCCAAAGATGAACATAATAAGATTGCCAGGATAGCAGCATATTTGTATCTATATATTGGAGCCATGCAGGACAAATGTGCTGAAGGGCAAGATCTGGCAAATAGGCAACAGCTGGCGTTAGAAAAGGCCCAATCTGACCTGGTCTCTTCTGAGCAGAGGCTGCAGAGGAGCCAGGAGTCAGAAAATGATAGTAGGCAGTATATCATTAAAATAAAAGAGGACAAGGATAGACTGCAACAGGAGAAGGCTGACCAGGATACCAGATTTCTGGCCTTGCAGAAGGAGTACCAAGAAGGTTTGGACTCCCTTCTGCAGAGCCAGAAAAAGCTGGAGCAACAACTGGACTTCAACAGGGCATGCACAGAACAGGTAGCCACCCTGCAAATTCGATTAGACAGAGAGAAAGAGGAAAGCAATAAATTGATTCTGAAAGACCTGGATACCCAGGCAGAGTTTGATCAGGAGCACCAGAAAGCTGGTGCCTTCCAAAGGCAAAGGGACGACCTGGCGGCACAGATGCAGGCTCTTAGTCAGGAAAGGGACACCTTAGGCCAGGAAGTCTGCCACTTAAAAAGGAAAATGGAAGAAAATCACCTGGCCCTCCAGGGACTGGGTGACCTCCAAAAAGAACACCAGAACTTGTTAGAGCACACCAGGAGGGTGGAGGCTGCTCTGGCAAGAAAGGAGCAGGCCAATAGGGACACAGCTCAGGAGGTAACCCTCCTGCAGCAGAGACTGGCCCAGTACTCCAGGACCAATCAGGAGGCACATAGAGAAAATGAGGCTCTCTGTCAGCACAATGATAGGCTCCAGCAACAGGTAGCGATACAGGAGAGACTTATAGAGTCTAGTAAGGCCTTAACTGAGGAACTAAAAACGCAGGCTCTTGCATTGCAACAGGAAGCAGGGGCGGACAGAGATGAGGTTCGCTGGGAAAGAGAAACTCCTGAGCATAACCTCAGGAGCCCTAGTACCAGAGGCCTTCATCTCTCCCAGTCCCTGGACTCTGCCACCCCCATGCTGCCTGGCGCACATGAGCACGGGCCACAGGGATGGCAGATTACTATCCAGCTAAAAGTATGGGGCTCATAGGCCAGTACCACCCAGGAATGGAGGGGCGGGCATCCGGGTATGGGCACCCAAGCACAGTGCAATTTAGTGGGGAACCCCAGGAGAGTAGGCCCATTAAGGGCATCCTGAAAACTTCTGCCCAGTTAGGTCAGTGGGGGAGGGGGGTACCCATCAAATCCTGGCAGCAAGGAGGAATCTGAAGACTCCTCTGAACGGCGCAGGACACAGGAGACCAGGTCCCCACATTCTGCCAGCCATTCCCAGGCTCGCAGAATCCGGGAAAACCTGGAAGATCAGACAGGAACCTCTGGGAGCAGTGCCTCTGAGTCAGAGGATGAATGGACCAGGGTTACCCGAACCAAAAAGGCCAATAAGGCAAAAAGGGCCTTGCTTAAGGACCCATTGAAGCAAATAAAGGCAATAAGGAGTGTCATCACGCCTTATCATAAGAACACCAAGTATTCCGTTTGGGAACATTTGGAGTCCTATGAGCAAATGATGGAGACTTTCCATTTGAAGGACAGCAGTAGCTGCATCCAGTACGTCAAATGGACATTCTCCCCAGAATACTCCAGTTTCTTTGCAGGGCTGGAGGACCAAAATCATTTAAGATGGTCCACCTATAAGGCGGCCATCTCGAAACATTTTTCTGTTCACAGAAATCCTCAAGAGGCTCGCAAGGCAGCCTACAATTTGCAATGTGGGGAGGATCAGGCCCCACAAGAGTTTCTGCAAGAATTAAAACGTGCTTTTGCGCAGACCACCAGAAAGGTGCGCACGGATAGCAGAGAATTTATCAATACATTTATCCATGCCTTACCCAAATACATAATGACCCAGCTCGTGAGAGATTTTCATGAGAAAAGATCTTTAGACTGGGTCATTGAACAGGCTACCCGGATCTATGAGGTGCAGAAGCCTATCAAAAATAAAAATAACGCGCCGAAAAACCCCAAAACCAACAGCACTCCAGCTGCTGCCAAGGTGGCAGAGGTAAAGGTTGCCCCCGTTTTAGATTTGGAGATGGGGGGGCCTAAAAACCTGCCTGCACCAAATAATTCACAGCCCAGAAGGCCCTTGGGCCAGTCACAGACAGGGAGTCGAGGAGGTAGTCCCACAAATGGGGTCCCCCGCTCCCCTGACTATGTAAGTCCCCGCTACAAGGAAAACCGACCAATCCTGGGTTATGTGTGGACTCCTCCAGCCCAAGGGGGGGATCCAGCCAAGCACCTAACCCAGGGAACTTCCCTCCCAACTTCCAACAGGAGGGCAGAAATTCTCCAAATCCTGGGCAGAACTTTTTCCCCAGGTATCCACCCAATTTCCAGCCCCAAAATCATCCATCCTTCTTTCCCCAATTCCCTGAGCCCAGACAACCTAATCCGGGAGAGGGGAGGCCAAGGGTGGAGGGGTACCAAAATCTTCCCAACCAGGGGTACTACCAGAGAAGGGATAGCTACCCTTCCCGGGATCAGCCCAGGGGAGAAAATTTAGCCCCGTATCAGCCTGAGCGGGTTTCACAACTCGAGCGCCAGGTCCAAAATATGGCACGAGATCTGGGTCACATACTGAGGGCTCAAATGAACCCTCAGATGACCATGCCACTGCAGAATGCCCCAAACTCTGGACCTGGTGCTCCAGAACAATGACGGGGGCAGCAGCCCGATAACACACCGGTTCCCAGGGAGGAGGCACAAGGGGAAGGGGGGTGTAAAGCCTTGGAGGAAGCTTCCTTCCCAACTTGTAAACAGCCCCTGGAAAACCAGGAACCGGAAACAAAATCTCCTGCCCCTGAAAGCCTGCCTCCCAAGGAGCAGAGGGGGGGTAGGAGAAACAAAGGACCCAAACAGGCCCAGTTTGTGGAGGAGGTACCGATATTCCAATTTGAGGGAGAGGGATCCTCAGAGGATCCTGGGAAAAGGATCTTCTCCTTCAGAGATGGGGGAACTCCTACCAAGGAAAAATGGGTCCCAAGGGATTCCAATCCAGACTGGGGAGATGTGGAGAGTGAGCTACTGCCGCCCATCATCTCATCCCAGAACCGACAATACCGAAATCCCCTGGTTCAAACCCATCCTGGTGACTGCCTCCAATAAGGGGGGGGGGCGGCCCAGAACCGGAACCAAGGGAACCCACAATGGCTCTGATCTCCAGTTGCCAACTTTTTCTTTCAGATTCCCAAGGCTCTCCACAGAATTCTGACCAAATCTCTTTGCTAGCAATGTCGAAAACCAGAAAGTTAGCCCACCAGTTGTCCAAAAATGTGCATTACATTTGCCCCCTTGAGGAGAAGGAGGGAAGATACTATGCCCCGGTACAAGTACAGGGGCAGGGTACAATTTTGGCACTGGTGGACACTGGATCCCAAGCTACCCTTCTGTCCAAAAGGGCCTTTGAGGAGCTAAATGCAGGAAAGGGGGAGAATTACCGAATTCCTCTCACCTCTCTTCCTGGACAACTGCAGAACTTTGACGGGAAGGAAATTCCTGTCGAGGGGACTGCAGATTTGGACATTAAAATTGGGCGACACAAGGTGAAACACCCGGTCATAGTAATGACTCCAGAAGGCACCCCTTGTTTACTAGGGATGACCTCCTGAGAAGGTTGTCACCCCTAATAGATTGTGTAAACAAGGTCCTCTGGACCCAGACTAGCCGACCAATAAAATTAAACAGAGTGTCAACCATGTTAGTTTAAACAGCACCTGCCACATGGTTGAACAAAAATCTGACCAAGTAGAATTTCACTTCCAGAACAACCAAATTTCAGACGTGACAGTAATAGCAGTAGGACAACAGACTGGTAATGGGGGGTCATCTCTATTTCTGAAAATCAACCTTCCTTCCAGTTTGAGGTGGTATTCCACACTGGAAGGAAACACCCTGAAATTCTTTACCAATCCACAATCAGAAACTCCCACTCCTATAGTCCAGAAAGATGTGAAATCAGCTCAGAGCCTGGCTGATATTCAGCAAATTGGAGAGCAGTTGTTAATCCCTGTCCAGTTAAATGATGGGAAGGACTCTGTTCTCGCTCGAGTGTGCGTGAACAACGGTAAGAGCTTCATCAGCGAAGCCATGTTCCGCCAACTCCCAAAAGATCCAGCCATTCCCAATTTCAAACTGATAGACAAATGGGAAATGGACCTGGAAGCACCTAATTCCAAACAGCAGGTGTATGCTCAAAATCTCCATTGGCAACAAGAGCATAGTCCATAATTGTTGGGTCGTGCGAGACGTCACTGCCGCCTTTTACTTAGGCAGTGACATTCTCAATCGCTTTGCCATTAGTTTGGACCTAATAAACTTCAAAGCTTGGTCCCGATTAGCGGATAATCCCATGGGCTTTGATGATCCAGAAAAAGCATTTAGGTCAGCTCAATTGCTACCTTATGCAGTTGAAATTCAGATTAAAGAGGAAGTCACCATCCCAGAAAGGACCCGACAATTATCCCCGGAAGTGAAAGTTAAAAGAGGACAACATTTGAAAAACCCTGATGCTTACATACATCTAAACGCTTCTCTCCAACAGCAAGGGTTGGGGGTAAACCCAACTCCATTAGTCAACATAGAACATGACACCATTCTAATAGAGGTGGATACAGCGACTTAAAGAGTATTACTCTAGCCGCAGGCACCATTATTGGAACGGCGATTGATGACCAACATTTTTCCATCGATTTAGGAAATGAACTGTTAGGACCAATCCCCAAGGACTGCTTTGACAGTGACAGTGATGACAATACAACACCAGACAGGATTTTTACCCGCCATGGGGGGAACTTCCTGGTGTACACTTCCTGCCCCTATGGTAAGGAAGATGTGACTTGTGACTTCAGGAGGGATGAGGTGATTTTCCAGGTCCATGAGGGTTGCCTTTCCCACCTGAGGCCTCCAGTCCAAATCAGCACTCTGACCAGGGACTTCTCCACCCAGCTGGAGGAGGCCGCTGAGATAGCCAAACCAGAAGTCTTTCCAGGCTTCAGGCAGATGGTGGAAGAGAGAGTCAACCTAGCTGATGCCTGTGTGACTCTGGAACAAAAGCAAAAGTTAAAACAAGTTTTCTTGGATTTAAAAGATCTCTTTGCGGTAGACTCATATGACTGTGGCCGCACCGACATCCACACAACAACAATCCCCACGGACCCTGGAATGACTCCAGTGTTTGTGAAGCAATATCGCTTGCCTCTTGCATCCATGGAGTCCCTTACTGAAATAATTAAGAACCTTGAGTCCCGGGGAATAATCCGTCCAGTTCACAGCACCTTCAATAACCCGGTGCTGGGAATATTGAAGCCAAACGGCCAGTGGAGACTCTGCGCCGACCTCAGGGAGCTCAACAAACGGGTCCATACTTCCCGATGGCCTCTGCCCTACATTGACCAAGGGCTGGCCCAGATTCAGGGGTCACAGGTATTCACAGCAATAGACCTGACCAATGGATACTGGACCGTGCCTGTCAGTAGGGAGGACCAATACAAACTGGCTTTTACCTTTGGGGGCCAGCAGTACACATGTACCCGGACTCCCTTCGGATACCTCAACTCCGGCAATGAATTCAACATTTTCCTACATAAGGCCATGCCCGACCTGGGTGCGAGGGGTAACCTGGCTTATGTAGATGATGTCCTCATCAAATGTTCATCTGTGGAGGAACACATAGCGGAGATCCGTTATGTTCTGACACAGTTGAGGGCCGCCGGAGCAAAACTTTCCTTTCAGAAAGCACAGTGGTGTAGAACCCGTGTTAATTTCTTGGGGCATGAGATTACTCCTCAGGGTCTCTGTCCCCAAGAAAAGAAAGTGGAAGCACTCCAGAAACTGAAAGACCCCACAACTCTGCGGGAACTAAGGAGCCTCCTTGGACTGACTAATTACAGCAGAAAGTTCATTGAAGGCTATCCAGAGATCACTAGACCCCTGATTCATCTCTTGAAGGGGGGGGTCAAGTGGGAATGGGGTCCAGAACAATCCGAGGCAGTAAGACCACTCAAAAGAAGCCTCTCACAAGCGCCTTGCCTAGCTTACCCTGTCAGAAACAAGGGGTTCTTCCTGGAGACAGGGTTCTCTAATACGTGCTTGACGGCAGTATTATACCAAAAGCATGACAAGGTCAATAAAGTAATCTCCTATGCGAGCAAAACTTTATCCTCTGTGGAGGAAAAATTCAACGATTGTGAGAAGGCACTCCTGGCAACGGTGTGGGCATTGAAGAATTACCGCCCATTTATCCAGGGGAACACATCATAGTGGAGACTCCACACCAGCCTCTGCAATATCTCCAAAGTGACAAAATCCGGGCCGGAAATGTGAGTAATTCCCGAATTACTTCCTGGATTCTGTCAATACAAGGCGTTCCTGTGGAGGTCAGATATGGCCAAAACAAGAAGAGTCCCCTCGCGCAAAGTCTGGCTGACTTGCATGATTGCGCCAGAGAAAACTGTCTCGAGGACTAAAGTTTAAAAATCAAGGACAACATGGAGGCATACCTTAATTCCCCACACAAAGTCTTTGAAGAAGACAAGTGTGAGGGAATGCCCACTGTCTATGTGGATGGATGCTCGTACCATGTTGACAGCAACGGGGTGAAAGAACTGGTGGCCGGCGTAGGGAATGCATGGGTGAAGGAGTTTCCAGAACCCTCCGCTGGATACAAAATTGGTCCCCGAAGTAGTCAGGTGGCAGAGTTGATGGCTGTGTATCAGGCCATCCTCACTGCTGTCCAACATCAACTCCACGAACTGGTCATAATCACCGATTCGGATTATGTACGGAACGGGTTCGTGGAGCACCTGGTTAATTGGAAAACCAGAGGCATGTTATGTGCTAATAACAAACCCTTGAAACATGGGAAGTTAATCCAAAACATTGATGATCTGGTCACATCGAATGGGATGACCATCTACTGGAAAAAGATCAAGGGTCATTCCAAAGTAGAGGGACCAGACAAAACTGCAAATGACTTAGCTGATCAGCTGGCCAAAACCGGGGCCATCCAAGGGGATCTAATCGAAATAGAGTCCCTGTTGGGGGAAGTCCAGGTCACTGCTATCACTAGGTCCCAGACAAATGCTCACAATGATCTTTCAACTGCCCAATGGAGCAAGGAGACCCCTGATGCTGATTTGATTACAGCTCAGAAGGGGGATCCAATTATTGGTAAGTTTTACCAACACCTTGAGGACCCTGAGAACTTTCCCCTGACGGATACCGATTACATTGGGAAAGAGGACCTAAGAGTGTTGATGAAATGTCCAAAAATGTTCCGAATCCAAGACGGTTTGTTGGTAAGGAAATCCCAAGCTGGCCAGGATCAGTGGGTGGTTCCTACCTCATTCCGAAGCCTGATGTTAAGTCACGCCCATGATGCGGCCACCGCCGGTCATAGGGGGTTTCACACAACACGGGAAATTTTAAGAGAGGTTGCATACTGGCCACACATGGGCCAGGACCTCAACCAATATTTGAAGGGTTGTCTTGTGTGTGCACAATTTCAGCCAACATCCCTCACACACCGGGCACCTCTCCAAAAGAGGGGAATGACACTCCCATGGTCAGATTTGCAAATTGACTTTGTAGGCCCCGTGATTCGCTCTGCTAGGGGAAACAAGTACATGTTGACCGTTACATGCTTGTTTACCAAGTGGGTGGAATGTCTCCCAGCACCAAACTGCAAGGCAGAAACAGCAGCTGCCCTGATGATTAACCACATCTTTTCCCGTTTTGGTCTACCTCAAAGGATTGAGTCAGACAGAGGTAGCCACTTCACCAGTGAAGTAATGACAAAGATGTGGGAGATACTGGGGGTTAAAAGGAAGCTACACATTGCTTACAGGCCAGCTTCTTCTGGAGCAGTGGAGAGATACAACCGAACCATTGTGAGCATATTAAAGAAGTTTGTGGCAGATTCTGGGCCAAGTTGGGATATCCGATTACCTCTGGTCCTAATGGCCATCAGATCTACCCCTTCATCTGCAACCAAAATGTCACCATTTGAGTTGATGACTGGACGCAAGATGGTGCTTCCCCAGCATTTGCTCTACAGAACCCAAGAGCAAACGTTGATAAATGCCTCCACAACTCGTGAGTATGTGGAGAATTTAAGGAAACACCTTCAACATGCTTTTGCCTATGCTCAGCGGAATCTAGAAAGATCAGCCGAGAGTATGAAGACCCACTATGAACTGAAAACTTCCAGGAAGGAATATCAGGTGGGGGACCGGGTCTATGTATACAACTTCCAAAGAAACCAGGCAAGACAGCGCAAATGTTTGCTTACATGGAAGGGACCCTTTGAGATTATAGACAAGATCTCCCCTGTGGCCTACAAGATCCGCATCCCCAAAGGCGGTTTGGCAGAGGGGGAAGACAAGTGGGTCCACATAAACCAGTTGAAGTGTTGCCATCCCAGGCACACTTTGCAGCAACTGGAGGAGTCCTCTGTAATCCCAGAGGGTACCGCTCCAGAGTAATTCAGTTCCAACCCTAAAATATCCTACATATAGCCAATCAAATTCTGGGTTTCTCAAGTTTATGTGTTCCTGTCGCTTAATTTTAAAAAATGTGCATGTTCATATCTGTTGAGTTCTAAAATATATATGCCACCCCACTATATCAATGGTGGGGGAGAAATGTCCATGAATAGGTATTGCCGCTTTTCCTTTGTCGTCCTAGGAGAAAGAAAACCTGGAGACTGGCCAAGGAGGACGATCCGGAGACCGGGAGCAGAGACCCAAGGGGCCCGGGGTACCGCCCAATATTCCCATCGGGACCGGCGAGGAGAACCGATCGATCAGTACCGGATGGAGGAAAAGATGCTGAACTGTGCCATTTGCAGAATTGGAAGAAGATTATGCAGACATACCAGTGCGTGGGTCAAAACCTTCTGTGCACCCGACTCCCCATCGACTCAAATTCAAAGTGCAGTCGCGTTGGGGGGCCTTGTTGGGTGTCCTGACCCACGTTTGAGCTATCATGCTGCAACATTTGGTGCTGTGGGCTTAGAAAATCCAAGATGGCCAAAAAGCCCACATGTACGCCAGAATCCAGGAGAACCACGCAGTTTGTGCGTACACCAAAATGGCTGCCTAACTTGCCACCCACCAGTGCGAGCATGATGGGCCAGGGTGCCATGGGTGCCAAAGGTAAAACAGCAGCGCCTGTTAGCTCAAAAACGCTTTAAAATTACCTTTGGTTTCTCTGAATGCCAGCTCAAAATGCCTATTTTCAAACATTGCAACACATCCAAAAATCTCACTGAACACCAGCGGACATCTGGCAGAATGAAGTATGTGTGCATACAAAATCTGGGAAGATGAAGAGCCCAAAACAATGTTCATAACAAAACTGGCTGAGCTATGCATGTCAGCAGTCTAACTGAAACTGGATTAAAACCACCAAAATCGAAATGTTTAAATTAACTGAGTGACCTACTTTTGAGTGTCACATAGTTTGTAACTGTTAAAATGTCATAGTTTTGAACTTAGAATCAGCATTCTAGCTGCATATGTAAAAATTGTATTGACTTAAACTGGGGAACAAAAAGTGACATTTTAGCTGAAAACTGGCTTAAAGAGATTCCAATTCTGCCCGACAGGAGTGGGGGCTTGCCCAACAAATGCATTACCAGGCCTGGCTGCATTCTGTTGCTCCTGCCAAAAGGAGGTCACACACTCTCTGATTGAATTACCAAGGGATTGCAAGAAACTAAACAAAGGGCCCAGGCAGATTGTTTATTGGGGTGGTCGTAAATGGCTTCCTTTTGAACAAAGCCCTTCCTTGACTCAGGCAAATGTTATATTGGGGGCGTCGTAAAAGTGGCTTCCTCTTGGCAGAAACGGGGAGGGGCAGCCCCTTCTGAGGACAGGCTGAGCTTAAAGAAAGTGGGAAAACTGGTTTCTCAACCATGTGACCTGGGAAGACACACCCCTGTTGGCCAGAATATGATTTTAAGAAAGATGTATAACTCGTGGTGCAGACTTGTCAAAATTATCTAAATGATACCATAATTCTTGTGATTTTTCTGCCCACATTTTAACAGGTTTTAGGACCCGGTGGTATGATCTGGGGGTTTACGAGCGGAAAAGAGGTTGTTACTCTAAATGTATGCAGGTTAAAAATCTGACACTTCCTTATCTAAATGCCCACATGCCTTGCACACAATTGTATAAATTTGGAGAAAAATCCGATATGGGGAAAGCTACTAAAAAGCGCACAATGTTGCCATTTCGGAATGCAAGCCCCCAGGAAGAGCAGAGTTTGAACAGAGTATACCTCATGTGATATGTGATGGGTGCATGTAATTTTAAACAACTGTGTATCTGTGCAATATGTATTTGGGTCAAATATAGATTTATGTGCAAACTGACCAGGGGAGGATCCTCTGACCCATAAAACCTACAGCGTCACTCTGACTCACATTTCCTTCCCCCAATCATGGGAGAGGGGAGAATTGGGCCAATGACAAGTAGAGAGGGGCAGGCTTAGCTAGGCCCAGGCACACACCCATTTTCAAAACACATAAAAAGAGACTGCTGGGACAGGTAGACATTCAAATCCAGTTGCTGCAGAGCGTTTTGCCGGACCACACAACATCCAGAAGATACCAGTTCCAGACTGACTCCAGCTACATACTCCAGAACCTAGAACTTATACTTTAGAACCTAAATCAGAGGCCTAAAACCACAAGCTGAGTTCTCTGCAGCAGGCCTCAAATCATTGCGAGCTACTCACAGCCGGGCGAGCTGCTTGAATCCCTTGCCAAGAACTTTTGCCAGGACGAGTGCAGAGATCCAGGAGCCGTGCAGAGACCGCTGTATCCGGACAGACCAGACCAGTGCCAGACCCGACCACACCAGACCGTGCAGAACCGCAGACCCAGAGACCAGATCGCTGTGAAGTGCCGCTAGCCTGATTGATCAGATCCGTGACGGGACCCAGTCCTTCCAAATATATTGTGAGTACAGCTAGGACAGGGCAAAACCAAATCTCTTAGTTTAAAGTAATATAATTCAATCTATTTAACCTAAGTAGAACTGCCTTCTAACTGTCACCTGTCATTTGTAAAGCTGCACCACTGTCATTTGTCAATTCTGCAGCTGCAAAGCTGTCACCTGTCATTTTGAGTTTACTTTAAATCCAGCCCGGAGTCGCGAAAAGGGCGGAGGCAAAGTCTGTTGGGAGTCTGTGGAGCTGTGACCCCTGTGTCATTCCTGTGCTTGACCTGCGTGCCCGTGGCGCAGGCTGAGAGACTGGGAGTGAGGCGAGATTCATCTATAAATCAAGGAGTGGATTGGACTAGGGCTCTGGCCCTTTAAACCACCGCATCGGAGCATCTCAGCTTCTCAGCTGTGTATTCTTCACTGTTGTGAAGAGACCAATCACGTGACTGATCACGTGACCTGGACCAGCTGGATAAAAGGCCGACCGCGTCACCCTCGCGGCAATAAGCCCGGAGTCGCGAAAAGGGTGGAGGCAAAGTCTGTTGGGAGTCTGTTTGGAGCTGTGGGGCTGCTCGTGGTTGGAGGCAGCAGGAGGTAAGGATGAGTCCCGCCTCACCAAAGGAGATGGTGAATCCACTACATATCCCAAGATGCAAACCAGGAGCTGCGTGTGAGGTGGGCGTGCACTCGGAAAAGGACAGGCTTAAACGTCTGGAAGGTAAGAAATTAAATGAAAAAGAAGGTCCGGGAGGGGCCGAAGACGGGGTCCTCGAAAAGGAAGAAGTAGGGATTATGATTCCCTCCTAACTAGTTCCCCACGAGAATATGGAGGAAGGTAGGGTCTCACCGCAGCCTCTATACCCTCCATTTCCCATCACTAATGAGGCGGTTTCCACACATTTGCCAGTTGACATGTCTCTGCCACAGGTGACTGGGCAGTGTCCAAGTGGGAGAAGAGGAGGCATGCTGGAGGGGAAATCGAAAAGGGTGAGGGGACACTCTAAGGCCCTGATAAGAGACCCGACGCAGTCCAAAATAAAATGGCCTACTGCTAAGAGAGATGAGACCTCGTGGCCCGAGAGGAAAGCAGAATCAATATTGGGGCAGTTGGAAAAAGAAGGGGGGAAAGTGGGAAATCAGGGGCCCCTACTCAGGAGTGCCCTGAAGGGCACCACCGGAATTGGACCAACGTATTTTATGGAAAAGGAGGGAGTAAGCCACGGGGGAGCCCCTTCTTTTGACACCCATATAGGGATGAAAGAGGTGGAACACCTGGTCAATGAAGGGACAATACCATGCATGGCGAGAGATGTTGAAAAAGCAGGAGCTATCCTAAATACTAATTTAGCAAAGGAGGCGGAACCAAGCCTTTCAATAGAGGAAATAACAACGGAAGCAAGAGCAGAGATGATTGAAGAGCTGCCGATGGAACAGGATGCGGAGACAATCTGCAAAGGCCTGAAGGAAATAAGGCAAAAAATACAGTTTGAGGAGGTGGAAGGAGAGAACAACGTGGCTGAACTAAACACTGAAAACGCAGCTAATTTGCAAATATCAGTTGAGGAAACCTTGGAAAAAGATAACACCTTGACCTCGCCTGTAAAAGACGACAACCCTCCTGAGCAAACCCAGATACCAAATCAAAATATGGAAATCATAGTGGAATTGCACTCAACTCCTAGGCAAATCCCAATCGGCAAGATACAAATTCCAACAAAAACAACGGCAATTATGGATGAGTCATTAGAAGAAATAACATCGATACATGACGCTTTTTATATTGATGACATCGCTGCAACTCCAAACGCGGCCTTATATGATCGTCTACATCAACTTCTTAAAAGCAAGATGGATGAATCATTAGATAGAAATATAATAACTGACAAAATGTCTGGAGAGAAAAACGTAAGTGGAGGAGTCGAAACGACGCAAGAAATACAGACAGGATCAGATAAGGAGGATAATTGCAAGAAATGTGAATCGGAAGACCAAATAAAAACGAAGTCCACATTAGTGGAAAGTGGAAAAGGTGGTAGAAGGAAGCAGGGAAAGAAATCCCAAAAACAACAGTATTGCAAATTACTGATTAATCCACCTAAATTCAAAGGCAAAAAAAAAAAGTCGGTCTATAAAACGACCTTGCTGAATCTAACAAAGGCAGACTGTATAAAAAGCTACTTTGGCCCTACAGAACTTAAGGAAAAGTATACAGAAGAAGAAATATCTGACGCAGATCTACTAAATAGTGTGTTACAGACGGAAGACTGTGACACCACGCCAGTCACAGAGAGAGAGGATATTAGAGGGCAAGAAGCGAAGGAAGTTAATAATGCCCAGGTCAGATGGCATTTTAAGAAACCGGCCGTTAGACACAGACTACCCAGTGGAAAAGCGATCCTATCTACCACGCCTTTATCGCAAATGCAGGAGACCGAGACCCTTAGGCCTGAAACATCAGCTATAAGCACTCAGACCACTCTGTTTTTAACAGAGCCAATGGCAACAAAAAAAGTGTCAGTTACAAGGCAGACAACAGTTTTAATGCAAGAAGCAAATTCTGTGAATAAAGAGAAAGCCGGGACACAAACTGAATTTAATCTTAGTAAAAACGACGAAATGGACGGAACAGCTAGAAACCTAAACAGAAATATAAGATCGCCACAATCAAAAACGTTGGTAGAAAACATAACAACATTCACTAGTAGAAGAGGTAGTGAAGAACCCTCATCTTCAAACATCGACCCAACACAAAAAACAGACTTAATGTCTATAATGTCGACTCTAACCATAGCTCTAGCACCCTTCACAAAGCTATATGAGGCTTTAAATGATACAGCAAGGGACCAGACTTCCTTGATCGCCCTCATGAACACGAAATTAACATATCTGGAAGGATATGTAACAGCAAAAGACAGGTTATTGAAAATACATGAAGACGGGCGGACAGAGAAAGAGAACAGAGGAATTTCACCGACGAACTCAGATCTGGAGAAGAAGAATGTGATAGAAGGTGGGAAAAAAGTGTCCTCAAAAGAACCCAATGGAAACGCTAAAATAGCAAGAAAGGAGACCCAAGATGGGTTGGAAGTAAAGAATAAGCAGACAAAACAACAGAAAGAAAAAGTGGCTATAACCCAGAAGGGGAAAGAGAAAGAGGCAGGAACTAAAACAAATTTCACATTTGGAATATTCACTAATCAAAAATCAATTGTGAGCAGTCCACAATCATTAACAAGTACAGTGAACGATAATAGCCAGTCTAAACAAACAAGAAAGAAAATGTGTACGGAAAAAAATGCCAATAAGACAACAAATAAAATTATTACTAACTGTAGTCAACCGCTTGACGAGACAATAGATTCAGGAACTGATATAAGTGAATGGAGCGTATATACAGTGGACGAATACGAAACAGAAAATAACGCATCTCCAAGATTTAAAAGAAAAGCAGTCATACTGGACCTCTCTAACATGGAAATGGAACCTAAGAAGAAGGTTCGTATCATAGGAGAGAATGAAAAATCTGGAGAGGCTGATAAGGTTGCAAACAATCAAAAAGAAAATCAAGACAAGAGGCTGTTTACAATAGGGAAAGGAAATTTAACCCTAGAGGAAAGTAAGTGGACACAGAAATGTACAGCAGGCCGGAAAGAAGTTCAAAGAAAGAAATCCGACCAGAAGAAGGAAATAGGGGCTACTCCACCTAGAAATAAACCCAGGAACATCATGGATAGAAACTATTCTCCGACAAGCCAGAAACAAAGGTGGAGTAATGAGCAGAGACAAAAAATACCAAAAAAAGATCAAACTGAAAAATCATACCCGTCTAGAATACAAAGCTCTTGCATATTTCGTTTGGAACGGAAAAAAAGGTCTAAAGACAATCTAATTCTAAACAGAAATACAATCATTAACCTACTCAAACAGATTCCAAGATTACGATGCGTTGAAAATCGAGATTTATGGATGGTAGAACCCTGTGAAACTGGGAGAAAAGACTGTTCATATCTACATATTAAGTCAGAAGATATCAAAACGATGCTTGAGAACGAAACAGCAAACTTTGATATCCTGGGATATGATCTGAGGAAATCACGGATTAAGACGTCAAGACAAGAGGATCAGATAAAAGATACGCCTCATAAAAACATCGGAAATACTCAATGGGGAAACCTAAAAGGAAGGGAAAGGACGGGTGAAGTCGAACAAAATCAAAAACACCCAGTAAAGGAGAAAAAAGAAAAAGAAAACCAACATGGATTAAGAGGAAGTAAAGATTCGGCCCGCAAGAGTAACCATGGGTCGGAACATCTAAGAACATATCAAGATCGTTCTACGGTCAAAATGTGTATAAGGTCAAAAGAAAACCAAGGAGATGGATCTTTTTCCCCTAGGGACAACTATAATAGGGATGTGGATGACAAACTTTCACATAAAGAAAGAAAGCAGGCTAAATCAGAAAAGGGAAAAGATAATGCTTGCAATCGCGCAGCGGAAATTGTGAGGAGATCACCGCCAAACTGGTCATGGAAAGTGTCGGACACATATATAAAGATACACAACTAGCAACCAGAAAACCTGATCGGGATCCTTCAGGTTGATCAACTGGTAAAAGAATGTTCCTTAATGACACGGAGAAACTTTTTCATAGACATGGCCTCTTGGAATACACGAGGGTTCAGTCACCTAACTGTAAAGAGTGACGTGAATCTGGGGCAATGGGATATACTATGTCTACAGGAGACATGGTTAACACAGAAACCAGCAATGGATGGATATTCTACATTCGCTATACCCGCAAAACAGGGCCTAAAAGGCCGTCCCACAGCCGGCTTACTTACAGCAATAAGATCAGGTATCGGATTGGAGGTGATAGAACAACAAAACTCTTGCGATCAATTCCAAGTTTTAACAATATCCTGGAAATATACAGACAGCAGTAGTAGAGAAAAGGAAGAGCGCATACTACTAATTAACACGTACTGGAACCCAGAGTCAAGTAGGGACGAGTTATATCTGGAAAATCTTATAAGTATTCTAGATGAAAATGCGGAAAACCAAACGTGTAATCACACTATAATCACAGGGGATTTCAATGCTATATGCAAGAACATTGGAAACCAACGATCACATTTACCAAAATCTGCGCCAATCTTGAAAAGAGGTGAACAACTCGAAAGAATATTGAGATCAAGAGACCTGCACAACCTGCATTGGGTACGATCAGATAAAAACCTGGTGATCCCTTCTTGGCAAAGAATGGAACAATCAGGGACATTAGACCACACATTTGTGTCCAAGGAGCTGCTGGGAACTATAGTTAGTTTTGCGATAGTAAGGACTCAAAATAGTGACCACAATTTACAGCATATAAGGTGGGCGAACTTACAGAAACCCCAACAGCTCTTTAACCAAGATATAGATGTGAACATCAAGGAATCCAGGTTAAAACTGACGGAGAACGCAATAAAGCAGATTTCTGAAAAATACTCCAGGATAATGGATGGGAAAGTTAATACAAAAAAAAAGAAGTCAGAGAGGATGACGGATTACACACTTCTGTTAAATAAATATATGAAGACGACAAACAAAACCAAAAAGACCCCAATGAATCATCTTCATGCCTATAACCAGGAATTAGTAACAATAAGAAGAACTTTACGAAAACTAAAGCGGATGGCGATCAGATCCGATACTCAAGTAGCGCATGAAAGTTGGAAGAGCGCCAACAGGAACTATAAATCCTGGATAATACAAATAAGGCACTCCCTTTACCAGGCAGATTCGGAGCTAATGTTAAAAACATTATGCGGGAAAAAATCAAGAGATTTTTGGACCCTTATAAAGGGAACTATGATGTCATCTACCACCACACTACAAAACTGTGTGGGAGAAGGGAGCTGGATCTCCCACTTCTCCAACCTATATGCTCCACTGCCCGACATAGAGTGTGCCTGCCTGCAAAAAAGGAAAAAGGGGACTGACTCGCCGTGGGAGATCGCAACAAAGGAAGAAGATATCCTGGCAAAAATCAAAAAACTTACCAACTCAAGGGCCCCGAGGCCGGATGGGATCACAAATAGTGACGTAAAACAACACCAAGAAATATGGGCTCCCTTGATTAGTAACATCTTTAAAACCTGCAACCAGGAGCAAAATATACCAGCTTCATGGAGAAAAGCGATAGTGGTTCCAATCTTTAAACGTGGAAATCGAGAAGACCCATGCCACTACCGCCCAATATCCTTGTTGGATGTCATTGGGAAAATATACGGCGGGCTCGCCTTGGAAGCATTTCAAACCTGGCTCATAGCCAAAAACGGGGGAGATCCATTCCAGACAGGATTTGTAAAAAATGCAGGAACATCGATCAATATACTGACGCTAACAACAATCAAGGCCAAGGCTATGCAGACTGGTCAGCCCGTATATATGGCATTTGTTGACCTGGTACAGGCGTTTGACCAGGTCAACAGGGACAAACTATGGGAAAAGCTGGACGCTATGAAATGCCCTCCAGCTATTATGGGCCCGATTCAAGCATTGTACCAGGACACATTTTTTAAAGTAAGGCTTGGGCAAGATGGATTATTGTCGAGGGAAATTCCAACTTTCAGGGGAGTGAAACAAGGCTGCCCCCTGGCCCCGGCATTATTTAACGCATACATTGCTGATTACGCTGAGCACGAGAAGGTAATAAGATGCTTCCCTCCTGCTATTGGTGGTGAAAAAATATCGCGCTTGTTATATGCAGACGATATTATTTTGATGGATAATACGCCGATAGGTCTGCAAAGACAGTTGACGAATCTGATCATATATCTGAAGCAGAATAACCTAAAGTTAAATCCAGAAAAAAACAAAATAATGGCCTGGGAAGGCAAGAAAAAGAAGAATCAAAGCAAACAGAACTGGTTTGCGGAGGGGCTAAAATTGGAAAAAGTAAAAGACTTCAAATATCTGGGAGTCATGATGTCAATCAACGAGTCAGAAATAACAATGCAAAATCTGCTATGGACAAAGATAAAAACGTTAACAACACAAGCAAGGATGATTGACAAAAAATACGGGAAATTTTCATTATTGGCAGTTATCAACTTCTATAAGGCAAAGGTGGTCCCTGCAATCCTTTATGGAGCGGATGCAATGTTCCTAATACCTAACATACTGTGGACTAAATTAGAGAGCTATTTCTGGAAGAAAGTGCTTAATCTGGCACAATCTACACCTATACCACTGTTAAGGCGAGAGCTATGTCTCGTGTCATTAAAAGCGATCCAGGAGAGAAACATGCTAATGCTATATCGAAAGCTCCAACTGAAGAATAAACTAAAACCTTTGGAGTTGGTGAAAAACGAGATGACAACGAACAAGATTCGGGCAGTAAAAGATTGGAAGCTGAGAAATATGAAGTTATTGAAAGATCTAGATGTCGCGGAAGAGATACTTGAAACAAACCCAGCCAAAATATCAAAAAAACTATTTGAAGCAGATTGGATTAGGACAGAGGACATAGCGCGATCATATAAGCTGATGAAAGATTTCCCAACGGCCCCGAAAAAACTATACGATACAAGAGGTTATCTGAAAAAGTTCCCGGATAAAAGGCTGGCTAGAACATACTTGAGATTTCGATTAAATCAACTACATACTAACGAAATCCAATTTATAAGGAAATTGTCATCAGATAATAAATGTAGATACTGCAAATCAGAGGAGACAGTTGAAACTAGTCGACATCTTCTACTCGAATGTGAAGGTACCAATACATCGAGAGCAGCTTATCTAGGGAAAATAATGCAATCGTTTTCCACACTGACAGAGGATAACTGGTGGCAAGCCTTTAACGAAGGAGAAAATAACAAAAATGTGATCGCAGTAGCATCCTTCTTTGAAAACCTTAAGCTAACAACTAAGTAAAAGTAATAGGAGGAACTGCCAGGGGAATAAAAAGAATTTCATCGAAGTGAAAGACTTCATGTGTGAAAATGTGTGAGTACACGAAGAGACTTAAAGGATTAAATAAATAAATAAATAAATGGAAGGAAGCTTGCCAACAGAAACTAGTTAAAGACCTTAAGAATAACTAGAACTACGTAAAGAATCCAACAGGTCAGGCAGCGAAATAAACATTATGGGTCAAAATGGAGGACATGGAAGGGACTTTCTTTTCGTGCTTTCTTTGGGATCACTTAAGGCTGAAAGGGACCTCTTTGGAATCTATGGAAATATTGGACTTTTTTTCTTTATTTTTACCTTTGAAAAAATTGTTTGTACAATTAAATCAAATAAAAAAAATAAAAAAATCCAAAAAACGACCTTTACAAATTCGTTCATATCTCTGGAACCGTTTGGGCTACAAACTTGGTTTAACGTTCCTCTGAAAGCTTAGAATCTCAGCTTTTCAACAAGCCTAGACTTGCTACTCCGCGATTTGCGATTTGGTTAAAAATCCAGCCACGTGTAACCATCAGCAGTCATTTCTTTCCTTGCTAGAAATTTGTTTGCCTCTTAATCACCATCTCTGAATCATTGCTAAAGTGAGCCTGAACTCATCCCAACTATCTCTCACTCACCCCGAACCTCCAAAAGGGAATTAAAAGCATTTTCAGCATATTTCTCACTTCATTGCCACCACATTCAAAGCACTTGGGCCTGTGTTTTAAAACTCATACCGGTTTTCTCTAAGCTTGCTGGGGGGGAACTGAATTTCGTATTGTATTTGATTGCATTCCTGAGAACTGTGTGCTCCTCTTTCCATCTACTTCCATGTCTTACATTGCATAGGGGACGGGGGTGAATTGCCAGAGAAAAAGTGATTATATTATCTTTTGCTAAAATCATCTCAAGTATTTCTGTACTGCCTTTTATTCCTAAATGCTTTTCCCTTGAAATCATAAAAGTATTTTTGCTACTTGATCCATCCTATACTAACTCCTCATTGATTATAAAGAAGTGTGCTAGTGTCAGATTACCCATTGTTGATTAACATTATATTTATAAGGGCGATATCGATTATTAATTTATTATAAAAGCGTGGTATCTATATTTTGTCTTATTTCTCAAATAAACCTTTTCAACTTGCAAAACAGAACTACTTCTTGGCTCAGTGGGGTCAGGGGGATTCTAAGAGAGGGGTGTTATATGGGGTAGTCATCCAGAACTCATGAACTGGACATAAAGATATATCAATAAGGGTTACCATTCAGTATCCCAGACTAGGCATTGACTTAGCTGTAGTGTTGAATTGAATCTTCTTACAGCCCCCAATAGAGGGGCTAGGGAATGCATGGAACGGAGTGTGGACCAATCTGCCCGCACCCAGCAGATCCATGCATGGGCTATATTGCCATGTACTAGGGAAGACAAGTTTGATCCCAATGTTGTATGGGCACGTTCACCCCCACCCTCTCGCTGAAGAACTAAGTGAGTGCCACCGCATCAACTACTACGTACACCAACAAGCTGATTAACGCTTGCAAATCATTTCTGTCACCTAACAGCTACATTACGCTAGCTAGGGCCCTAGTACTCTGTAAAATCAATTATTGTAACATCCTTTTTCTAGGTTCCTCTTATATTCATGGGCATGTGAATCCATGCCAGACCCCATGCTGGAGAAGGAACAAGTTACTTACCTGTAACTGTTGTTCTACAGCATGGGTCTGGCATGGATTCACATGCTCATGAATATTCCCCGTCGTCAGGCTGGGAATCCTCGGTAAAGAAAAAATCAGTATCAGTTTCGTTTCTGATCTGTCTTTCGTAGTAGTAACCAATCACTGATCTCTGCGTCATACTGACCACAGCCAATGACTGCCCTCTCCCTAATGCCGCCTCTGGCAGCCATCTTCAGATTTGGTAGCACGTGAAGTGGCAGCATGACCAAGTGAAGAGTCGCAGAGGGGTAGGCGGGAGGGTTCGCATGTGAATCCATGCAGACCCATGCTGGAGAACAACAGTTACAGGTAAGTAACTTGTTCCTTCTCCAGCATGGGGTCTGGCATGGATTCACATGCTCATGAATATAAGAATACATAGCAGTACACACATGCACAACCACGGGAGGTGGCAAAAGGCTCAACATTAAGCAATACAAAAAACTCAACATTAAGCATCTCTTACCTCCTCACCAGGCTCACCTTAAGTGAACAGGTTGCGCAGCACTGCTTGGCCGACCCTGGACTCCTCCCTGGAATCCGGATCGACGCAGTCGAAACTCGTGAAGGTGTGCGTCGACCTCCACGTAGCAGCCCTGCAGATGTCCAGCAGGGGCACACCAGATAACGCCGTAGTAGCAGCAATCGCTCTGGTCGAATGGGCTCTCGGACGGCCTGGCAGCGGTCGGTTAGCCAACCGGTGGCAGTGCATGATGCAGCCGGAGAGCCATCTGGAAATAGAAGACTTCGAGAGAGCCTTCCTTTGATTCACAGGTCCGAAGTTCACGAATAGCTGTGATGTCCTCCGAAAACTCTTTGTGCGGTCCACGTAGAACTTCAGCGCTCTAGCCACATCCAGCGAGTGCAAAGTCCTCTCGGCCGGCGACGAAGGAGACAGGAAGAAAACAGGTAACACCAGGGGCTCGTTAAGATGGAAGTCCGACGGCACCTTGGGCATAAAGGAGGGGTGCGTTCTAAGCACCACCCTCGAGGCATGGAAAGTCAAGTACGGTGCTTTGCAGGATAGGGCCTGGATCTCTCCGACTCGTCGTGCGGAGGTAATGGCCACCAGGAATGCAGTCTTCCACGACACAAACTTCATCGGTGCGGAGTGCATCGGCTCGAATGGGGGCCCCATGAGCCTGGTCAGCACCACGTTAAGTTCCCACGCCGGGGCTGGGGCCTTCACCGACGGGAACGACCGGAACAGTCCTTTCATAAACTATTTACCAGTTGATGGGACCACAGGGACGTCCGTCCTGCGGTTCTGGTATATCTGGAGATCGCCGCCAGATGAATCTTAATGGAGGCATGGGCTAGCCCAGCCTTTGCCTGCGATAGCAGGTACGGCAGCACTTGAGGGGCCGTAATCCGTAGGGGGTTGATCTTTTGTGCTCGGCACCAGATAGAGAACCTCTTCCACTTATGACCGTAGCATTTGACAGTCAAGGACACCCTGGCCTTTGCAAGAACCTCTCTGCAATCGGCCGGTATATCGTAGCCTCCAAACTCTAGCGCTGCAGGAGCCAAGCCTGCAGGTTCAGCGACGCCGGGTCGTGGTGGAAGATGGCGCCTCCTTCTCTGGAGAGAAGGTCCGCGTCCGCCGACAGCTTGATGGGAGGGGACGTTGACAAGTCCAGAAGGTCCGGGAACCAGATCTGCCTGGGCCACGCCAGTGCGACGAGGATCATCCTGCACCGGGACCTCTTGAGCTGGTTGATGAGTCGAAGTAGCAACGGCAACGGAGGGAACGCATACAGGTATAGGCCATCCCAGGGGAACAAGAACGCATCGCCCTGCTTCTCGGCTGGGGAAACCTGCTGGCAAACCTCTTGCACTTCGAGTTCGTCGCTGTTGCGAACAGGTCGATTTGAGGTTTGCCCCATCGTCGGAAGAGTTGATCAACCTGATCCTGGCGCAGTTCCCACTCGTGACACGCGCGCAGCTCCCTGTTGAGCGAGTCGGCGATGGTGTTTCTTTCTCCTGCCAGGTGGAAGGGAACCAGGAACATCCCCTGGGCGACCGCCCAGTGCCACAGATCCTGTGCATCCTTGGATAGGGCTGGGGATCTGGTGCCTCCCTGCTTCCGTATGTAAAACATTGTCGTGGTGTTGTCCGTGAAGATCCGCACCACCTTGCCCTTGAGCGACGGGAGGAACGATTTGAGAGCCCAGAACACGGCTCGGAGTTCCAGTACGTTGATGTGCAGGAGCCTCTCCTCCGGGAGCCAGAGGCCTCTTGCGTGGAGATCTCCGGTGTGGGCGCCCCAGCCTTCCAGGGAGGCGTCCGTCGTCACCGTCTCCTGGTATGCCGGCGTCTGAAAGTCCTTGCCTGCCGTGAGGTGCGCTCGAACGCCCCACCACAGAATCGCCCGCCGGAACACCTCGTTGAGGGGGACGCTGTCTTCGAAGGTGCCCGTCGCCTGCATCCAACGGGCGTCGAGAAATTCTTGAAGAGGGCGCATCCGTATTCTGCAGAGGCGCACCAGGTAGATGCAGGAGGACATCATCCCCAGGAGGGACTTGATGGACCTCACCCTGGCCACGTCCGTGGCTAGCAGACGCTGCACTTTGCCTAGAATGGTCTTCGTCCGTTCTTCTGACGGTGCCGCCAGGCGCCTCACTGTATCGAGCTTCGCTCCCAGAAACAGGGCCACCTGCGACGGCACCAGGTGGGACTTTGGGTAATTTATGGCGAATCCCAGGTCTGTGAGTAGCTGGACGGTCCTCGCAGTGTGTTCGATGGCGAGTTCCCTCGTCCTTGAGCGGATGAGCCAGTCATCCAGGTAGGGGTAGACGTGAATCCCCTGCAGGCGCAGCCGCGCTCCACAGGTGCAGGCACTTGGTAAAGACCCTGGGGGCCGACTTCAATCCGAACGGCAGTGCTCTGAATTGGTAGTGGCGTCCCTGGACGATGAACCTGAGGAACTTTCGGTGACTTTTGAGGATGGGAACATGGAAGAAAGCATCCTCCAGGTCCAACGACGATAGAAAGTCGCCTTCCTCCAGCTGTCCCAGCACATGCTGGAGGGTGACCATCCTGAACTTTTGTGACCTGATGTATTTGTTCAAACGACGAAGGTCCAGGATGGGGTGCCAGCCGCCCGTCTTCTTCCTGACGAGGAAGTACCTTGAGTACACCCCGGAGCCTCTTCGGGACAAGCTCGATGGCGCCTTTCCTGAGCATCGCCCGTACTTCCAACAGCAGTTGCGGGACATGATTTTCCTTCCTGGCCACAGGTGGAACGTGAGGGCACTTCTTCAGGAATTCGATAGAGTGTCCTCTTGCCAGGGTATCCAGCACCCAACGGTCGATGGAGATGGACTTCCACACGCCGACAAACTTTGTCAGCCGGCCTCCCACCGGGGTGCTTTGGTGGGGGCCCGAGGCCACGGCCGGTTCAGTCCTGCTTGGAGGTGGTGGCCTTGCCGCCCTGGCCACCTTGCCGACGGCGGCGAGGCGCTCCCTGCTTGCCGCGACCCCTGTAGGCCTCCTGAGACGAGGAGCGTGCCGCCTGGCGGTAGGACGACGAGCCAACGCTGGATCCCTTGGAGGCACCCTGTCTGCCTCCGGAGCTCCGAAAGGGCCGTCGTTGCTGAAGGGCTCCTAGGGCGCTGGCCGTCTCCGTCTTTATGGCTTGGAGGGATTCGTCCACCGCCTTACCGAACAAGTTGCTGCCGTCGAACGGCATGTCCAACACCCTGGTCTGGACGTCCTGACGGAAGTCGGTCGCCCGGAGCCAACCCCGTCGTTGTAGGCAAACACCGTTGCCCAGGTGGCGGAACCCGGTATCGGCAATATTGGTTGCCACTGTTATGGCGTGGTCCGACGCCACCTCGCCTTCTTGAAGTATCTCCAGGGCCTCGGACCTCTTGTCGTCCGGTAGGAAGTCCAATATGGGGGCCAGCTTAAACCAGAGCTCTCTGTCGTAACGGGCTACGATTGCCAGGGCGTTGGCCGCTTTGATCGTCGTCGCCGCCGACGAAATGACTCGGCGCCCCATGGCGTCCAACTTCTTTCCCTCGCCGTCCGGCGGGGAATTCGACGTCGAGGCTCCTGACCCCGCCGCTTTCTTCTTCGCCGCCGCCGAGACGACCGAGTCTGGCGTTGGCTGGGCCCTGAGGCACAGGGGGGTGGTTTCGGGGACCCGGTACTTCTTCTCGTACCGGTCCCGTTTGGCTGGTGCCGTGGAGGGGTTCTTGAGAACCGACAGGCCCTCCTCCCAGATGTCATTGATTAGAGGCACCGCGATGACAGTCTTCCTCTTGGCCTCCCGGCGCTGATAGAGGAAACCTTCCTTTTTCTGCTCCACCGGGCAGAGCTGGAACAATTCGGACGCCCTGGCGATCATGGCGTGGGATGAGCCAATCTCGTCAGGCAGCGAGGCACGTGCGACAGGAGACCTGTTCCGTCGTCGTCGCCGTCGCCCTCAGAACCCGTCGTCGAGCCCATCGCACATCTCCCGACTCGTGGGAGGATGAGGAGGGAACTGTAGGCCTTACGGGGGCGAGTGGAGGAGAGGGTTGGGTCCTCCGTCGTTTGTTCTGAGGACTTCCCGACGGGCCAGGTTGCGGGTCCTCCAGCCTGGGCCGTGGTAATCTCGTCCTTATCTCAGAGCATAAGGACTGGATCGCAGACAAAATGGCTGCCGAGCTATCCTGAGGCCTAGGTTCCGGCTGCGGCGGAAGGAAAGGCTGCTCTTCCTCAACATCCTCGTCTTCCTCGGTTATCTCCCGAGGATCTCCCTTACGGGATCGGACCTTCTCGAATTGGACTTCGAGATTCCTCACGGCCTCGGTCAGTTCCTCCTCCGAGGCTGACTCCGAGCTCGAGGAGGCTATCGTGCCCCCCCTCGCTTCTTCCATCATGGTGGCCATGACGATGGGCTGAAAAGAGGATTCCCTCCTAGGTGGCAGGGAAACTCTAGTCACGGAGGCAGTCTCCACTGGCGGGTTCTCTGCGGCTTGGCCAGAGTCGCTGCGATCGCCTCGATAGAGGCCTTTGCCTGCTGGGTAGGGGCCTTCACCACCTTAGGTGCGTCCCGGGCCTTCTCCTTAGGGGGAGGGGCGACGCCTCGCTCCCCCTCTTCCGAGATCGGACGGGGCTTCTCCCGAAGCTTACCCGGGGTCTCGGACTTCCTCTTCCCCAACTCCGGAGCGCTGGCTCGTGGTTGACGGTGCCGGGGAAGGCGCGCCCTGCCTGGCGACCGAAGAGCCCGACCTTTCGGCGCTCCCGGAGCCAGCGTACTCGCAGCGCTTGGCCTGGTGTTGGGCCCCCGTCGCCGGGGCGCCCGCACAGGACTTAGAAGCCCGCTCGGACCCTTTCTTCTTCTTCTCACCCGTTGAGCCCTTCTCCAACCAGCTGGCGAGACAGGATCGGCGGTCCGTCATGGTCCGCTCCGACAAGTTCTTGCAGAACTGGCAGTCCTTCTCTACATGAGTCTTGTCCCCATGAAGACAGTAGAGGCATTGCGAATGTTCGTCCTCCTTAAACACATTCTGCAGCCCGCATCCAGGGCAGCTGCGAAACAGCTTGGTCCGGGTGACGAACTCGCGTCCTGGGCCATCTCGAAGTAGGCCGCAAATCTTCTGGAATCCTCCAAGAAGTTGATTCGACGAAATCTTCACCCTTGAGGGGCGTAGGAAAATCCTGCAACGGGTAGCCGTTAACGGGAGTAGAAACGGTGGAGCCTGAGGCTCGATTAACCGAAAAAATGTGAAGATTCACCTGAAAAATCGCGAAACACGCAGTAAAAGCTTGAGAGCTAAGCACGAGGACTCCCAACACTTGAACTTGCGGTAAAAATCTGAAGATGGCTGCCAGAGGCGGGGCTTAGGGAGAGGGCAGTCATTGGCTGTGGTCAGTATGACGCAGAGATCAGTGATTGTTTACTACTACGAAAGACAGATCAGAAACGAAACTGATACTGATTTTTTCGTTACCGAGGATTTCCAGCCTGACAACGGGGAATATTCATGAGCATGTGAATCCATGCCAGACCCCATGCTGGAGAAGTATATTAATGGTATTTATGTGGTCTTAGATGGTTTTATTATGAATTATTTCTTAGTACAAATTTGTAATTATGTTGTCCTTTTAATGTATTTCTCGTTTGATTTCAAGAATGTATTTTTGTAAAGGTTTACTTTTTTTAACCAATAAACATATTTTAAAATATTTGCCTAGACAACCCACCAAATCTCCCACACATCATTAAATATGAACTTTTCTTGTCTGTCCCACACAGGTTCAACTACTACCTGACCTGTTTGCCTTATTGAAAAACACTTGTCTCTTACATATATACTCTAGAATACCCTCAGTCCTTTTGGGCTACTTAACTGCAACACAATAAAAGACACTAAATAAATAAATCTAAATGGAATACTATGTGAATAAGGAGGGTGACCTTTGACAGATTGCAGGAGATTAGTTAGACTGTGTCTCTATGTCTTCATGATCCACCAGAATGAAAGAAAGTAATGTTTTATTTCTAATATAAGATGTCATCCTTTTAGCACTGTTACACAACACGTATTATTTAAACAAAAAAAGAAATTGATGGGGTTCGACCTTTGCATAATTCTGTGTCAGCCCAGTATAGCAGCCAATGGGTGCTGGGAGCTACAGCAGTAATATGCAGATAATGGTAAAAAAGGTGGACTTTGAAGAACTGAGAGCAGCAAGACTGTAGCTCTGATTAATAGGCTATCTGGCAGGAGTTGCATAGTTTTGAGTTAGAAAATTCATGGCCAGGCAGAAGTGATAAGTTGGGGACTTGCGTCATATTGTCCAGGACAGACTATATGTGTAGTCTGTGTCTTAGGGAATTTCTTGAAGTACACTCTGGTGGCAGTGGCAATAAATGGTTCTTTTATCTGTGAGGGGTCAAAGGCAGAGGGGAGCCATATCAGTGGACGGATATAGCAAGGGGTAATGTTGCAGTGTGTGGTTCTCTTTGATCAGGGTCTGGTAGTGATTGATAGGTTCCTCTGACTGAGGTGGAAAACATTAAGTTGGATGAGTGTTGTTTGAGCTTTATAGCTCCTAGTGGTCTTGAATGATGTTTGGGCGCTGGGCATACTGCGGAATCGAATTTTGGATGACTACAGGGTTGCATGGCAATGCTTTGTGAAACATCCAATCTGTGTTTATGCTTCTGGTTTGTCCTGCAGAAACTGTCAATACTTCAAAAGAGACTAAGTCTATGACATGTACAACAGCAATAAAACCTCCCTTTTATTGCGGGTCATGCATCTCCTTAAGCGCCATTACATTCCTTTGCATTCCCGGCACTGTGTGAAGTAATTGTACACCAGCCAAAAGCGCAACTTTCAATTTTCTCCACTTTTTACTGAAGACCTTTCCCCTGATCTCAAAAAGATCCCCCAATCATGCTTGATTCCTCAAGATGTCTAAGCTCGCACTAAATCAGTTTACAGTTGACTGTAATAAATACAAGCTTCCATCTGCTATCACTGTCTTATTAGTCCTAGACTAAACCTTATTTTGATCTATTTTTCTCCTATATGGACCATTTGACAAACTATCAGATGATCGACAAACATGGCTAACTTTCTGCTTAAAAGCTCATGCAGCATTCAATGATTTCACGGCCACCATCATGAACCTTTAACAGGGACTGAAGCGACAGTGATGGAAAGGCAGTTCTTTGGGATGGTTTCTTCAAGCGCCATGTAGAATGTGGCCTCGAGACACAGGGGTCGCCAGCCAGGCTGCTCAAGGTTTGTCATGGCAGCTTCTTTAGACACATGGATGGTGGAGGTTGTTTAAGTTTTCCCTTTTGTGTGGCATGATGGATTTTTCTGGGGCTTTAAGCTTTCCAATGACTTGCTCTATGGATTAGAAGAGGGGATATGCTGTGGATAAAAACACATTTTATACTTCAGCTGCAAGGTGGCAAAGAACATTCCAGGAAATCCACCCTTGATTGTGTGGACAGAGCCTAGCCATCATGTATATATACGCAGGAACCACCGTAAAGTAGAAAATCTGAAGAAAGGACTGCAGATCGGGAAAGATGGCTTTCACTTCCAAAAGGGTGCCGGATAGGTTTCTCATCCTGGAAGTAGGGACTACAGCAACACTTTGTCAGATAAAGTAAAAGGTGTGCACACGCCTTGTGCACCAAACCCCAATCTGACCATACATCCTTGAACACCACCACAACCTCAACCTCTGAAATTGCCCATTGGCGATCATGCCCTTTCCAGCATTAGACCACACACTCTTAATAGCAACATTTTACTGTGGAGAGCCCCGACTACAGCACTGTACAGGTCTCACTGCAATGTTTGCTGGAATTTTAGTGAATGTCGCCGGTACACTGAAGTCTTTGTGGGGAATTCATACTGCGATCAGAAAAAATATCCTTTTGGATTCTTCTTAAAACTAACTTTTTCCAAGAGTCCAGCGAGAGACCCAGGAAGTGTATGGCCAGGAGAATGTATTCACGATCACAGTCTTACAATCCAACAGAAAGACTAGTCTACTGAGAGATCTTGGCCCTCCCATAAGGTGTGTTAATTCTCAGCTCTGGGGCATCTTGGAAGCCGTGGATCATCATGCTGCTTTCACTGTGAGAAAGGGAATTTAACGTATGAAAATGATTTGCTGAACCCATCGCAGAGTCGTATACTGATCCAGTCAGGAGATTAGGAAGCTATCTCATACAGCACATTTGGCAAGTCATGTTATTTCTACACCGCCCCTTTTCTTAGCAGAACCCTCTAATCTTTAAACTAAGGTCCAAGATGATCATCGGCAAGGAATGGCATGTAATGGCCTTATCAAGTGGACTGGGATCACCTTACCAATGCCTTTCTTCTATTCATTCCATAGGGTTCCACTGTGCGCACTTTAAGCGTTCTATGAGTCCCACCTGCTGGAACATTATGTGGGTTTTCAGTGCCCCCCACTTTCTGCTCACCCCTTCAAAAGTGCAAATGTTGGGGTCCCCAGAACCCCATATGTCATTCCTCCTCATGGACGCCCAAGCCCTAGGTCTGCCCATATTCCTTTTGTCAAATGGGAGATCCCTTTAAATCATGCCATTCACAACAGCTGAAAATGAGATGAGAAAAGAGGAGCATGTAGCATATGAAACTGCTGATATAGCTATAGCCTGCCCTGAAACAGCCACAGCCTCTTAAGCAGAGGGCATGAGGTGGCGAGAAACATGTCTCCAAGAAGCTTTGGAAACATACAAGAAGGTTAAGTCAAAGTGGATTGATTGGAGCCTGGATTAAGAAACATTGATGTATACATTTCAATTTCCTGATCACAGAGCGGCAACATCGTGCTAATAATCTTCCAGAAAAAGATACAACGGCCCGACCCTGTGGAAGATCCGGCCCGTTCCATCAGGACACTGGGGCCTTTCAACACCACTCAACCAGCCAAAAAGATATCACTGCTGCTTAAACTGCTAAACATTGAGATTCAATATCAGAATACACAACCATGCGGTATATGTGTAGTGTGTAGGGAATGGCTCCACATGCTTAGGTTATGGCAGAGTTTGGATGCCCCAAACAGCGAAATCAAGGGTGGGTTTGGCACTTAATATGGCAAGGCATATTGCAAAAGGAGGGGAGTAGTATGAATCCCTTGATCTTTTCACCATTGAACTGGTGGCTCTCCAGATGTTTTGGCCTACGAATCCCACAAACCCTCACCATTAACTAAACAAGCTAGGGCAGGTGGGAGTTGTAGGAAAAAACGTCTGGCGAGCCACAGGCTGCCTACCTGGGATCACACTAGTAGGCAGAAGCTTTTTAGTAGTGAAACATTGGTTTACATAAGAAGGAACAGCAGAATATCTGAAAAGATGTACTATTGCTCTATGGAAGCCGAGATGCGTGTTTTTTTAAGGCTTAAATCTTAGTGCCCACTTCCTTCCACCAGTTTTTATTCTTCTTTATTATAATTGTTTAGCGCCTGTGCCAAAGCGCTGCCCAAAAACTATATAAAAACAGATACAAAGGAATACGAATATATACAGGCCCTCAACCTCTGAGGAACACCCAAGTGGAGCGTAAGAGAATAACAAAAACCAAACAACAAGGAGTTGGCTATTACTTTGTTCTAAATCAATGAGGTCCAAAGCCCTATGCAAGAATCCTCAACAAAAACAGAGTGTTATTAAAGGTTATTTAATAACCTTTTTTCCTTATGTAACCTGTATTCTTGTCAAATTTAGGGGTGGAAAGAAGGAGGCATTGGATGGTGGCGTGGTTTAAATCCAGACCGCGGGGTCGGCGGGGTAGAAGAAGAAGACATTATCGAAGTAGATAACACGAGGCGCGCTGAGTTCTCAAAGCAAACACGTTTGCGGAAAAAACGAAACTGAGGCTACAGGCGCCGTGCGTGCTACTTATAACATCCAATGACGTCACCCTCGACGGAGGCCTTCGAGGGACATCGAGCCGACGCCATCGACGCATGACGCCCTCTGCCGAACAATATCCAAAGCAGCACAGCTGTGGACATTACATGTCAAAGATGTGGAATACATTGGAGGACACAATCCATTCGAAACAGTGGTTTGGGATTATAACTGTGCACTGGCCAGGCTTATGCATGATTTTCTAAATCTTTCGGTCCCATTTAATCCTAGTAAAGGCAATATATGTTCTACCACCACCCTGGGCTGTCAGAATGCAGTTTGTTTCTTTGTGCAAGGTGTCTTAGAAGACCCTAACGTGGGGAAAATATTTAAAACACAGCTGTATTATTAAAGAGATCAGGGTTATTTGGATAGGCATAGCCTAATCGGTTTGGAATCGAAATCATCCCAGAACTGTTTATTATTTTAAATTAAATATATACTTGTCACAGATTTCATAAAGTAAGTTTCTTTAAAACAATAAGCCCAGCTGATGGCCCTGAATATAAATGCATTCTTGTATAAAGCAACACAGTTTGCACAGATTTACGCCTCATGCAAAAGCGATTTCAGAAATAGAATTGAGCTACTATGTGAGTAGTTTTGTTTTTAAGAGTAAAAAAAAAATCAAGCAATTCAGTTATTGAGCAAATCATTCAAAATATTTTCTTTTTGCAATCTGTTTTCTGTGGGTGGAGCAGGTTTACTCGGGAAGGCTTTACTATAACTAACCGTGTACCATTCTGCAGCCGGGTCACATAGCTGGCTATCAGTGCATGTTCATCGGCTATTCGACTGGACGCGTCCACCCTGTACTGTGACCTGGTAAATAATGAAAGCAAAGAAAGCAGACAAGCAGGAATGGGGAAACAAAAAAGTAATCATGAAATGAAAATGAATAAAGGAAGCACGCAAATGAAAAATACAAACTCAAATGAAATTAACGTAAGAGACATACAATGGAACACAGGCTTTTTTGCTCTACTTTCCAGCTGCTTGCAATCATTTCTGCAACAGCAGCTGGAGTCTCCAACTTTTAAAGTATTATACAAATACATATTTGAATATATACTATTAAAAGCAGCTCTGCAACGGAAATAATCGATAACAGGAGTTTTGACTGCAGCAGATTCCATCGAAGTAGATTTCGTCAAAATGCTTTTATCAGATTTTGCGGCAAATATATGTGGAGGGTGGGTTTAGGCTAATAATAATGCACGGGTGTTAAAGAGGGGGGTGTGTGGGGTCTCCGCCTGCATATGATGATGACATGGCATTTGTAACGTGCCTATACACAAGTGTTTCAAGGCGGGCGAGGCAAGGAAGGGGGAAAAGAGGGAGGACAGAGACAACCATCTTACTAGGCCTGGTGACATTGAGATTGCGCAAGTGCAGGGGAAGGGGAAGGGGAAAAGTGCCAGGGGAAAGGGGAGGGGGCAGTGCTGTACATGGATAAAAACAATAACAAGAAGTGCAGGCGGCAGGTGCAAGGGTAAGTGCAGACAGCAGGTGTCCAAAAGTGCAGGTAGGGGGACTGTAGAGTTACAAATACAGACCCAAGTGCAAGGTTTGTCGGGAGGCAGTGCAGGTTTGAAATTGGGCGGGCAGGGACCTGCGCCTGAATCAGAGGGTAGCCAGGTGACCAGTGCAATATCAGACAGGAAATCAGCAGGGGAGAGGAAGAGAGAAGGCAGAAGCAAAGAGGAAGGTCTTGTATGGGCTTCCGGAACTGGAGATGGCTACCCTCAAGTTTCAGAGAGGCAGGGAGGCTGTTCCAGAGGGAGGCCCCAGCCGAAGAAAGAGATCTACCACCAACTCGTTGCTTGGAGAAGCTACTTACCCGGAGGGGCGAAGAGCTTGAGTAGGAAGGTGTTTGCGTAGAGAGAGTTGGAGGTATTGAGGCCCCAGGCCCCAGAAGGCCTTGTGGACAATGCAGAGGGTTTTGAACTTAATCCTTGCAGCCACTGGGAGCCAATGCAGAGATTTAAATGCTGGAGAAATGCAATCTCTGCGCTATATTTGCAGCATAATCAACCAGTAAAAAAAATACAAATTAGACAATCTACTTTCATAAAATCCTTTCAGCCCAATCCCAAAGAACTGAAATTAACCACTTAATAATTTCTGTGTCTCAGCCAAGGGCATACAATCACAGATAACCTAGACCCAAAAGATACCAGCATTGTTCTGTGTTGCTGACAATTTCTAGAGCAGCATTTATCAAAATTGTGTATTTTGAACATTTGTCATTCACCCTCATTTCAAACGCATTTCAAGGGATGCAAATGTGGATTATCCTTCACTCTGAAATTTCCCTAGAAACAAATGGGCATAATATCTTTTTTGCAAGTGACATAATTTTCCAGTGTGCTCTAGCTCTCAGGGATACAATGCCCAACTCGTATCTGATTGCATGTATCAGGACCGAGTTAGGTACACGTAACGTCCTTCTCCAAATCCGAGCTTCAAGAGTTGGCAAATACTCCAAGGTGGATAAGGGATAAACATCCGAGCCATATATGGTTTTGGGGAGGATCTTACTTTCAGAGTCTTTATAAACAGTTTCAAGGTGTATCCACCATATCGAGAATTTACCCTCACCAACTGATTAGCAAGAGAAGAAGTTTGATTCTTAAACCACTGTTGAAGCTTTGTTTGACCAGGTTTAGATTGTAACAAGAATCCCAGCGAAATCAACAAGTCGACTTTCCTAACTGGCGCCAAACCAATACGCCATCGGAAAACAGTCTCTTTCCTACCCTTAGCATTGCATAATGTTTGTCTTCCCTGGATTAATCTGAAGAGCATCGTTAGCCATAAAAACAGAAAATGCGTAAATTAACCTTTGCAGTCCTACCGGGGGTACAATCAAAAATGAGAAAGTCGTCCGCGTAGGACAACGAAAGTGGCCTTAAAGGATGGAATTTTTGAGTAATAAAGGCAGCTGATTTTAAGTGATCACCTACATCAGACATAAAAAGATTGGCAGGCAGGGTGCCAAAACGCATGACAATGATCTGGAATAATTTAACCAAGCTTATTTTAGAATCGGAATACAAACCCACTATCAGCTTTAAAAGACCACTATTGACTAACGGCCTTGAAACACTATTTTGTTGTACAGGCGCCTAACAAATGCACAATAAATAAATAAATGGGACTCCCCACTGATGAAGTTTGGACCAAAGATGATTATGAGCCACAGCATCGAAAGCGCTGTAAGATCGATGGAAGCAATAAAGACTGAGACATACTTTCCTTCCCAGGCCAGATGTTGGATACTTTTAACAATCAAGCCATTCAGAGATGTTCCCAGATTCCTACTGAATTCAATTTGCCATTTCTCTATCCTGCCAGCCTACCAGTCCATGTTTCGGGATGGGACAGCAAGATGAGGCAAAAACCTTGCTGTCCGCATCTAAAATAGCGACCGGTCTATAGGTTAGGGTGTTAGTTCTAACTCCCTTTTCATAGATCAGCACTAAGTAAGATGTGGACCATGAAGCAGGAAAGAGACCAGAACTCAGCACACTTTTAAACAATACAGTCAAGGTTGGACAATTTATTAGGGCCAGGCACGCAAGGAGAGCTCATCTTCATACTTGCCTCAAAGACGTTATCATAATCAAAGATTAATTTGTTCAATTTATCATTCAGGTCCCAATCAGGGAGGAATAAACGCTAAATCGCCCATGGGTCTAGAATATAAAATTTGAAACTGGGATACCGAATCGATCTCAATAATAACATTGATTTGCTTACCGGATTGGGAAGATTCCACGTTATTCATTAATCGTCAGAAGACCTGGGTGATTTTGTTACTTAAGGTGGCAAACATGGCTTCTGCATCTTCTTGACTCCTCTTCACATGACCACATCGAATCCAGTTCCTGTATGACTAGTGTGTCCGCCTAATCAGACCATTTCCCTAGCAACCTAACTGCCTTCCTCATTTCACACTTTTTCGTTACCACCTCTGTATTATACACGTAAGGGTACCTATGGTGCTTATTCACTGGTAGGTAATCGATTAAACCTAACTCCCCAATGTACGGTCCTAATGTGAACTTAGCCACTAACATAGTGATCACTAAATGGAGAAAAAGTGATAGTCAGCTGACTACAGTTATAAGCTCCCCTCAAGCACCCTGACCATTGTCTATCCTTGTGTTGCTTAATCGAACAAACTACATCGCAACCATCATAATCCTCTCGGGACATAGGATCTATGCACTCAGAATTTAAGTCACCCACAAATATTATGTGACCGTCCATATTCTGCTCACGCCAGCCATTAATACATCTTATTAAGTAGTCTGAGATGTCGACCACATCTGAAATTCTCTTGTGCCAATACACATTAATAATTCGAAGATGGAGGGTCACATTTCCAGATATTTGAACATGAGTTAATAAGGTGCCAAAATAAAAATCCAGAAACATCACGACTGAGGCATCTGACCCTGATTTCACCAGGGTTAGGAGTCCGCAATACAGGCGACCCAAGTTGCCTCGTCTAGCAACCTGAGATATCACTGTGCAACCATCAAATGAGGGAGGATGTTGAAGCCAGGTCTCTTGAAGGCAAACTACCATTTAAGACTTGAATTCAAGACCCACGCTAGGATTAGTAAATAGTTGAATATGCCCCCGTGTGTTCCAGGACAGAGAAAGGGCACCCACCCATTATTAAGAGGGCCCAATGCTGTTCCCTATTTATGCTGCGTCACATTTAGTAACCAGGACCAATAACAAGTCTCTTCTGAGACCTTCATCTTGCATTTAAGGGCCTGAATCTCCTCACCCAGTTGTTGGTCATACTCAAACCCACTGACCACAGTACCAGTCATTCTTTCCTGTATATACTGTGTTAAGTCAAAACCATATGCCCGTAGAGATTCACGTTCATCTAAAACAATATCAAAAACGAATTTAGATTTAAAATAGACAACCGACCTATCAGTCCTATATCTATCAATACACTGTACTCTTTTAAGACCATACGGTGAAATACCTACCAAACTTGGCACTTCCAAGAATAGGTGAAGGATATTTGTCAATTAATATTCAAGGGTCTATTCTCTGGAGTAACACTTCCAAATAGAATTCTGTAAAGAGATTCAGACTCAATTGGCTCATGCTCTGTTCCCCAAGCTTGTTTACGAATATCACCCAGAGCCCCAGGGCTCAAAGGTCGACGCTCAGAGGAACCACCAGCATTATTCATGTAATGTTTTGAACATTCACAGAACTAATGTTAGTAACCAGGTTAGAAGGGTGGCCCGCCATATCTTTCACCTGGGACGGACCAGTACCCAAAAAACAAGTGTTCTCCAAATGTTGCTGCCAATGGACAGAGGTACCAAACTCCTGATCTTGATGACTTTGCATCAAATGTTCGTCAACCAGGGGTAACACTGTCGATTTTTGAGCTATCGTATTCAATACTTCCGTAGAGAGTCTAGAAACTGTTGCTGAGGCCAATATTGAAGCAATAAGCACCTCCATGAGACAGGCAAGAACAGGCAAATTTGGAAGCAAGGTCATCATGATGACATCAGAAGAAGAAGCTGGTGTATCCACAATAGAACCCATGACAATGTATATCCTTGCATCAGCAGATACATCTCTCATAACAAATTTAGTTAGTGCCATTTTCACTGATGGCTGCAACATCAAAGTTCTCAGGAATTGCAGAGAAGCTTGTGTATTCAACTTTAAAGCAGGACAGTTTTCACATTTCTTCCTCTAGGGGCATTCAGTTTCATTATTTTCAGTGGAATGGGAGCTGAGGCATAATTTAACACTGCAGGGACTACTGAACCACAATTAGTCACCCACATCTATGCGGGGGACTCATTCACACAACCTCAGTATCAAATGAGGGCCCAGGGAGAGGAGAGGGCAGAGGCCTACTAGTGGAAATAGCAATTTCCACAGGTGCCTTCAGTGGAGAGACATTGTGTTCTCAGTATGGATATTGAGCAACAACTCATCCTCTAAATAGTTGTCTCACGAGGCCGTCTGCGCCCGGGCCTCCGTAGACACAATGTCCAGTGGCGCCATATCAGAATCCCCCATCATTGGCTCCTTAACCAGCCCCACGGCCTTCATCCCGGGAGCATTCCTTGGTTGCGTGAGTACTCGATCCTTGACTTTAAATAGACTTTGGTTAAACAAAAATTATTTTGCTGACACATGAAGTTTTATGTTATCAAATTTAAATAAGAGATTCTAAAAGCACATAGTTCGCTTTCGTTTCAACCTTAAGGCCCTCATACAATGAAACTAAGACATGGTTTATATCCACCAACGACTGCACCACTGGTGAACCCCAATCATTTTGCCATGAAGGTGCAGCTAAGTTCCTAGAGGACCTAAAGAGAGGTGAGGAGCCAATCGAGGACAATGAAGAGCCAAAATTCAGGGCATATCGCTGTCCCATCTCTGGAGTAGAGACCAAGAAGCTATTATCATCGATAACGCGGTTTGAGGATGGTGAGCACTAAAATCCATTGGGTCAGGAACAGCAGGGGGCACTGGAGGAGGTAAAGCAACTCCTTTGGTGACCTCCACTGATTGTTTTCCCTTAGAAGGAAAAATTAAGTAATCATTTTAGAGGAACTTTTAACAGAGGGTTTAAGTATAACTTCAAGGGGGATAGAAGCCTTAGTTCCCCCACTGCAGAAGGCGCCATTGCTGGCTCATTCCCAGCGTCCCGATTTTGTAATACCAGACTAATTACAGTCACGTGGGAGTGAGGTAGTGGGAGATTGATTGTGGCCATCATCTCATCATCAGTAACGTGAGCATAATTTGTATGGGGAGGCATTCTGTACTTGCTGCTACGTAGATCGTACATTCAGGAAATAATTCGACAGACCTAGCAGGCTCTTCCTAATGCCGGCTAAAGTGCTTACCCAAGATAACAGAGGCACCAAAGCACGTCAGCTCGGATTGCACCTCAACGCAGCTCTAAGCTGCTCCCCAGACTCCAGCAGTTTTGATAGTCTCCTTCTTTCCCACACGATCAGTCAGCTTAGCACTAGGCAGGGAAGAAAGATCCATGCAGGCAACAGGCAGTATGTTCAGACTGCAGCTCAATACAGCTCTGCGCCGCTCTGCGGACTCTAGTAGTTTTTAAAGGGCCTCCTCCGTCTTTCCCACAAGATCCGTCAGCTTAGCAATAGGCATAGACGTAAGACCCACGCAGGCAGTATGCACCTCAACGCAGCACCCAATGCAATGGCAATACATTTTTCAACCTCAGAAGGATGAAGGGTTTAATCAGCGCTGTAAGGATCCAAACCTGTGATTGTAGCAAGTCCGGGGTTAGTTAAACGGTGTGAGCAGGAGAAATACCAGATGCTGCCGGTCCTCCGCCTTAGACCTCTTTGCAACCTATCACCTAGTTTTTCAATCTAACCAAAGTAAAAGTAGAAACATACCATGACAATGCCAGGAAGGTGCACGGGGGCTCGTAAGGACAGAGAATAACTGACTATGGATAAAGGTTATTATAAGCAAGCAAATAATCTTTACTATCCCGTCTGGCCAGAGGAATCTGGAAGAATGGAGCAGATTAGCCACGGCAGGTGGAGTGGTAGAAACACTTTTGACCAGAGAGCTGTGTGCTTATGTAGCATGGATCTGTTCAAATGAATGCAACTGCTTTGTCAAACAGCCACATTAGGAGCAGATTGTCCCCAATGTGGCTATGTTAGGCGTGACTGGAGCCAGGAGACCAGATATCCAGCCCAGCCCTCCCCATATTGTTTCATACCAGGCAAATCAATATCTCCGGCAACTCAGATGCCATGTATGCCCCATTTGTGAATCCTCAGACCAAGGCTAAACGCCAGTATTAGATGCAACATTAAAAAACATGCAATATGCACATATTATAGATTGATGGTGTGTAGGGTAGACTAGAGAGATTAATTCACCAGTGGGACAGGGGCACTGCAGCCAGGCAACAGACAGGCAGAGTATGCACTCAGTGCCCCCTGCAATGCCATTCAGCAGTACTCTTTACCTCCTGCAAACTCATACCACATGACTTACAGTCAGTATGCCCAATAATCACACAAAAATAGACAGGTAAGCAAGCGAAATTATGTAAATCACTGCCAACAATACAAAACGAAATTATTGCAAATGGAAAAATGTGAAATGTGTTTTACAACCAAAATGTAAACACAAATAATTATTATATGGGATATTTCAAAAGGCATTTTGGTTCAATTAAAGAGTCTGTCTGCGTACCGGGCGCTGTAACTTTCACAAGTATCTAGTAGGTCTTTCACATAGAAATATTTCTCAAATCGTCCTTGGGAACCATTTTCCTGAAATGTAGCATTTTAATTACAAAACTTTAAACATACCCAATAGAACAAAAGTGAAATGGCTCTATACATAAAACAAAAATTCACTCATGCAAAAATGTTTTTAAAAGATGTTAAATATAATCTTTATGAACTTCAATCACTTATTTAAGTAAAAAATAATATTGAAAACATTACGCAACAGATCTAAAAGGTGTAGACAAACTTCCCAGGTAGGGCCTAAAAAAACGTTCTGCGAATATTAATAAAATGTCAATATGAAGAGCAATTATGTAATCCTGTAAAAAAGTACAGTTGATTAAGTTATTAAAATTAGAGAAACCAATTTTAGCACTGAACATTCTTGCAGCATGACAATAAATAGCATGTAGGTTTTTATTTTTATAGTACCATGGATGTTACCAAGCAAAAAGAACATACAATTCAAAACTAACAAAAATCGTTCTAAAATGTCGTACAAGTACAATAAACCTGCAATCATTATGATTTCAATTGCTGAAAAATAAACAGTACAATCATTTCATCGCAGCACAAAAAAACAAGTGAAAGAAAGTGGTTGCAGTAATACACGCAGTACTTGGCTAACTCAATGAACACCATTGAGCATTCTTTGGGCCTGCAAACTGTTGGCTCTTCAGATACTTTGGACTATCACTCCCATCAGCCCTAGCCAGCATAGTCAATGCTGAGGGATCAGGCGAGTCATAGTGCAAACATCGGGAGAGCCACAGGTTGTAGACCTCTGACCTAGTTCGAGGAGCATCAGTCCACCAACAATAGTGACCAAGCTCTCCAGAGGCGCTGTTGGACTGCATAAAGCAGTGCCACAATTCCACTGCTTCTCAACACATTATATATAGGCTCATCCAAGGCTAATCTCATAATGCTTTAAAACCGGCAACAGCCAATGGCCTCTAACCATTGTGTAATTCCAACAGAGAAAAACAAAATCTACTGGTGCATCTACTTGACTTGCGTCACAGGGGCACTTGCCAAAATCGCTATCTTCCTTCCATTATCCCCATCAGGTATAACACTTGAAGGGTTTGCAATATACAGTGTGCTGGACAGAGCAGATCGCGTTTCAGCCAAATAAACTTTAAAGCCGACTACGGGTTGAAGGCAAATAATCTGTTGATGCATCCAGAGTTTCTCCAACCATATTCCAATAAAGAGCCTCCACCAGAGATGCTGAAGAACCATCCGATTAAGACAGTGTAACACATCTACCCCAGGGCAAGCGTCCCTTTGCTGTCATGGTAATCTCGTATTTCCATAAAGCTCTGTATGTGTCATCCACTGGTCCTGTTCCCGTGCCAGCACAATACATCCAATTCAGATTGCAATTGGAGCGATGAAATTGAAATACGGGCTTACAGGAAAGCCTTGTAAAATATCCTCTCAATTTTGAGCAATGAGTTTGCATTTGTATTTCAGAGCCCTCACAGTTCTGCTACTGTGAGGGCTCTGGGTGTTTAGGGCAGGCAGGAACCTCTCATGAAAACCTGATGTTGCTCTGCAGACGTGAGGTAAAGAAACTGCTGTGCTTTCAATCTGTCGAGCCCAATCTAAAACCAAGATCATCGTAGTATACCTCCAAGGGAGCGCACCCTACAATGTTTAGTGCTTGCTTATGACCACCTTCCATTGCTATATACAGATAATGTAGTTTCAGTTCGGTGTGGGGCAGAAGGGGAAGAGTTGGAATACTTTTGCGTCTCTAAAGGAATTTGCAATGGTGGTGTCTTGGCATCTGTCTTTTTTTGGTCCGTTTTTTGACTGTCTAGTTAAGGAATTGGTTGCCACACAAGCTTATGAACAGATAAGGGAATTTTATGTGAGTTATGCAGAGGGTTTTGAACATGATGGTCTCTAACTGGCATCCAACTCTCAAGAGGATAGCTCAGGGGCAACGTGCTCGCCTTGGAAGCAAGACGACACGGAGCACCACAGGTTCGATCCCCGGGTACGTGCTTAGAAACCTCTGGGTATTAAGCGCGTTATAAATAACCAATCAAATCATATCCAACTGGCCTTTTGTCTGGCCATGGAGATGTGCTCTTTTTTTGTAATGTTTAGTGCCGCTCTTAATGCAATATGTTGGATGATTTGTAGTTTTTTTACGTTTCCGGTGGCAGAACATGCCAAGAGTGCATTGCAATGGTCTAGTCTATACAAGATCAGAGCTCTGGCTAGTGTGACGCAGCTTTCAGGGGTTAGGAAGGGTCTGGCAGCATTAATGAGTTTGGCGGTGTAGGCTGCCGACGAGGCTGTTGCATTTACTTCTCTGGTTAGTGATAAGGAGGAATCCAGATAGACCCCTAGAGTTTTTACTTCCTTCAGACAGGGATGGAGTTCCCGTCAATAGTGAAAGATTTGTAGTTGACATCCAGTTTGTTTATTCTGATTTGTGACCCTACTAATAGCAGTTCCGTTTTGTCGGCATTCAGGCAGAGTTCTTGTTTGGCCTTCCATGCTTGGATAATTTGTTATATTTTGATGAGGGTTTCTGTATTATAGTTTCCAGAGATAGGGAGGAGGATCTGCATGTTGTCCACATAGTTGCTGTAGGAGATGCATTGTTTGTCCAAAAGGTCAAAGAGGGGCTTTGTAAAGATGTTATAGAGGGTTAGTGAGACACAGGAGGCTTGAGGCACACATAGGACTGGGGTTAGGGAGGCATAGCTAGTTTGGAGAAGAAACTCATTGTGCAGTATGTTTAGGAAGGACTAAATCCAGGCTATGGCTTTGGTGGAGAAGTGGGCTGATGAGGAGAGGTGTTCACAAAATATTATGTGGTTTACAAGATCGAATGCAGGAGAAAGGTCAAGTAGGAGGAGGATGGCTAGGTTCCCCTTGTCGATGACCTTGTCCATTTGGATTTTTAAGTCTAGAAGCGCTGACTTGGTACCATGTCCTGGGCGAAAAAAGATTGACTTTGGCCGAGGAGGCTGTTAGACTCGAGATTTATCTGTATTTACAAGTATGCTGTTCTGTCAAATATTTTACGAAGGAAGGGGACGTTGGTGATGGGGTGGTAATTGGTAGGGATGTTAGGGTCTAGTGTCGTTTTTTTTTAGGAGTGGGGGAACCCAAGCATCTTTTAGGTTATTCGGGACAGTAACTAGAGCAAAGGAGTTGCTGATGAGTGACGTGATGAATGGGGCAAATTCCGCCACGCAGCTTTTAATGAAGGGGGCTGGGCAGACGTCTCCTTGGCATCTCGAAGGCTTAAGGCCTTTGATGATTTTGGTGACTTCTGTTACAGACACTGGACTAAATTCAAATAGGTTGAGGGGTTCAGGCGGAGGTGTAGTAGGGTCAGACGTATCTGCCAGGTGTAGTTTTGAATGTATAGTGATGATTTTGTTTTGGAGTTGGGTGATTTTGTTGAGGAGTGCTTTTTGGATATTAGGGCACCATGTGGTGTCCTTGATACAGCTGTCTAGGGGCATGATGGGGGATTCAAGTTCCCCCGGAATTGCAAAAAGCTCTTTCGGGCCTGATTTAGCCTTTGCTATTCGTTCATTCTAGATGAGGCTTTTTGCTTGGAAGAAAGCTTGTTTTTATGTATTGGCTGCTGAAGTAAATTGGTCTTTATTAGCCCCTGTCAGTGACGTTTTCCATATGGTTTTTGCCGCTCGCTTGGTGGAACGCAGGGCTTTTAAATTTAGAGTGCACCATGAGTTCAAGTGCACTTTTGGTTTAGGTTTGCGTGTGCCCATTGGAGCTACCTTCTCTATGGCTATTCGAAGGGTTTGGTTGTAGAGTTATACCATGCGGCTGGTATCGCAGGCTGAGTGTTGATGGTTTAGGATGGGATACAGCAGTTGGAGCATGTTTTTCAGGTGTGATGTTGCAAGTGATTCTTGACAGCGTGATAGAAACCAGTTGAAGAGAGGCTTTAGCTGTGTGTATTTAGAGAAGGAGAAGGTGATGGTCGGACAAGGAGCAGGGGGTGTTGGATATGATGTTGGTCTTTCCGTTCATAGCTGCCAGTCAGTCTAGCATGCAATCTTTGTTGTTGTTGGGGCAGGTGATACGCTGTGTGAATCCTAATGATTCAACCGTGTTGGTTATGGACTGGGCATTATCATTTGCAGGGTCATTGAGGCCTAGGTTAACGTCGCCCATGAGGATAATTCTAGAAGAGGGCTTGGTGTTGTTGGTGAGGATAAGGGAGATGTCTTCATCGAAGGATAATAGTGGGCCCGATGGCCTTTAGATGATATGGAGGGTTAGTGAGGTGGTGTTAGAAAATGTGAGTTTGGTTGAGAGAAATTCTCCTGAGTGAAATGTTTGGTTGGGCATCTCTTATGGACAAGTCTATTCTGGCAATGAGGTCCATGTGTCCTCCTTTGGCGATGGGCCTTTTCTCTCCTGTAGATGTTGTAGCCACCTGCTACGGCGAGAGAGAGGTGGGGAGGGGCCAGGATATGCTCATAGTTGAGTGCGCTTCGGCACCAATGTGTCTTGGAGGCAGGTCAGTTGAGATAGACTAGTAACTTTGGTGGACTCTGATGATGGGGGGCATGGGCTTTGATAAGGGTGGCATAGGTCGTACTGGTTGTTGGTACTGGGATAACGGGTTGAGGCGTGTACTGACAGCAAGCTCAGGGGTTCGGAGCTTGGGGATGGTATAGACACTCACAGAACTAGCTGCAGGCTCATGCACAGTATGGGCACTCAAAACATTGGCAGCAGGCTCAAATGAGCATGGCTTCGGCACAGTATGGGCACTCAAAACATTGGTAGCGGGCTCAAATGAAACAAAAACTGCTTTCAGAATAATTAAAGCTAGATATATAGAACTCTATTCCAGCAGCCCATGTGTCTGGCAAAACAAAGACCAGCCCATAAAACTGACCAATTGATGTTATCATACTCACCTTCCCGACCAAGAAAGGGGTCATTCTCGTGGTATAATGACCTGCTCCCAAGTTATGGTCCAGGGTGACCCTTCCCGAGCTCTACAAGGTTATTACTACCTAGTGCAAGCAGCATCTAGGATGGAAATGATGCTGGTGTGTTGAGTAGGGTTGCATTGCCGGTATTGTGAAGGAGCGCTGACCATTCTTTCCTTTCTATATCTTGCGGTCCCCAGAAGCTAAGAATTGACAATTCATTATGGTGTACAGTAACAGGTATAATTCCTCTTGATTGAAGTCTGGCGTTTGCTAATATGTGTATTGATGTACCTCTCAGGCAGTGATTTGTGCAACTCGTGCTCAGTTTGGCTTTCTTGCTGATGGTCTGCATCATGGAGCTAAGGGTGCCTGTGGTGTACCAAATGGGTTCGGTCTTGGCTTCATGTAGTGACCTTTTTTGTTTTAATCGCAGAAAGAAGCCTGGTGCATTGTTCGGCATCTATTTCATGTATACATCTCCTGGAACTTGGTACGTTGCTCCGTGGAGGGCATCTCAGTTTTTTCCAGTAATTTATTGGTGATTGTTGGTTGCCTCCTTAAAAGTCACGGTGGCGCATCTTTTCTCATTTTCATGCGTACAAATGATGGTGGTGTTTAGATGGTGTGAGTGGTGGCCCTCTCTACCTCGTCGAGCAAAATGAAGACGGATGACAGTCCGCAAGGTGAGTTGTAGAGTGAAGGGCAGGCCACTTCTGAAGAGGCCACTGTTTTTAGTTTTATGTAGGTCACTGTCTGAGATACTTGGCTTGTGAGTAGTTGGATCTCACCCTCCACGTCTTAGTTTCTTTATTATAGGCACAGGTATGTCATTTGCGGTTTTGAACTCTGTGCCATGCATGAGGTTGAGGTTTCGGGAATGAGGGGATTGTTCAAATGACGGTGTATGCCTACTCATAGGTTGGTAATGTCCTGTTGAATTGTGCATATCTTTTTCTTAGGAATCCATTTTGTAAATTACCAGGCGCACTTTCAAAGTTTGAAGATGAATTGTGTTGTGCAAGCCCATTTCTAAATATATATGTGGCCCATTTGGTGGCTGCCAAGGTACGAGCTTTGCATTTGTTGATTTAAAAAATGTGTAAGTAATTTTCTGTAAAAGTGTAATGTCTTTGGGTGTTTTCTGGCATTTTAATCAGCAGGTGGAGCTGCTCCTACATTTTGAGGGCTGTTGGTGTTGTCTTCACCTCTTAGTCCTCAATGGCCAAGTTCCCCCAGAGCACTGAAATTGATGGAAGTCATTAAGGCTTAAGTGCAGATGGTGGTGTCAGCTCTTCAGTCAGAGTAGTTTACACAAACAGGTAATGTTTTTATGTTTTTTTGCTCCCCACTTCCTGTGATTGAGCCGCTCGTGTTAGATATCTTTTCCTTTCCCTTTTAAGTGTGTTGCATGTATTTTTCAGGTAGGGCCCTCAGGATTGTTAATTCTGTTCAAAGTACGTCCCGGTTCACACTGTACTGGGCTTTGTTTCAGCGCCCGTTGGTCCGTTTATGATATGGCATTTATAACGCGCCTATACACAAATGTTTCAAGGCGCGACGAGGTAAGGGAGGGGCAACAGAGGGAAGACAAACAACAATCCTACTAGGCCAGGTGTCATTCAGATCGCACAAGTGCATGGGAAGGGGTCGGGGGTGCAGCACATGGGATAAGGATAATAATAAGTGAAGTCCGGCCAGCTGGTGGCAAGTGCAAGGGTAAGTGTAGACATCGGGTGTCAAGTGCTGGTAGTGGAACTGTAGGGATACAGTAAATAGTCCCCAAGTGCAGGGTTTGCCAGGACGGCAGTACAGGTGTGCGACTGGCGGGGGAGGGGACCTGGGCCCGCGATCAGAGGGTGGCCAGGTAACCAGTGCAGTTTAAGTTTCAGCCAGGAAGTTAGCAGGGGAGAGGAGGAGAAAAAGCAGAAGCAAAGAGAAAGGTTTTGAGGTGCTTCCGGAAACGAAGATGGTTCTCCTCAGGTTTCAGGGAGGCTGTTCCAGAGGGAGGCCCCAGCCGAGGAAAGATATCTACCACCAACTCGTTGCTTGGAGAAGCGACTGACCCTGAGGGCGATGGAGGCGGATGAGCGAAGAGCTCGAGAAGGAAGATATCTAGGGAGAGAGAGCTGAAGGTACTGAGGCCCCAGAACGCCTTGTGCACAATGCAGAGGGCTTTGAACTTAATCCTTGCAGCCACTGGGAGCCAGTGCCCAGGTTTCAGTCCTGGAGAGATACGATCCCTGGGCTTGAGGCCAAGGAAAGGTCTCGCAGTCCTGTTCTGGATGAGTTGCAGAGGGCGAGTTGCAGATGGCGGAGAGTAGAAGCAGGCAGATTTAGAAAGAGCTTGTTGCAGTAGTCCAGCCTAGAGAGAACCATAGCTCTGGAGACAGTGAGCTTCTGGGGGAAGGAGAGGAAAGGAAGAATACCTCTGAGGGTGTGCAGCTGGTAGTGTGACTTCTTTGAGACGTTGGAGATGTGAGGAGAGAAGGAGAGTGTTGAGTCGAAGATGACCCCAAGGTTTTTAGGCTCACAGGTGGGAGCAGGAAGAGGGCCAAATGAGGCCGGCCAGAAAGTGACAGGAAAGGAGGGAGCAGGTGTTCTGATGAGAAGAATCTCGGTCTTACTGGCATTAAGGCAGAGATAATTGGCGGCACACCAGTCCTGGATGGCGGACAGGCAGTCAGAGATGAGAGAGGGAAAAGTGGTGGCTGAGGGTAGCCTGAAGATGAGCTGGGTGTCGTCTGCATAGCACTAGAAGTTGGGGCAGAGCGCAGCAATGCGTTGGGTAAGAAGTGCCACGTATAAGTTGAACAGCCAGGGAGAGAGGTTAGACCCCTGGGGAACACCACAGGTAGAGATATAGATGGAGGAGAGGAAGGACCCAAGTTGAACCTGTTAGTGGGATCGAATGCGTAGGTGCGCTACACAGATACTGCAGTGTAATTGCGACAGGCTGTATGCATCGGTTGGCTAATCTGCAAGCTATATCAGTTACTCTAGCTCACAGATTAGCTAATTGGCATAGCAGATATGACCATGGGGCACACAAATTTAGCTTTATTGACCTTGCCCTCAGGGAGTTATGGGGCCAAACAACTAAGTTAAAGGCCTGTGTGCGGTGATGGCTTTTAACTTCCAGTATGGCCTGAAGGCGAGGTCTATACAACTAATGAAACTGGCAACGTTCTTCAAAAGACTTGATGTAAGCAGAAGTTGTTAGTACAAGCATTTGCCTGAGTGTTTACAAAGAATGGGCTCCATGTGTTCTCTATGATGCTGGCACCTATAGAATGGTGCTTTCAACACAATCTGTAGGATATTCAGGTTCTTATAGCCTGTGGATTGTCCAATGAGAATGCTCTCTCAGCATTCCAAGAGTGATAATAGTCATTACGGTCTTATAACCATGGAGAAGCAATTTCCCAAGAACCTTGCGCAGGGAATCCAATAAATAAACTGGGTAATAGTTTCAGGGCTGGTTTCTATCTGCCTTAGATTTGAAGGTCAGCGGCAGCAGTACTCCATGAAATATGGCCTCTATAGCATTTCAAACCAGCAGCTGCACATTTTAAAAATGAAAGAGCACCAGACAACCAGGATGTTCTTAGATCAATCACCAACTAGTGTTCCAGCTTGCCCTGGAGCTTTGTGTGGTTTGCAAGGGGGTGCCTTCTACATCCTCCTGAATGAAAAACTGATATCCACTACAATGCATATGAAATTATCTGATGAGTAGAGTTGAGAGGAGATGGTTAAAGCAGACAAGGTTAAGCTTTATCTGATGATCAATAACCAACGAGTCTCCAGAAACACTTAAAGCCCTGGATATCAACCATGGATTGCAGCTGTTCCCCTCTATGTTAAGACAATCATCTGCCCTTACCAATCTTTGACCTATGATTAGTTGTTCCCTTAAAAACCTCTGTACTAATATCGGAGACAGAAATCTCAAAATGGTCCAAGAGGGAGTCTGATGAAGTGTCAGTGTCCAAAATTGCCTCTAACCTTGTGAAACCTTTCAGGTAAATTTGTGGAAGCATCTACTGTGCTTCCTACTACATTAAATCATAAGTTCTGTAGAGGAGTAGCTGGAAACCATAATCCCTTCAACGGAGTGCTTTGTAATCCCTTTAGACAGACCCCAAATTAATGCCCAGATTGCTGAACACTCCTCCTGTCAACAGAGACATATGCTGAAGCTGCAGGGGTGTCTGAGACAGTGGGACCATTAAGCTTGCATCACCAAGCCTGTGTTAGGAAGTGACTGAGGAACGTGGCTGCATTCCCTGACTGTTTTCTCGCAATAGTAGATTTGGGGTATTCACCACACTTCATATCCAAGGTTCAATTCATTAGGGGATCTTAGAGCCTGACTGCCAGTGATACTGAAGTCATCACCTGTCAATCTAATGGTATATTCACTGGGATTTAAACCGGTTACTGGTAAATTGTCTAGTAAGTTAGGAAGATTCTAAGGGTTTTTGGAGGGAGTAGAAGATAAACTGATGGAAGTAGGTACAGAACATTTTTAAAACTTTCCATGATGTTAGTACTTTATCACAGCGTTTTTTCTCTGTATTGACATTTAACGTAAAATCCAAATATGAGCAAAATGGTCTTATTAATTTTCAGCAAAATGATTTTGGTTTACATTAACAGACAAAGATCCCACAAGAATACTATTTCATCAAAAAGTGGGCTGTTTTTGTATTCAAAAGACTCATGCATAGTCATAAACTGCACACGCCAGTGCAGATCGCAGAACTCTGACCTACCCACAATGCCCAATTGGCTCTATGAAGGGATAGAAAGAAATAAAGATTTCATGAACGCAGATCATGGATATTAGCCATTCCACGATGACCATGAACTATCCTGAGGAACATATAGAAAATATAACGTCCACATGACATGCAAATGATAACCTTGTCATACATGAGTCAGTATTACTTCAAATGCCCTTTAGATGTGTCCTAGTGCTCCTTTATATACATTCCAGAACACAGAGAGATAATGCTGCATAGCTATGCTTATACGGAACTAGTTGGCATCTAGAGTGAAACCTAGCTCCCAGTGGCACTTGGTGTCAAACTTACCGAATCTTCTAATCAACAAACTGGACCTAAATAGCTTGTGGAAAATTTCAAACTAGGCAATAGTCCTTTACAAAACACCACAATAAATACATATTTAATTAAAACAAAATGTAAACCTACTTATATTCAGACTTAACAGCCAAAATCAAAACATGCTACATTAGCATATCTTTGTGAGTGAAAATGTCACCACAAATGTAGGTTGACAAGTCATAAAACAACAAACCAGACACATTAAATGTATTTTAGGGATAACTATATTTTCAACATTCCGCAAGTGAAATTTTGTCAGCAACATAGATTTCTAAAAGGTAGATGTCCTGGGGCTAACTAGTGTAGGCTTACTTGCACTAATTGCTGAAGTCTGACTCGCCCATAATGCGCCAGGGGTTGTGGCACATTGCATCAAATCCAATGTGGTATTGATTTGTAACATGCCACAATGTTGTGCAGGATCCATAGAAGGTTAACACAGAGATGGATTTGAAAACAATACTGATTTATTGCAACTCTTTATACAACTGCGAAAATACAATTGTAACAAACACCTAAATGTCTTCACTTCAGGGAAACTCAAATAACAAAGTCCTTGGGCTTAACAATCAATCTGAAAATCACTTCCCAGGATGTCTTCACAACCCAGTCATTCACAGATTTGGGGTTTATGAATCCCCCAACCTACTTGATTTTGGGCTCCTCTAGCTTAGGTCCTGTTCTTCTTGTCATAACTTCTTTGAGGCCCCATCAACTGGCGCCTCATGCGAGCATGCACATTAGGACGAGGAAGCAACACAAGCCAAGCTACGCCATAGAGCTTCCACTGGGAGATTGACCATAAGCATTGGTCTACCAGATTAAGTTGGCCACGTTCTCCTCCTTCCTATTTCAAGAGCCTGGCTCTAGAACTCCAACACCCTCTTCTCATCTGCCTCTTCCATTTCTCCAATCCACACTAATAGTTCATAATGGTTTCTTTAGCCCTGATGTTAATAGATACAGGGGTTTCAGGGTAGATTACTTGATCTCCATGTAGACATGTTATCTTGCCTAGTGTTCCCATGGGTATTTCGTCAGTAATTATCAAGTCTGCTCTCACGGCGGCTTGTAAGCTGCCGTAATCCATCAGAGCTGATACTGGCACTCCATTGACTATGACAGTCTTATGGGTTTTAAATGGGGTGGAGAGACAGTTGTTAAGAGTCTTGATGTTGGATTCGCCTTCCGGTTCTACGCCTCCCCACTTTCTCCAGCCATCCAACATATTTCATAGGTTTATTTTTCTGATTCCTATGACATTGTCTGGTCAGATGTCCGTTCTCCCCACTCGAGAAACATGCTATTGTAGACCCGGTAGGGAATTTCCTTCCTCTGATTTGAGTACTCTACTCTCTTTAACAGGGATATAATTTTTGTATTCCGTTTTTCTACTTCCTTACTCCCTACTTTAAAGATTTTTTTAGATTTTTCGGGATCTATTAATCTGGGGTTCATTTTGAATTCCTTCAGTGGTAGGTTTCTGGGGTTTAGCTTTATGTCCTTCCATCCTTCATCCCCTTTATGCAATGCCCCGAGTTGCTTTGCTGCCTTTGCATGGGCTTGGCCGTTGTCAATAGCACTAATCAAGGTAGGTTTACTAAACTGTAAAACCGTTCGTTGCAAGGGCGGGGGAAGGCTATTAATCAGCTGCTCTAATGCTAATACCTCTATTCACTCTGGTAACGTCTTCTTGCCCAACTACTGTGACAGGGTAAGGGTATTCTGGTCCCTAATTCCAGTAAAGTCTAAGTAGGGCTTAGCCTGATCTCCCGGAATTTATGACAATAGTAATTTTTAGTCTTCCTACTCTGTGGAGGAGACCTTGTTTTATTTTGTCAAATGATGTCGTTTCCAGGGGATTAAGGGTCTGATAAGATTCCTGGAGTTCAACCCTTAGTAGGGGAGCGAGGGAGCATGTCTTAATCGCTTCACACCAGTGAAAATGTTGTGCCAGCCTTTCAAAATGAAAATAGAAATTCTCCAGGTCTTCACCCTCCCGATAAGGTTGAAGAAACCCATGTGGGAAGGACTGGCCTTTGCTGGTTGGATAATATTTTGTCCAGCCCCTCCTGGAAGCTTATGTCAGCCTGGATCTGATGGGTGACCAGGCGGTCAAGTAAGGCCTCGATCGGATTCAAAATGGGTAGATTGGGAAATTGGGTGGGAGAGTATGGTAGTTTCTTTTTTCTGGGGCTAGTCTTTTCCTGTTTGTTTCTCTTCCCCTCTTTCTCTGCCTTTGAGATTAGGGAGGCATTTGAGGATGTCACGTCCTCCCAATCTATTGAACTCTCTTTGGCTTCCCTTTTGGATTTGTCTGATGAGTTGGATGAATGAAGAGGAAGGAACGTCAGCGACTCGTTAGAGTTTTTCCGACTACTGGGATGAGATCCTGGGTTGACGCTCCCTTGTTTTCCTCTAACTCATCAGAAGATTCTATCTCGTGGGTAAGAGAGGGGCTTCAAAGACTCACTAGAGGTTCTTGAATAACTGGAAGGAGTGTCAGCGATTTCTATAGATGGTGTTCCCCCTTTTGATATCTCCGAGATCTCTTGTGTATATTTCTCAGGGTCCTCTCTGCTATCTGAACTAACTGGTAGGGAGGATGTAAAGGGGGTCTTTAAGGGAGTTGTAGCGGTTGGTCATTTCTAACTGGGTTTTATTCCTAGGGATCCTATGGTTTGTAAATCTATTCCTGCTCTGGCCAAATACTTTCCGGGGTTCCTCTATATCAATTGAGTCAGAATCCCCCTACCAACACCATATGTAAGGGTGTCGAAGAAGGAAGCAGACACAAAGGAGGCATAGTGGTTTCTATAGGCTTTTATTGCAGTGGGAAAAAAAAACCTCACCCTCCCTATCTCTAAGAGGGGTTTCCCTGCCTCAAACTAATACCAAAGGATGTGTCAAAATGTCGGTCAAATGAAAATCCACTGTCCTATGTCACAACCTACTTCTATCCCTTGCACTCCAACTAAAGAATAATATAATCCAAAAGAAAGTTCCTTCTCCAGGAGAATGGCTCCCTTCTCCTGGTATGTGGGTGTTATTCCCAAAAGTGTTCTCTTGCAGAGAGGCACCAGAGGAATGAATCCCTTCCCATGGTTTGTAGTTCCAAAACCCTGCACAGTCAACATTCTGGACCAGGAGAATGATTCCCTTCTCCTGGTACTGGTCTGCACTTCTCCAATATAGTTCACAAGAAAATGCCAGGGAATGACTGCCGCCCCCTTGTGTCTCTTCAGTGTACTTGAAAGGATTCCATTTCCTCACCAGGAGAATGTCTCCCTTCTCCAGGTGTTTGAGAGTACTTGTTCAACTTGGGTTTTATCTTGGCACTCTTTCTCGATATTGGGGTCCCAGCCCCTTCTCTCGTGGTTCTCTCTGCCACTGATACGAGGAAGATTTCCTCAGATGCACTCTCTTCTGTTCAGGTCCCAGACTCCTGATAGCTCTCTGCTAGGCCTTACACTTGCCCCGGCTTGAAGCAGAACCCTCTGTACTCCTCCCATGTCCCTACTGGTCCACCCGTGCTTTCCGTTACCTTCTGTGACTTGCTCGAATGGTGCTGGTCTCTCCAGGCACTGGGGTTGGTTTTCTTGCTGCTTCCCGAAGCCGCCTGCTTCATGACTGCTTCTGAGACGGTACTGCAGTTATTGCTTCATGCAGTCTGGGCACCGTTGGGGGACGGTCCACCTCTGCCCGGAGGTCGTGCCGCTGCCTCACCGGCGTTCTGCTGGGCTCAGTCCTGCCAACACAGGACCCGTCACAGACTCCCCCAGCCACTCGCTGGTGTCCTTTACAGAGCCCACTCTTCGGATCAAGTGCGGACTTTGGAACTACCGGGTTCTCTGATGAGGTAGGAAGATCTCAAGCCCTTCTTCTGTTTTGACATTATATGGCTTACTCCACCCCAGCATAATGTTGTCAATGGCTCCTTGGTATTCCTCATACCTCTTGTGAGTCACGTGCTCCCAGTATCAGCACAGTCAGTAATCCTTATGTTTTTGTATGCTATTCTTTGTCCCAGTATTTTCTGTCTTTGCTGTACCCCAGGTGCTACAAAAATACATTGGTTTACTCTCAATATAATATTTTGTAATGTGGGGGGCAACGGCATGTGGGGGTGTGATGTTATGCAATGGTTTGTATCCAAGGTGGTCGTCCTTATCCCCAAATGGGGAGTCCCTCCACCCTCCTAGCCTCATGAGAACGGGCTCCCCCTTGGGGAGAAGTGACGATACCTAGCAAATCGTCACAGGGTACATGCATGATGGATTATCTTGCAGGACTTGATATACCTTTCGACTCAAATGCATTTGTCGGGAGTCACCTGCCACGTAGTTAGTTGACTAACCCATCAAGACCCTCAACCGCCCATAGACTTAAATGGGATCTCGCACACCAAAAACAAAATCATCTTTTTTCACCCGCCCTAGAGACTCAAAAGGTTGAGAGTGTATGTCTTGAGCACTTTGGGATTTCTAAAATGGCAGACAACTGAAATCCACCTTGACAAGGCACTAGGAAAAGCGAGAAACATGCCGCCCTTTCATGTATTATTGATAGCACACCAAATGAAAATTAGCTGCTTATTTAAAAAAGCTTTTGAGGTAAAACAAATGCAACAAACAAGTTGTTCCTTAAGATTCCTCATCATTCACATATTTAACTTTGTTGGAATATTATCTATATGGCAGCACTGGCAACAGTTCAAGAAGTTGAGGACTTCATTGGGATGTAAAAGGGCTCTGGCAGAATTACCCACACCTGCACGCTAGGTCCCAGGAATAAACATCAGCAGGGAGTGTACCAAGCACCTTGTACAACAAGGGACTCAAATAATGAGCAATATTTGCACTAAATATGCTCCTTTGAGAGAAAGTATTCCTAGAAGACCTTCCAAGGTCTGGTTCACTGCACAACTATCTGAGCTAAAAAAGGAATATAAATACCAAAGAGAATAGATGGTATGTCTTAAAAATTCCTGAATACCCTCTTTCGGCAAAAATAGCATTGAAGACCTATAAAAAGGCTATTTTTAGTGCTAAATCTAATTTTTTAGCAAGAAACATTACAGTTGCAGCTAACCACTCTCAAGAATTATTTAGGACAATTGTGAATTTTGTCAATCGGAATATTAATGCCCCAGTGAAGACATCATCTGTAGATCATGTTAATGGGCTGAACATGTTTTTCAGGGAAAAATATTCGGACTATTCAAAATAATATTAAATTTCAAAGAGATTCAGACAGTATACCTCCTTTGAAGGCTGCTTATACAGCGAAAGGAGCCACTAATCCAACAGAAAGGGGACCTACTGGGTATTTGTAATCTTCTGACACAACTAAAACCTACGAATGACTCTCTCTTTCCTATTACCGGTCTCGTAGCTAAGCGATTGTCATCAGAACTCACTCCTTTTGTAACAAAATGTGTAAATGCATCCCTTATGCAGGGGGTGGTTCCAGCCCCCCTGAGGTTTGTTTGTTTGTTTGTTTATTTTATTTATATCGCACACCTGACCCAGAGGTAATTGGGCGCTAGCAGGACAATAATGGTTACATGGCATAGTATAGACAGTTGTGTGCATGGGAGATGCAGTTTAAACAGTCAAGGTAAGAGTACAATGGTAGATATATACATATTATACATTATACATGTTTTACATTCCGGCATTAGGTCATAGCAGTAGTACAGGGCGACAGATGTACAAATTGTGCAGTCCCACCTAAGGTTCGTGGTATCTAAAAACTGTTGTATTTATGTTTTGTTAAATATCCATGTGATAACATGGCTTCTGAATGTGTTGAATGCTTGAATAGTTTGAATATTCTGAGGGAGTTGTTAGTTGTTTCACCACTGTTGAAAAAGGCGAGGTTGGATCCTTGAGGACTTTAGCAATTATCGCCCTATTGCTGGCATTCTGTCGCCAGGAAAAATCCTGCAAAAAGTAGTCACAAGTCAGTTACAAAATTATATTGAAGACAAAGGCCTTTTACACCCTTTACAGTCTGGTTTTCGTCCCAAATTTGGGACAGAAACGGCTTTGGTGGCAGTATGGGACGTGCTCTTGCAAGTGGGAGATGTAGGTAAACTCTCCCTGCTTGTAATGCTCGACCTATCCGCCGCATTTCACACGGTGGATCACAGTATCTTGCTTGACCGTTTCAAGAACCTAGTAAATGCGGACTCATGTGCCTTAGAATGGCTCACTTCTTTTTTGACAGGGCGAAAACAGTGTGTGCAGGTAGGAGATTTCATATCTGAAATCATTGCCCAATGTTGTGGCGTGCCACAGGGCTTTGCACTTTCCCCCCTATTGTTTAATATTTATCTCAGTCCTCTAATGCATATTATGGAAAAATACCACCTTAGGTTCCACTCGTATGCCGATGACACACAGCTGAACATCAGACTGGATGACGTGGAGGATGATGTGGACGATGATCTTGCCAAGGTAGGTAGAGATGTCTTGAGGAAATAGGGATCTGGATGGCACAAAATTGGTTACAGTTGAACCCGAAAAGTTATTCTGTTTGGACCAAAACATCTATTGGAAGGTAAAAGCAGCCCTCCCCACCCCTGTTTTTGGGATCCAGGCTTAAATACACCACTAAGGTAAAAGATTTGGGATGTGAGTGGCAGAGTGATTTGGCCTGCAGTGGTCACGTTTCTGCCAAAGTACAATCCATTTTTTACAACATTCGGCTGCTCTGACTAGCATTGCCCTATGTACCTGACACTGATCGTGCCATGGTGGTGTGAGCTTTAGTCAACTCTAAAACGATTGCAATGCACTTCTAATCGGAGCCCCTTCTAAACAGATCTGCTGCTTACAAAAAGCACAAAATGCTGGAGTAAGATTTGTGTTTGGTGTATCTAACAATACACCAACTTCAGGTCTTCGCTGGTCACTCCACTGGTTAGCAGTGGAGGACTGCATAACATTCAAGATGGGGTGTCTAGTGTACAAATGTATGAATGGCCTGGCACTAAGCTATAAGGAATAAACTGAAATTGTATCATCCGGCTCAAGCACTAAGGTCAAAATACCTGATGATTATCCAAAGGTCTAAATGTGTCTCGAGGGGAGACTGTAGCTCCTCTGTGGCTGGACCAAGATTGTGGAACAGCCTTCCAGTGAATTTAAGAAGGGCTAACTCCCTTGTGACCTTTCGTGCTGGCCTAAAGACTTATCCCTTCAAATAATGTGCTTTTCCTTTCCTCTGTCCCTTGTTCTGCACTCTCTAACAGTACAAATGTTCATATGACTAATACTATCAACTAGTCTCTCTTTCATCTGCGCCAGGATACGATTCAATTTGTTTTGTGCGCGTTTACAAATGACTCAAATTCAATTCAATTTTCAGAAGAATTTGCTACAGAACGTTCATTGACACTGTGCTGATCCAAGGTGTACGAGAATGAATACAAGATGACGGGGAAAAATCCTTGGTACCAGAAAAGGAAAATGGCTCAATGTGCAGTACAAACATGACCCCACGAGAGAGACCTGTAGACAGGGGAAGAAGGAAAAAGGTGAGGTGTGGTGAAGTCCTGAACCAGCTCCCATGCAGAGTACTGGCAACGAGACCAGACCGGCCGTGTGCACTAGGGACGTGGAGAGCGTTAGATGTCAGACAAGAGAGACACTTTGCAGAAGCAAGGAGAACAGGAGAATGTGATGCCACAGACAAGGGTCTAGAGCAAGCAGTAGACATGGAATAGCTAATGCTGCACCAATGCAAAGATGCCAAAAGGGAGCAGAGCAGGAGAAAGCAGGATGAGGGCCAGTGTAACCCAGAAGCCAGAGGTTTGCGAACCATCACCACTGCCAGTTACTGGTCTCCTGCTCTGCCCCCTCAGCTCTGTCAAGAATTCTTTTGGTGATGCTGGAAAATGAGAAGAACTAACCGAAAAGCTAAATCACAGAAGAGAGATATAGAAAGCAGACGCTAGAGAGATGAATGAAGCAAGGAGGATGATAGCAGGAGGGAAAGTTCTTTGAATCACTGAGAAATTAAATTTAGCAAGAAAATGATGCATGATGATGGCACTTACAGTCCAGGTTCCTAGAGCTCTTGAAAAACGAAGACAAGTACTGCATGCTGCTGGAAGTTCCTAGAGCCAGCGAAAAATGAAGTGCAAAGAGAAACAACATATGTTGAACCTTATAGGCAGGTTCCCAGAGACTACAAGAGACTAATTATACATGAGGAAACTGCATGCAGGGACTTCAAGTCTACGTCCCTTGAGCCACTGGAAAAGAGTGTGTGTGTGTGTGTAGAAAGCCCGTATCTTGGTGTGTGCAGGTGCTGTCCCAGGAGACCTTGAGAAATGATGTATATGTGTAGAGAGACTGCTTGCTGAGACTCGAAGTCTAACTCATTGGAGACACAGTATGTTGGGGCTGCAAAGACAACACCTCTGGAGACGGCGTGGACTTGGCTATGCAGATAAAAATGGCTTGTTGCTATTGAGAACCGGGTCCCTTAAAGGCAGGCAGTGATAAAGTGATTGCACAGAGAAGCAATGCATCCTGGAACTTGGAAGGTGCACCGTGCGACAACACATGCTTACTTAATAAAATACTTTAACTCTGCTCCCGTTCCTAGGCTCATCATTACATGAAAGTGCCACAGCATTACAGTTCTACTTCTGCCTGGGTTTCCAGGGCCTCTCTACTGCCATGTGTAACGGAGCACTGAAACCCCTGGAAATCAATGGACCTAGGAAATTAGCTCCTTCGTCTTCTTCACTGCGTCTATTTGGTCCATAGAAATCACATACAGTAAAAGCTAGTCATTCTGTAAACAGGCTGTGGATCGGGGGAGGCAGAGCAGAGATGCTGGGTCGCCTGCATAGCAAACAGTACTGTACCTCACTGTTGGGTTACAAAGATGGCGTTTCCTGAGACTTTGCGCTTGCTGCGAGTACCTGTGGCTGTTATACAGATCATATAAGTGCTACTAAAGGGCTGGGGAAAATGGGCACTGCTCATACACAAGCACTGGTTTAAGCCGCTGGAGATGTGCCACTCTCACTAACAGGCCAGCTCCTGTGTCCAACACACTTATGGGTAGAAGCAGCAGAGGCTACAGCAGTGAATCAGTGGGCAGGGAGTTTGGTGAAGGGGAGATACGGGGGAAATCGATGAAATGGGCGCCTGGACAAGCAATTAATATGGCTTTCATACCCCGGCAGGAGGGTGAACATGACTGGATGTGGCCCACCAGCCCGACCCATAGTAGGCCCGAGCAAAGTAGGAGCCTCAGCCTGGGCTGTGGGCAGTTAACCGTCCATGTCCCCCCCCCTTTCCGCCGTGGGGCGAAATTCATTTTCACCCTTGTGGTTCATCCAGGGGGCGAATGGCTTTCTTTTTTTCCCTCTGGAGATTGGCTGCAATAAGCGATGCCAATCTCCGAAGAAAAAAAAAAGAAACCAAGATGGCCACTGCCATAGGCAAAAGGGACCAAGTCCCTTTTCCCTTTCGATGGTGGCAGCTCGAGCGGGAGGTACGCTGGACCGGAGCATAAACCTCTGGTCTGGCAGGTTGATGTATCTTTGTGTGGTATGACACAGGCAGGAATACTCAGGAACCACACCAGAGCCAGTATTGTAGAAAAGGTTAGTCTTCTTTAATGTTACAGGTTACAGTGGGAAAGTAAGATAGGAGATGAGGTGATGTGCTTCTGCTTCCCTTGGCTCTCTCCCTGCCAGTCCCAACCGTCCTCTCTGGAATCCTTACACTAACACCATTCCAGGCCTCGCACCAACACTCCGAGCTCCACTACTCAATCACATAGTCACACAGCACAACATAGCATATATGATGCTAGGATACTACAAAGGTACTTGGGGAGGGAGCAGGGCCGGAAATGTAAAAAAACGTAGTAGGGGAACCCTCTTATGCTTGGAGCGGTGGGGCCATGGGCAAGAGCCAAGAGGGGGCGTGGCCCTAGGCTGTTCACGCAATACAGTATCATAGCGCACTTCATAGAACCCAATCCTGGTGATTTGCATAAACGCAAAGAGCCTTATGGGAACATATGAAAGACAACCATTTTAAAATTTGAAACATGTCTTATTGAACATAGCTAATAATGCTGTGTTCTTCCAACGAACTCAACAAGTGTGCAAGCACAGCCTGTGCAAGGATTTTTCCTGAGGCATCTAACAACGATATTGAGTGAAAGTTGATAGGCCCTCCCTTTTTATAAAGAGGTGCAATTTCCGCTTGAGTCCAAGACTCCAGCACTGAATCGGAAGAAACCAGGGCATTGAACATCCAAAATAATATAGGCACCAAGATATCGAACTCGGATTTAAAAATATCGATCGAAATTGCATCCAGTGAGGACGCTGTCCCTCCTTTTTGAGAGTTAATTGCAATGCATATTTGAGCACCTCGTTGGAGGCCCCTACATTACCTTGAGCTACTTCCAGATACGGAAAGTGCCTAGTTTCGGCGTAAAGTTTTTGGAAATGGTTGTACCAAGTGTTGTTACAAATACATCCCTGTATAATTGTTCGACCAATGTCAGTGCCAGTCATGACCGGCTTCCAGAATTTGGCACTATATTTATTCCCGCCTCTTAACAGACTGCCCCATCTCCCTTTCAAGAAGTAATTCTTTTTTCGAGCTATTAGATGTTTGCACAGAGACCATAGTGAAGTTAACTTTGCACTACTCTCTACGGCTTCGACATTTGTAGAGCAACTTAAACGATGTTTCTTAGCTTCTCTGCACTCTTGGTCAAGCCGGTCCCTGCCTTTTATTGCTCGTGTGTTCATTACAGCTGCAGGTCTAGTGACATTGGGATAGAGCGTGTTCATCATTTGCTTAAATTCATGTATGATGGCCTTACTGGATGTGCAGGCATAGCACACTTGAATCAAGGATATTCTTGTAGAGGGCTGGGATGGTATTATTGGCTTCCATCTTTGCACACTTACCTTGAATTACAATGTCAGCATGCCTAATGGGGTTCACTGTAGGCCTGCCAATGATCACACCCCAGCTTCAAACGGAGAGGCCGGTAGTCACTCCGGGTACGTTCAGAGACTTCGGAGCCTTCCACAAGCTTGCAGTCTCGTGCTAGAGCAAGGATACTGTCAATGGGGGACACTTTGTTGTTGCAGTTAAAGGCCGATCTAGCTGGTTGGTCATTTGTACATCTGCCATTGCAGGCTCTCAGTTCGAGTAGGTTTAAAAGGAGGGCCATTTTGACAGCATGTCTGTGGGTACTGTTAGGGTAATTTGACACCCATTCTGGGATATCCCAGGCTTGCTCCTCATCCTCATCCCTTGACCCACTCAAAATATCCCACTATTAATGCATGCGCAGAGTGGAGTGGCAGAAGTGTGTTTACCCCCATTGACTTTTTCTGGTCTATTATAAACACTGAACAAGAATACATGATGCCCTGAGGCGCTGCTAGGGGGGCAGGGGTGGGGTAGCTGAGGGGGCTATAGCCCCTGATCTTTTGGTTATAGTCCCAGATAGAAGCTCAGGGGCTACCACCAAAAGGCTAGCAAGCCCCGAGTCCTGACAGTCCCGACATAAGCGTAGCCCCGGATCTTTTCCAGACCTAGCAACACCCCTGATGATGCCCCAGACCCAGTTGTTTGTGCAGCTGTTGAAGGCCATTTGACCCGCTTCACAATTCTTAATCTCCCAGTTGAGGGCCACTTCAATCCAAATGATCATTTCCCGCTCTGTGGGCTTCCTAGGCCCCTCATCGCAGGGATGTGGTATGGGGCAACCCCTGCATGTTTATTGCTTATGTTCCCCGGGTCTCTTGGATGCATACTGGTGCCATGGCCTGAAGGCGCACCATGACCCTTCAGATAGTCCAAGACAACCAATGAATAGCTTCATCCTTCCCCACGTGATCTAGATCCCAGTGGATCACTAAACACTGCCCCTGTCTTTGGTTCATTTGAGATTTCTGGTGGGGATGGCTAGAGACTCAGGAAAGGCCCCCTGCCTCCAAAAACGTCTTACATACATAGGGGCATCCCTATGGAAACCATTAGTGTTAGCAACTGAGACCCTAGAATTAAATCCAGGCAGGTTAGAGGAACCACTGTGATCTGAAAGGATGGGCATATAAAGCATATAAATGCCTGTCTTAAGCCAAACGCACCCACATCATATGCTCCCACTTCCAGATGCTCAATGTGCTGCCAATCAAGCACGGTGTGGCCTTGAGCTTCAAAATAAATAATGAAACCAACAAAGCACAGTCTGAAATGAGAATGGCGCATTGTATGAACAGTGTCTTAAAACAAGAAATCTGCGAGAAAAGGAAAAACAACACTTAGCGGCGTTATGAACAGCGCGCAGGCCACTGCAGCAAAGAGCTTCCGGCAGTGAAGCAGAAACATTTATTTATTATTAAAGTCATTACTTTTGTTCATTTTGACCAAATTGCTTTGGTCTAAGAGATTGAGTGCAATCAAAAGTAATCACCATCTTAGTTAATCCATTTACGACATTAAAAAAACTTTAAAAAATGCGAGCCATCAAGTCGCACGATATACTAGATTGCAGAAGTGCCCTCAGAGTCCATATTTCTCCTTCAGAAGTTGTTCTACAAGCTTCTATGTATAATTAAGCAATATGCCCCGAGCGGCGGGGGCATTACTGACTCAGGTAATGCCCCGGGGCCCATATTAATAGGGCCGAGCGGTGACGGGTATATAGCTATTAGTACCCCGGCCTGCAAGACCGGGGTACTAATAACATTCTTTTCTGTGCCAAAATGCTGCAGCGTTTCGGAACAGAAAAGATAAAAAAAATTGTCCAAGGAAATGGCAGCCGGGAAAGGGAAAACGGAGTCAGTTTTCCCTTTTTCATGGCGGCCTTCGGGAGTGGACGTGCTGGGAACAGAAGTTTTGCTGGTGTGTTTGCTCCCAAAAAAGGCGAAATCAGAAGGTAAGTGGGGTGGGGAGGGCAGGCGAAAAAACCCCAAATAAACCACATACCTGAGTACCCGGCGTGGGACGATGGCAGCCTTTCAGCCGTGTGGAGGTTCGGAGCGGGGATAGCCCTGCTTCGAGCCTCCTCTTTGGCTAAGGGTCTGCCAGAGCCCTCGCCAGGAACAATGGCGTGGAATCCCGGCCGAGGGATTCCCGGCCGGGTAATGCCCCAGCGAGAGGCAATCAGAATGTTTCTTACATTCTGGTTGACTCTCGCTGGTTACTAATATCTGATCTACTGCACAATCTGCAGGATGTTAAGGATGGGCTTCCTGCTGTAGGGTGCTGGAGGTATCTAGAACTGGTTAATCTCCAGCTTCAATCTTTCCTTGACCCACTCAAAATGTTCCTGCCTCTACCGTCTCCATTATGAAAAATGTAAGCTGTCACAGATGACTTTAAGAAACTCACATAGTCAATACAAGGTTTAAGAGGCTTTATTAGTAAGGTTTGCCTTCACGCTAATTCAACTGATGGGTTGTTCCAGCTGGTACCTCAGCCTCCCATGGGCTCCCTCTATCCTAACCCAGGCTTCCCTTTCGCCCCAAATCAGCGTGACCACTAATGACCGCTAGACCGTGATGACTAGGCTAGGCTCTCTTCCATGGTAGGACCTGAAGGACAAGGCCTTATCTGTTTTACTCCCTGCAGGACTTTATAGGGGTTGCCCTGCTCTAGTGTTCCCATAATATGGGTCTTAAAAATGGTGCCCGTGCTTTTTCAAACACTCCCCTGTTCACCCTTTCCCTCTCACTCCTTTCCTTGACCATATGTCTCCTTATTTTCTACACCTCATTTCTATCTTTACCCGATCCCTCTCATCCTCTACCTATCTTCTTTGCCTCCCACCATCTACTCTGAACTCCTACATCCTCACGTACACCTGCCTTCCCCTCTCCTGCATACCTCCCTCCTCTGAACATCTGTTCTTCACCCACCTACCTCTCTCACTTCCTTTCTCTACACTTGTTCCTACCTCCCACTCCACAACTCATTCCCCTCCACTAACTCTACCATTCACTGCCACCCTCTCTGTTTCTTCACTTTGCACACTTTTAGCCATCCCCCTACTACCTCTTACACCCCACTGTACTACCACTCACTTACACTCCCACAAGCACAGCTACACTCTCTCTACTAGGTACCATTCTTGTTCACACACACAATACCTCAGTTTTAGGCCTGTTCAACTTCCCCACAGACTCTTCATCACTACGCTCCACCTTGCATCTTCCTTCTGGTCTCTCGCTCCACCTCCACACCTCACCAAAATACCTCATGCACTCTGGCTTTCACAGGTCTTTTATACAGTGTCTTCCTGCAGTTTGTCTTCCCTTCTTCTCCCCATTGGCTGTGGCGCTGGGGCCCAATCTGAGGCTGTTTTTTCCGTGGGGTGAGTCGCAGTAGTGATATTGTACAAAAATATCCTCTTAGCCCTGGGTCATGCCCCCTTCTTTTGCGCAGCAATTCAAACAGTGTCTGTTAGGGTCCCCACTGAATGTCATGTTGGCGCTTTGTTTGTTCCAGCCTGTGATGAGCATTGCTTCCTTTCTTGGGAGGGCGTCGGGATGTTCAGAGTTTGCCTGGGTGTCCCGTTGGGTTTCGTTGTTCTAGCAGTGCCCGATTGTCCTTGTTGTTCTGTAAAGAAAGAACATGAACTTGTGCCAGAATTGAGGAAATATGGCATTTTGGGAATTAAAAGTGGTACTCGGCATTACATTCAAGGCACAGTCAGGGAAATCAGGCAGAGGAGCTCCCACAACTCCTTCGCCGCGCTGTGGGGTAGGGCCAACTATGGCATACATACTATAGGCTCCCCCTACCCAGGCAGTCAGGGGTCCCTGTTCTACCCTGTCAGAAAGGCAAGAGAATTATACTAGTAACCTCACCTTAATATTGACTTCCATGTTTATCAGGCAAGTTATGTGTTCTGAAATTTGGAAGCATTTTAATATTTTGATTTCCAAAAATACTTGGGTATTTTTATGACCTATAATTTGTAGAACTTATTTTGTCAGTTCCAATACGGGCAGTTCTCCATAGGATCTCCCATGGCATTGATATCTTCCTATGGTCATAATTTAAAGGATTTTCTTTATTTACATTTGTTCAATCTAGATGTATTTCTTTTTCCTAAAACATGTTTTACTGTACAAAGATTATATTTGTTACAGGGCCCTGTAGTTATTTTTTAGTTGCTCAACCCATAGGAAGAGCACTTTTTGGGCAGCTTTTAACTTTGCCCCACCCACCCCCGGACCAATCCTCACAAAACTTTGCAAAAAAGGTATATGGCCCTGTCAGATCGATCCTTCCAAGTTAGGTGAGGTTTTCGACAAGGGTGGATAAACTCTGTGTTTTTTCCCATAGACACAATGTAAAAAAAGTGCTCTTAGCCTACAACCCAAACCGTGGGATGGATTTTCACCACATTTGCAGCAGGAGCGGCGGCTTGGTCCCGAATGCATGCTTTTGTAAATTTGGTGTAAACCCGTGCAGTAGTTTCTTTTGAAAACCAACAAAAAGTAGGTGAAAGATTATTGGTGATATCTGGGTTCACTCCGCGGACTTACTTTACTGTTCGGTCATCAAGGACATTTGTGATCTGGGTGTTAGTCTTAGCAGTGCACGGTAGTGGCACGAGTTATGGTTGCTTAGCTTACCATAAATGGTGAATTTCTGAGGTTTTTCGGTTTTACTTGTAACCATAACTTTCCTTTAACAAAGTTTTTTCATTGAATTTCATAGGTTTTTATTAGTGCAACTTAACCATAACATCCCTTGAAGGCTATCACCCTGATCTGAAAAAGGCACAAGAATGTGCTGAAACACGTGTCATCAAAAAGGGCCAAACTATTTACCAAAACAGAATTAAAACTTTGAACAAATTTCAATCTACAAGTTTCAATAATGAATTATATTTTGTGGAGAATGGTTTTGTGTGGAAAAAAAAACACCCTGATTTGTCACATGGAGTAGAGGAACTCTGTCTTTGTTCATCTTTCCACACTCATGCGACACCTTGTTTGGACTATAGAGCAATTAGGGCGCAGAGGTTACCAAGTTGATATCCCCACAAAAGTTCCTCAAAAATATTTGATAATATAGCTTCTTGTTAGTACTTCTCAATTCTCTTGCACAGTATATTAAATCACAGTTAATACCTTTGTCAGGATGAATTCATAGCACCTCTACTTCTACCTGGATAACTCACATACCAGGTTAACTTCTGCAAGGGTTCACTATGCAGGTCTACTCACCTGCCCAATAGTGTTACACCTTCAACTGTGCTTCTGAAGTTTTAAATCTACTGACAACCAAATGTTTTTCCATAGTTTCAACCATTTTGCAATTTGCTAATTGTGCTCCTCAACACCTTGAGGTAGGCAAGGCACTCTTCCACTGAACATTCACCTTTCAGATGGGCAGCCTCTTTACCAGTTTGTCTTTCTGACAAATCAATATTTACCACCGCTTCACCAATCTGCACTTTAGTGATGTCAAACCATTTCTCAGAAGAGACAGGATTCACTTTAGTGTCCTTCAACACTTCCAAGTAAGTAATGCACTCTTCTTTTGAACATTCACTTTGTCAAAAGTGCTACCTCTTTGCCACTTTTGTCTTTTTGCCACATTAACAACCAAAACGCCCTTAAGGATGTAATTCTACCTTTCCTCCTTGTGACTTTGGCAATATGGGTTATACCAACCTTTTAGGAAACAATTACAATCAGCAAGCTTCACCATTTTACACCCTTGCATTCTTCTCTTCACTTCCTGTCCACCAAAGCAGCCCAATTGTATGTCTATTGTTAGCCTCTTTTGGCTGAGGACAATGTCTGTACAATGTTTGGCTGTGGCAATACTGGTATCCCTCTTGGCTTTAGGAAATACTTGTTTCACTCTTAGCTTAGGCACTGCTTGTTTCACTGTTGGCTTACGCAACGCTTGTTCCCTCCGACTCACAATAATCAATATTCATTCACTTAATTTCACTGCTACATTATCTTCAACTACTTCACAATTGACTCTGCAGTTAATCTTTACCTCAGAATTGTTTTTTAGGCACCCACGACCAGTCTTTCATTCCATTAATCTGGCTCTGAGTGTTTTACTCTTATGCGAGTGCTATTCCAAAAGGCAACTCATACGCGAGGGCTACTTTTGTAACTTCCTATTGTCTGAGACTCAACAGTCGGTTTTACACAGCTTTCTGTGAGAAACCAGAAGGTTTCTGACCCACTAGTCCCCGGGGATCTGTCATCCACGTGGCCAGGACACAGCAAATGCTTTTGGATCCAGTTCCTGGGGGTGGACCAGTGTGGGAGGATCACCTGGGTGAGAGGGGTCTTCTGGGAGTGGGACACTGGATGGTGAGACACGATATCCCCTTCCCTGTAAGACCTTTACCCCAGCCTACCAGGTAGGATATTTAGGAACTCAACCCCCCCCCCTTTTTACAACACAAACACTTTCTCACAGACAGTTCGCTATGAGAGAAAACAGATGAACATCCAAGCCGTATTCCCAACGTGTCCCAATACAATGGTCAGGCGAGGTCAGGCAATTACTGATCATCACACACACACCTGAATTCTATTACACTTCCCCACAGAGATAAAAGGTAGAGCACGAGAGCACACTTTGAGCAAGGCAAAGCCCACGAGGAAACAGCAGTTCCAAGATGGCAGTTTAACATGAGAAGAAAGACGGCGTAACAGAAGGGGATCGCAAGGAGTGAAGTTCCCTTGACCTTTTTGACAACGAACGGTTACTTTCAAGGAGCCTCAAGAAAATAACGCGTAAGATCAGGAAAACAGGCTGGGAATCCTTTATTGTGTGTCAGAGGTACACTGGGTCCTCCCACATCGATAATCAAGGTGGGGAGAATCGCCAGCTGCTGTGGCGTTATCCTTGTCTCAAACAACAAAGCAGCGTCAGTGAAATCAACACAGCCGGTGAGTTGGGGAGACCGATATCAGACTGGTCTGTGTTGACGCCAAGGTTGCAAGCGGCCACATTGTATGGTGAGCGCTGGAGCGAACAGTGTATGAAACCCATGTGATCATCAACGTGAGTAAAGGTGAACTGCAGATGAGTGACTGAACTCTGAAACCAAGATACGATACCTTTGACAGAGTGGCTTGGCACCACGTCTCAGCTCATTCGAAACGTCTCTATAAGGTATCCAACTGAGAGTTGACAAAAGTGAAAGAGTGGTAAAGAATTGTGAATCAAAGTGGTTCTGCGACGGGTCAAGCAAAATCCTGTGCACAATCGAAAGTCTTCGATGTTGATACAGTAAAGAAGGGGTTAACGGCACCGGTAAAGGTGCCGGAGCTGTTAAACCCTTACCGCCAGGCATCCTTAGCGGAGTCCCGCGAGCAGACCAGGGTGCTAACAACGGGCCCGTTATTAACGGCCCGTTGTTATCACCCTCCCCATTCCCATTGAGCCCTATGGGGGCTCAAATGGGGATGGGTTCCTTGAATGAGGAATTACTGGGCCCTCCAAGGTCGGAATGGCCCGGTAATTCCTCATTCAAGGAACCCGGACCCGATATCCGGTATGGGGGTAGCCATACTGCTAATAGCGGCATGGTTACCTCCATACTCGGAATGACCCCCTTTGTGTCAAAACGGATCTGAGCACGGCGACGGGGGATCCGGGGTGAACCGTGAATCACCCGAGAAATTGGATACGTGAAAATCCTGAGAACATTGTGTTGAAGTGGATCTGAGCCTGGATTCGGGGGATCGGAGGTGAATAGTAAATCACCTAAGAATGTTGTGTATATGTGGAATACCAAAAGGAAAGGAACTTTATTGTTTGTTTGTTGCATCAGGCCTTCTGAAAGAAGAGACTTTGAATGGCAACAAGACTTTGGCACAGGAGGCCATGATGTAGAAGTTTAGAACTGCAACCTCGTGCTAGAGAAGCCATAGACTGTGCTAAGCTCGAGTGTGCTGCCTTGCCCTGTGCCTAAAAACATGGGGAAGGGAAGCCAACTGCTTGAATATCTGGACAAATCATTTCTTGAACACGTTTTTCTTTTGCATAACATTGCTTCCCACACTATTTGTATTTAGAGGTAAGGATTGGCAATAGGTTAATTAGTATAGGCCCTTTAATTTTGACAAGACACCACTAGGACTGTGTTATTATTTGATGGTCGTAGCTTACTCCCATCTATAGATTAAGGATTGGATAGGTGTTTTTCAAACCCAATTGGAATTCAATAAACACCCTTGAACTGTGGCCACTTGTATCTGTCTCACTGTTGATACCATGCCTTCCTTATATTTCACTCACACCTGAGTGGTCTGCTTCAATACAGTTTCCTGCCTTTGTTTGCGCAATGGATCAGAACGCTCGGTAACACTCACCGGCTTCTGTCTTACTCCCTTCGCATGCTGCAGGGCTTTAACTGCTTCTGGCTTCGTTTGGACACACACCTTTTCTCAGTGAAGGTGTCTTTGTTCTTGCCAGGCAGTTACAGAGCTCTTCTTGCTCCTGGGACCCTCAGCTCTACACCAACTCTCAGCCACAGTCTCTGGTACGCATCTTGCTGCGCAATCTCTGCAATTAAAGGTTTAGGGGCAACAGGACCCTCTCAGGACAGGTAGCTGCAATCTGCTTGGTCAAATTCCCAGTGTCCGTTCTGTCCACCAACTTCTGCTTGGATTCCCAACACTGTGCTCTCCTTCTACTGCTGCACCTCTGGCGTTTACTCCAGCCACAGCTCCATCTAATGGCCTGCACCTGAGGGGGCTGTTTAAGCGCCTCTGCTTCCCTCAGGTGTGGGTCATTAAGCTTAACAAGCTGACTAGTCCTACAACATTGCTCTCGAGCCTTCCTCCTCGTCCCAGTAGTTAGGGAGTTATGGGACTTGTAGCCCCAACAAACAGAATTAGGTTTTCTTGTTAGCTTTTATTTTTAAAAGTAGATGTGTTCCTCTAAAATGCATTTAATGAAAAGTTAAAATATCTTACTTTAAATGGAGAAGGCAGCTCATCGAAGATATTATGTATAGATTTCATCACACTGTACCTCTGGGAATAAGGGGGATTTTAAAATTTAGAGACCTGAAATGGGTTTTCCTTACTTGGGATGTTAAAAGATTTCACACCAGCTTTACCCATAACAAAAGGCTTAATGTGAGGTTCAGCTACATCGTAACGACAATAGGTCTCGGGAGGATAGCTCGGGGGCAACATGCTCGCCTTGGAAGCAAGACAACACAGAGCACCACAGGTTCGATCCCCGGGTCCGCGCTTAGAAACCTCTGGGTATTAAGCGCATTATAAATAACCTATCATATCATATCATATCATAACATAAGCCATTATATGCCTGGGTATCTGAAAAAGGTTCTTCCCTTGAAAAAGACAAATACTGCGTCTCATCCCACGGGAACATTTCACCACCCTGGGCTCTGTCTCCTCCCAGGTGATCCTCCCGCAGTCACCACCCCCAAGGTCAGGATCAGGGAGCATCTGCCTTTCCCCGGCCACCTGGGAGGAGACTTTAAGCAGAGGTTTAGTGAGGGATCCATAGGATTCATCACATTCGCCAGAGAGAGGAAGTTGACCTGCGCTCCACTTCAAGACCCACAGATGTTTGGTATTCGGAGTGTACGAACATTTAATTAGCAGATGAAATACTACAGGAAAGATCAACAATACTGAGACAAATGCTAAACAGGTGTATTTTCAGTGTCCTCCTGAACTCCACCTTACCTGGTTATGGGCAAAGATGGAGGATACAGTTACAGGGGATGAGCTGAGGAGATGTAGGAAAGGCCCACAAAATGCTTGCTCTTAATTGGTCAATGGCCAGAAGGTTTAGGGAGGTGGCCAGACTCAAGGGCTAGTCAACATGTAAAATCACTAAATAGTCCATTGGCGCCCCTCTGCGAGAACGAACAAGGCTAAATGACCTGTTCTCTGGGAAGGTACCCACTCAAGAGTCCGCAGCTAGACTTTAGCTCACTGTACCTTTCCCAGAAGGGAAATTACCATTTGCGTATCAGTCTTTGTCCCGCCCACATGGGCAGTCCAGCACTGAAATGCTATGGCAATTGTCTTCTGAACAAGAGTACCAACAGCAACCACATACACGTGTTTCAGCCTTGTTGGGCCTCATCAGTGAGGTGGAGCAGTGCCTCTCTGAGCAAAGTGAGCAGGGAGTCCACGTCTAGATGACCCTAGAAAACATAGGGTGACTTTGCTAGTAAACATGTAGCTCAGAAATATACTAATGAGGTACCAAAGTGCAGGACCAAATAAAGATTTGAAAGGCAATTAAATAGTTTAGGTTGTCAATGAAAGGTTTTCATGACTGGCAAGATGTGGTCTTAACGCTCCAAGCCAAAGATAGCAAGAAGAAAACGATTTGCTCTTGATGCTAAATTGTCGAATTGTTGGTAAAGAGTCTGGTGCACATTCTGTTGCAGTAGCCATAATATGACCAGCACAATAACATGGGGCAAGAGTAAAAGGGGAGGACACTTGCTGGGTCAATAGGTAACAGCATTTATTCTCCCGTCAAGTGGTGGCCATCTTGGCCAATCTTGCAACGGATGCTATGTGTAAGGGAGGCCCTACGAGCCCAGTGAATAACAGAAACCCACCATCAACATGACAGGGAAAGGAAATCAAAGAGCCAACCGGAGCTTTTTAACCTGAATAGTATGAAGCACAGGAATGTGGTGACCTCAAAAGCTCGAAAGGATTTGTCAAAAGGGCAGCAATTGATTGAATACCTGGAAAAACGTCATAAAAAAATATGACGCCATGGAAAAACAAAGGGAGGTCTTTTAGGGGAAAAGTGGAGGCAACTGCATCAAGATTGTCTGAGGCTAAAAAAGCCATTGCCTTCAGTTGGAAGCAGCATCACCAAACCTGATTCAGAAACAAGACAATTTCAGCATGTGCTTTATGCGGGTTTCCAACACTGAGGGACTGAAACTATCTATCAGCTAGAAGCTAAGGTGTACCCCCCTAGAAAACAGCTCGAGACCAGGCAAGTAAAGCACTGCAAGGTTCTTCCTGAAGGAGCAGCGAGTGGCCTGATAGTGAAGTGCATGACTTTTTGAAATTGTAAATACAAACGCGCCACACTGCCCAGCGTTGAGTTTGGCAGAGGGCAGAGAAGGAGCAATAAAAGGAGGGGGTAGGCGTGTTGCTAGGTCTGGAAAAGATCTGGGGCTAAGCTAATGTTGTGACTGGCGGCACTCGGGGCTAGCTATAGCCTTTTGGTTTTAGTCCCCAAGCTTCTATCCGGGGCTACAAATAAAAGACCCGGGGCTATAGCCCCCTCAACCCCTCCTAGCAACGCCTCTGGATGGTGGTGCTGTTTCTGCCATGCTGCACATGCCTAATCACAGGTGAGAGCTCTTAAATGCCATTGCCAGGAAATACATTAAAGGGGCAGAGTATTACATTTCCAGTCCTGAGCCGCAAGCATCAACAAAGAAGAAGAAAACCCTTGCTTACACCTTCCGGGGGAGCCGATCGCTCTAGGAACCCAATTCAGGGTCTCATTCTTTGCTAGTCTGACGTTCTTCTAGAATGTGAAGACCTACTTGCCCTCTCATGACAAGACAATGCATTTTGGGAAAAGTGAAGGGGCATACATTATGGAAGAGATTTCCATAATGCAGGATTCTGGGGGAAGGAGAAGTAAGACATGTAGGGAGTTGGCCCTCAAGTCTTCTGGAGTTAGTCCATGGCTACAAAGCATTTTTGTTTCTCCTCCTGCTCCCCCACCCTACAATCTCCTCAAGTCCCCAGGCATATTTAGGGGGGGGGAGTTTCTATGGCAAGCCTTTCATTATAGAAGTGAAACTGAACTGTGTGAATGTTCAAGAGTTGGAGCAACCAGGGTAAAAGAGATGTTATGCACAATACGGCCTAAATAAGGACATAAGTGCCAGTGAGGCCTGAGGTTCTCTGGTAGTGTTGTCAATCAAAATGTTCAAGGATGACAACATTGTTTAAAGAGTGGACAGTGTACGAGGTAGGGTCGCGGGTTAGCCCCAAAGGAGTAATGATTTAAAGGGCTGCTTTGATATTGATTGTTGTTCTGCAAAATCAATAAGATAGTTTGAAATTCCTCAAAACGCCACACTCATGAGAAAGTATTTCTAACAAAATTCAAAGAGATACTGCGAGGAAATGCAATGGAGTGGCCAAATGTGATGAACATCACATCTTTCTTGCATGATTTCCAATTGCATTGTATCCAGTGACGAATCTAGGGAATTCGTTCACTCTCTCCAGGGGGGACCCACCCGCTTTAGGACTAAGGAGGTGAGCCTGCTACACCTAACATCCCTTAGGGGCTAGGGCAAGTGCGATCCCTCTGAGGACAGGCAATCCCTAAGCAGGGATATGTATTGTGCTCCCTTATCACAGGAATCTGTTCGTTTTGTGGGTTACATGGAAGACAACTTGTAAAATGACACCAATGGCTGGCATGGTTTCCGAACCCTTTCGGTGCAGTGTTCAACCAGGGACGGAGAATGCGAGTAAATCCCACCCCTTTGTTGCATGGAAGATAAAGAGACCACTCAACAGTGAACCATAAGAGGAGAGTAGTCCACAGAGCTACAGACGAGTGCGATGCTCAGGCAGTGGCACAGCTGGAGAGACCTCCTCCTGGGTGGTGTGGCTAAGCGTGGAGAGCACACACCCAGGCGTAGCAGACCGAAGCACAGACCAGCCTGCAGAATGCCCAGCTCCCCTGCCGAGATGTGGACCAGAGAAGCCCGCTCCCTGAAGATCTCCATTAGCCGGGAACACCCAAGCAGCAACCGAATGGGACCACAACGACCTGAAGCCGAAACCCTGCAGGAAGCAGCAGGAAGGGAGTGACAGCTCCGACAGATGCAGAACCATCAAAAGAAGCCGGAACAAGGAAGCGCGTCGACTTACCTGTACACCCACCTGGAGGAGCATCATGCAGAGGCAGAAGGTATGCGGTCACTCCTGGGAGCCGGGAGGAAATGACAAAACAGACCCCAAGGTAGGGTGCAAGCAACCACACCCCCAAGGTGGGATGCAAGCAACCAGACCCCCCAAGGCAGGATGCGAGCAACCAGACCCCCAAGGCAGGGTGCGAGCAACCAGACCCCCCAAGGCAGGGTGCGAGCAAGCAGACCCCCCAAGGCAGGGTGCGAGCAAGCAGACCCCCAAGGCAGGGTGCTAGCATACAGACCCCCAAGGCAGGGTGCTAGCATACAGACCCCCAAGGCAGGGTGTAAGCAGCCAGACCTCCAAGGTGGGATGAGAGCAACCAGACCCTTAGGTTGGGTGACAGCAAACTGACCGCAAGGCGGGGTTCAAGAAACTAGGCCCCAGGGTGGGCTGAGAGAATCACATGGCCGGGTGCGAAACATGAGACTCCACAGAGGGGTAAAAATCAGAAGGAAGTCGGGTGGAAACAATACCACAAGGTTATCTAAAGGGTAACCCCAGGATAAGTCCTGGTCTGAACCTGGGGATGATGACTCGAGAATAAGCTAAAGCCCCTTGCCATCCAGGGAGAAAGAGAGACTGACCAAAGACTGATAAGTGATCCCAGGAGGGGAGGTTGGAAGAGACACTTGCTGGTGCCGTAGCTGGAACTGTGTAACGGGCGAGAAGCCTTTTTTCTGATACAAAGACATTGGAGTGGGGTCAGAAACCAGCCACCATTCTATCATTTGGGTAAAAGACCCTTCTGGTACTTTTCACTAAGTTAGGTTCGTTTTAGGTGCATAGTGGTAGGGACAGGAATCCGGTTAGGACAGGTTTTCTGGACGGCAGACTTGGATTATTTTGTAAGACTTCCTGACGAGCAGCCTTAGATACTCCTTTTCTTTCAAGCATAGGGCTGAGAAATATAGGGATAGTATTATTTTTTGTGTCAAATAAAGGGCCACGTTACCTAAATTGCCATGGTGCCCGTCTCGGATTCCGGCTTACCATAATCCCCACACACGATACTACAGGTTAGGCAGTGTATTCAATATACATCCCACTGCACTTCGGCCATCATCAGACCCCATCCCTTTAAATGTGGGACATCACCCACCTGAGGTGCATGTAGCTGGTTACCTACTGAAACAGTAAAACACAAAGCTGATGAGGGGCCCCACATACGACAAATGTCCACCTCTGTGAGCTGAGTTGTCTTCTCCTGTCTCAGTTTCTCGCTGCACTCATACCTGGGTTGGGTTTGATTGAGAAGTGGGGATTACTAGAGAGTCGCTTATGTGGAAAAGGGGGGTGCTTAGGAACTAGTAGTAAAATGAGCCTCCTATATGTACTCCTTTCATTGTGCTAAGATTCATGAGTATAAAGATTATGATAGGGGTGGGGACTGTGGAGTACTTGGGAAAAAAGACTACTGCCCCACAAGAGTACAGGGGTGAACAGTGGTTTCTACACTCCTACTCTGCCCCCAGTACTAGGAGAACAGCAGTATTCGCAATCAAAGGTGAAACAGACACAATATGAATGGAACACCTCCTACGCCTCTTAACTAACAGCCCACTCCAACCCTTTTATGAGCTAACCACTGAATATGAGATGATTTTCAGAGAAAAGGGCACCGCGGGTATTGAAGAACAGTTGTCTGCAGGCAAACAGACATGCAGATGTTTAGGAATATATCTTTAAGGCATAAAATGGGGTCTGAATTTTCCTTAGTGCCCATATAACAAGGGCAGTGGGGCAGATCCACTGATTTATACTTTGTTTTCTTTCAGGATCTCGACAGTGCCGAGACGGGTTTCCAGGCACTTTGAAGCGGGTTTGATATGTCCTGCTTGTGCGACAGGCTTCAGCAACGCAGTTCGATTGATCATACAGCAACAGTACTTGGCTCAAAGAGGCTTGCGACAGACAGGCGATGTTCAAATGCTTGAAGGTTCCTGGTGTGTGAATGTGGAGATTCAACTTCAGCGGCCAGCTAGCTTGACTGGATCCAACAAATCAATGCATTTAACAGCTGTCTATGATTACAACACTTCTTATTGTCCTGACGTCAGTTCGGGACACCCGATAACCTGTGTTACTGTAACTTTGATGCTAAAATCACCCCCGAACCCGAAACACCCACTAGCTGTGTCGACAGTAATTACGTACTGTTAAAGGTCTGGCAGTACAACCAAGTTCACTTCTCTTGTTACTAACCCACATAGCGTACAGAACTGATTGCTTTTTCTTTGTGCAAAACCAATGGTTCAGCCCTGTTGGCGTTTTTAACATGATACTTTACTATGATTCCACTTTTTTTACTTGGACACATGTCTTTGTTTAGACATGTGATCTATTGGTTAGTATATAAGTTAACCTGGCCTTCTGTAGCCGGTCTGCAACTCCTGTGCGTCTACGAGAGGGGTAGCCTTTTGACTCTGCACCTTGCTCTTCCGAGGTCAAGGGATAGCCAGGTGTCTCTGTTATTTCTTCAGAAATGAAATATTCCATAAAAAGGATGCACACCAATAGGACGATCGCAGGGTTTACATGAAAAACCAAAAGGACAAAGGTTATGAAGGGTGGAAGACCCACTTTACTGACTCACACCATCTAAACCAGAAGGTCTGTGACTTCACAAATCATTGTATTTAACATGCACAGTATGCAGGAGCCTAATAATTTGGAAATATGTTGAAATACCGAATCCCAAAAGCTTTAGTTACAAAATTTTGAAGCCGACTTGTTCGCATTTTCTAACTCAAGCTTTTGTGATTTTGGTTGTTTGTGCCCCGCTGCGCATTTAATGTATGCGCGTTACACCCCCGCAGCCCATAACACCGTACTAAGGGAACAGGGGACACCCCCGCAGCCCCTGCTTCTCTTATGGGCTTCGGTCATTTCTACCACGCCGAATGAGCACCAAATGCGCATTCAGCTTTTTTTGTTCGACCGAACTAATAATTTTCTGGACTAAAAAAAGTGAGTATTTCTCAATAATAGGTGCACACTGATCGGTGCAGTGGGAATATTACAGAAATATTTTCTGAACTAAGAAATATAATGGATATGATATGGTAGGTGAAAAGGGTCGGAGTTTTGTTTTAATCCAAAACCACTTTAGGCGCAGTGCAGATAAACAATGCTGCAAGTGGTACCGATGACCGCAGGAGACTCTACATTGTTTGGTCTAATAAGATGTGACGCTTTAGAGAATTAATAAAGATAGGGTTGAATGCTTAACTAGCAGGTGGCCAAAACATCTACTAGAAGGTATGTGGTATGAATTTAAAGCTACACGTCCTCAGACGGCCAGATCAGAGATCATTAGGTATTTCAGGTACGTAGCCTAAAACACTTGATCAGGTCCAAGTAACGGGTATGCATTATCACTCAGGGAAAGCGAGGAGGGTCCTGAAGCATTGAATTCCTGGTTGTACCAGGCCTGCCTTCACCCTTATGGCGATGAACTGCTGGCAGATATCATTAATGCTCTCGCTCTTCAAACAGTCTTCAGAGCGAGGTCAATAGAAACAATTTGTTTATGGCACGCAGGATCCTTTCTTTATCCCTAGGGTCTATCATGTGAACGATCAGCATTGATCCACCACCAGAGCTTCGGTGGCACCAAGGCACGTAAATGAGTTCTTTTCAGGATTAAGATCCAGGTGGCCTTAAAAAATGTTGGGTCCTCTACCGTCTACTCCGACAGAACACCCAGGACCATGATTTGGTACCTGGGATAGTCTGCCCTAGAAGCCAATAGTCTTATTTTCTTTCTACCAGGTTCATCTTTTTACCAGGGCATTTCAGAATAGGCTTGTTAGGCATTAAGCCTTATTCAAGGTTTGCCGGTATCCTGGCGGAAAATCCGCCAGGATACTGGCAAACGCATCTACCATATCTGCCGCCTGATATCCCAGTGATACCGGGATATTACAGGCAGCAGAACCACCGGTAAATCCACACTCCATGGAGTACGATAGGACTCCATGGGGGGAATTGCAGGTATTTTCATCACCGGCAATACCGGTGCCAAAAATACCGGCTGTTTTATGCCGGTGTGGGCCTGAGTTACCTCCAGCTCCTGGCTGGAAGGAAGTCAGGTTAACCCCACCGGGATACTTGTACTCTGCCGGTCTGATAAAGTGCCAGTATACGTTAATACCAGAACTTTTTTACCGAACCGGCAGGGTCCTATTGAGGCCCATTGTGCCTTCTATATCCTGGAGTTTTCCCTTACGGGAGCTAGTTTGTCGCTCATTACTCCTTCATTAAGCTTAACAAACCTGGTTTTAAGGTGTGATATAGTTTTAAATTCTACTTGGAACCTCTAGGAATTGTATTTAATTCTTGTAAGGTGATGTAGGTGTATCGCACACAAATATTAGCCCTGTGTACTTCAAATAAAGGAACGATTTTCAATGTCCATTTTGGAGACTGTCGACGAATCGAGAGACCGTAGCCCGGCAGCAGCCATTTTTACTGAGGCCTGGTTTCATGAGGGACAGCAGGGCTGAACTGTCTCTAATGAGAATGCACAGGACCAGCTCTAGTCTGAGGTAATACTAGGCAGCTAATTACAGCACAAACTGCAGCCGACACCAGAAAGAGTAGAGCAGCAAACCTCGGCTATCTCCCAGGGAGCTGCATAGTCTGTCTTCCCCCAGGGTACCAACACTCCTCGCACTGACCTAACAGCAGATCCACAAACACTCTGTCACGAGTGAACGGCCGTATAACAGGAAAAGGGAAAACTGCTTTGAAACAAAATTGCAACAGATTTTTGAGAGCTTGATACGAATTGGGTTTATGCTGCCTATTTTATGAGATGGCAAAAGCATTTTTCAAATTGCTTTTATTGCATATGGGGTGGAAAAACTTGACGCAGCACTATTTTGTAATAATGTGTGTCTGGCAGGTATTATAAACCAGGCCTTTGTGAAATATAATTAAACTCTCTTCGGTAGCAAATGCAAGGCAATTTGACAACCATTTCGGAAATAAAAATGTAAATGAACATGTGCAGCTTGTAAACAAGTGCGCGTGAAATACAATTGCGTGCAGACTTCGGTGCATTTCAGGACGCGCTATTAGACATTGATTTTCTTAACACTAACCCAGCAAACTGAAAAAAAACCCATAGAAGATGAAACGCACAATCTGTGAGAATGGAACCATTTATCAGGCTCGAATTGGCAATCAAGCAGACGTTGTTCGCTTTCAGTGGCTATGAGAAGCAAGCAGTTATACAGGTTATTTGCCATTTTCATTAAGGAATCCAAGAGGTGTGGTGTGTGCTCGCGACTGTGTATTGTGATCGGGACAGCTACCACTCTCAGCCTGTGGGATTCCTAGAGCCAGACCTGCCCCAAAGGCGTGGTTTGGGGTTGCGAAGGCCCCAGTGCCTATGCCTTCTCTTTGTGCCCACATGCATGATACGAGTACCAGCTTGTCTTGCCCCATGTCGCTCGCCAGTTTGTATCTGTTTCCCCTAGGAAGGTGCAGCTCCCAGAAGATGCGGCTGGGGAAGAACAGGAAAGCGGCCCAACCAGGAGAGAAACAGCACGAGAGCTCCAGGTTGAACAGCAACCAATCCACCAAAAGGGTCTTCTTAACAGCTTACACAACCCAAACTCTAATAACGACCACACCCAACCACAGAGCGCAGAACGTTCTGTTCAGCTGTGCACCGAGCTCACCCACAAATACCATAATGGTAGCTGTTGCAGGACTGCAGAGTTGTCAATCCGGCATCCCACACAATGGAGAGAGCCCTCACACAAGCTGGGACATTGAGATGGAGTGTTGCTACGGTGGCCCGTCATTGCGGAGAAAGGGGCCGGGCCTAAGACCCCTTTTATGTTTTAACCCCTTCGCAGGGGGAAAAGGTAACCAGCAGTTGGCCGGATGACCCGTGTGAGGTAGACAGCCAATGGAGAGGGAAGTGGGCAGGATAAGAAGGGGCATACGGTGTGGGCTATTCTGGTGAGGTCAAGGAAGGAGGAGGACCAAGAGACCAGGCGAAGGAAGGATGGCTGAGAAGAGCGTGGAAGGAAATTACTGAAGGCGTATGCAAGATGACGTATTGGTTGATGATAGAAAGTAGTCTTTGGTTGTAAGTGTGCGTGGAAGGTTGACAGTAAGGCTGACATAGTAGGAAGTCCACGGTAAACTGAGTAGATGTCAGGGGCTTGAGGGCAGAGACATGCCCCATAGTCGAGGGGAGAAAAGGGCACAAGAGACAGGAGTGTAAGGAATCCTACAGACAAGAAAGGCAAGTACTACAGACAGGCAACAAAGGCAGTGAACAGACAGGGTCAGGGAGTACAAGTAAGACAAACACTTTAGGTTTCCACTTGAGGTGTACACAGAATGAGGGAAGAGTGGGATAGCATCCTTTTGCGATGAGGAGATTTAGATTTTAAAAGCACCCTTATAAGAGTGTGGTGGTAGCTCAGTAAGTTGTGCGCTGATAGAGGGACTCTCTGATATTGCAGGTCTCGATTAGCATTAAGCTTAAGGGGCTAATTTTATGTAAAAGGCAGACTACACCCACGCGTTAGTAAAATTAAATAGTGAATTAATTTAGGTTGGCGGTTTGATGTTGTACTTTCAATCGGTTTTGAGTGTATTTGGATAGTGATTAGAAGCAGGCGAAAGACTGGCATAGCCGGGTGCTCTACTACTCTTTTCGCCTTCCTGGTTTTGGGGGGGCTTAGTGCACTGCTTGTCCATTGGTTGTAGGGTGTTGAATATGTTCATGTGGCATAAAATGGCAGGTTCACATACAGCAGCTGGATAGTCATTGGGGTTACGAGGGAGCGATCCACGAGGCTCTCTGCTGGCGATAAGGCTAGATATGCAGCAATGATGTGGCCCTGTATTATAACATTGGGAGAGCCTCCAGCTGACTAGTTAGAGCGTGGGGTTACAGTGGCCAGGTTGCAGCTTCAATTCCACCCATGGGCCTTGAGATACTCAAGTGACTACAGATGACTGTACAGTGGGAAGCAATCATGTCGGATAGAATTGCTGGCAAACCCAAATCGAGCAGTGCATGGGTTCTTCATCCGTTGACATGTTCTAATGTAACGGTCCTTTGGGGCAGAATGTCGTAAGCTCCCAATTTTCACAGGGGCTCCCAAGCGTGGATGGACATTATGTTGGGTCTGGCATCGGGTGACCATTTCTGAGGAAGACATTGGGGGGGAGTTATCTTATTTCTTTTTTTTTAAATGTTCATTGGTTCAACTTATTAAACAATAAGACATTTAACCATTTACATTAAAACACTAAAACAAATCCTTCCACTCCACATCAACAAAAGGAAAAAAGACAACACGGGAAAAAAAATAGACCAAGAATGTCTACAATTTCACATTCCTCACATATTTCCATCTCCCTTTGGAAATCCCAGGTCTAATATCAAACACCATTTTAAAAAGCATTCTCCATATTAGCACACAATTGGTCAGAAGTGATTTCAACCCAACTCTGTCTTGAGGCCCAAATAAAATTTCTTATCAAGCGACAAGGGGCTTCAGAGCTCTATGGCAGTTTCCTCATCATCGTCCAACCCATTTCCAACATGACCTTCTCTCAGGCAACCTCCTTTGACGGTTTTAGCACTACTTCAATAAATTGCAAGACTGCCAAACAAAGACTTATTCTCTCTCCCATCATTGTCCTTTCCCACCACTGTAGGTCCCATGTTGTCAATTTAAATTCCCTATGGGTTTACAAGTAATTAGTGCGCAAAACCTTTAGGGCAGTGCATGAGGTCACCAGATGGCGGAGAATTTCTGCTTCCCCTGGGGATCCACTGTATCTACAATACGAAAAAACCTTGGATATTTGTTTCCTGTCCAGTTCCACTTCCCTGGTAGCCAGTATGTTAAGTCGCATCCTAAGCAACAAGTCCCTATAGTGGGGAGAGGGAAATGATTTAATAGCTAGAATGGCTCAAATGAGGAAGGTTCCATGCTACACGCATTTTCTCATGGGTCGCCCGTGCTCTACTGAGGGAAGTGATGGTTGTGATGACTGCGTCTTCAATTGTAAGGGATTTCTGCCAATTGCCTCCCTTTATTCGGCATAACTTGCCCGACTTTTGTACTAATAATACGCAAGACACAAGTAAGAGTAAAACTAGTGATGGCCTTTCCTTTGCAGCAGTTACTGTTTAGCCCGTTGTGTGGCATCAGATTAAGGCTGAGATAGGGAGGCGGGGCTTTGCACTAAAGGTGAGTAGTTTCATAGCACGGGCCAATTGACATTGGGTAATAGAACTACACCTGGTATCTCTGGTTAGCCCGTGTTACCATGTTTGGAGGAAGACTGTTTGATAGCTAGTCCAGGCCAATGGGGAGGTTAGTCGGGATGTGCACGTCGGCACATGTACAGAAGGTGACCACGTTTTCCCTGGCGCCAGGATGGAAGGAGTGCATGCTGCCATTTGGGGCCACTGCTCTGAGGAGTCTTGTTGTCTACTCTTTTCCGAGTTTCCCTTGTGTTGTCATATTGGGTGCAGACTAGTGCACAGATCTGCTACGCTCAGTCACAAGCCTGGGTTGCTGCCAGTAGTTCATCCTTGATGCTAGAAATAAGGGTTGGCTTGTCTGCAACCCATGCAACTATTGTTCAAGTTGGTGTCATTGGGATGGGTTTCATTTGGCCCTCGGGTAATAGTATCAGAGGACTGGTGAGAGTGGGATTTAAGGTGCAGATCCAGTTTCGCGAGTATCAGCAGTCGAGTGGCATCCTGGCGCTTCCCACCCAGTGGTTGCGAGGAATGCTTCTGTACTTGGGGTTACTAGGAAATATTTCCAGTTAGTAAATGACCACATCATTTGCCGGCCTCATTGATTTGGAGTAGGGGCACCTCTCTGAGGTATCAGGATATTCTGCGGCAGAGGAGTTTTCACTTCATATGGCCTAGGCAAGGTTGCAAATGGTGTAAGGGTTTCTGCCTTAGTTGCCTCGGGACTCTTTGGTTTCAGGCTGCAATTACCACCCTGGTATGGGAATGGTTAAGGAGCTTCTTTGGTGCTTCTGCCACCAGATTATCTTGGTTTGTAGTTATTACTTTTAGTGATTTTGGCAGGGGTTTGCACAGTGTTCTGCAATGTTGGGACAGTGGGTGTCGGGGGCGTGATCATGGACCATCGTGGTCAGCCATCTGGATGGAGCATCACTGGGTAATGTGCAGAACGGGTGGCATTTCTGCATTCCGGGGGAATGCTCCTGTTTCCTTGGGTGAAGGGTTTCCTATATAGTTGGAGCCTGGTGCCATAAAGGAGCATTGCAGGAGGATGTGTCACCTGCTAGTAGACGGTGACGAGGTCTGGGCTGCTTTTGGTCGGCCATCCAGACAGCAAAGCGTGTCATGTGTGTGAGTATTGAATCCCGACTGATCTGCCTTTCAATTATTGGTTGACCATCCACGGGGACCAGCGTGTTGAGTGGGAGATCTTGGGAGGAGGCGGCCCTACAATGGAAAGGGAGTATTAGGAGTATGCTTTGACAGGGCATGTACCTCGCGTGGGGGAGGTCTGTCGGATAGTAGCACAATCAGCCATGTGGTGCTGTTGACGGGGACCTACACAATCGATTATGAAAAATGTTCGGACCATGACCAAAATTTGAACTAGATTAACTATGATTTTGCTGCCCGGGTTGTGGGTTGAGGGGTCCACCTTTGTCCAACTGGCCAAGTCAGGCGGGGACCGTGGAGGTGGCCCTTCAGGTTGCCCATTGGGTGGAGTTTTAGCACAGGCTTGGGCGTTGGACTCTCTGGCTGGACACTGACATTTGCATTCTGCAATTAACCATCAAACAGCTCAGACAGCTAGTAGGCCAAACAGGCAGGAGGCGGGTCGGCAGGGCTGCCAGGGCCAATGCCATGGTAACCGATTATGGTGGATATAAAATGGGTTTGGTCCCCATCCTAATTTTTTTAGAAATGTTGCAATAAAGTGCAGCCTGTTTGACTCCAAAAAGTATGTGGTTCAATTATTTTGTATAATGCAATGTGTATTTTCCGGCGACACGGTCATTACGAGTGCACCCCCAGTGGTGGTCTCTTCTGGTCATACAACTCGGTGAGTGTGGGTGCTTGCAGCAAGTCGCCAAATGCAGACCTTAGGGTTTCGGGCACACACGAAATCACTTGCACTAGAAGACCCGATGGGGCAGGCCAGCACCTAAACCGGACAGCTTTCACAAAATAAAACATGGTGCTACGAAACTGTTCATGTTTTATTTTCTGTATATTTTCTAGTTGAAAAATACCTTTTCATCTAACTCCTTTTCAGCATTCGTGTAAGCCTTTCTCTTGCTACGACTGTCCCCCTTTGGGAGCTGCTTCCAAGCCCTTAAAGAGGAAGTGACATCAGAGAAGAGGAAGTGCAGTCTGAAAATCCATCATAACAGACGAGGGGCAAAATAAAAGTATGCTTTTTACTTTATTTCACACAAACTTGTGCATTTATCTACTAACCTGCCCACCAATAGCAGCAGCCTCAGAAGTGCCACTGGGAACCCATCTCATGCCCAAGCCTGCCTTAACGCACGCCTCTTGGCACGGCAACCACTGCCCATCTGTGTGTACTTGCAGGTTGGGGAACCCGGGAATATTTGACGTTGAAACGTGTCCATAACTTGATATTGCATGTTTGCAGGGTGTCTGCTTACCTCGCATTAATTGGGTCGAACTACGGATTCCATCTGCAAACCCATCAATGCTCAGTCACTGCACCATCTGTGCACAAGACAAACTGCGCCCTGGAAGCTGCCACAGGATAATAAATGAACGTCTCCTCAGGTACACACACCGCAGGGCACCTGCAGAAGTGCTAACTGTGCAAGTCTTCGGATAAACCCAAAGAGAGGTGGGAGTGGGCGTGGGGGAGGGTAGAAGAGACGTTCTCCCTTGAAAACAGCTCTTTGGAAGAGGTGGCATCTAGCCTGCCATCCGCAGGCATGGAAGATGACAAGTGCACCACCTCCTCACAGGGCATTCGAGGGGCAGCAACAAGGACTGCCTTTAGAAGACGGTTGGCGCTGCCAGTGGGAACAGCTGCACACAGAGAAGCTGCACTGGGAGGAACCTCTGGCTTCCTCCCTACCCATCAGGGCTACTGAGGCCCAGCGTGAGTTGATGCCACCTGGGCAGCCTTATTTTTACTGCAACCCCTGGGAATCCTTAACTAAGCACGTGCTAACTGATAAAAACATACTTGCCGGGAGACCTTGTTTATCAAACGCAGAACCACCGCCATTAAACACACCGCTATACAGAAGAAAGGACATCATCAATCTTTATCACGCTTCTTATTCTTAATGGATTAAGACCTTTCCATAGTTCCGATTTTCAGCACATTCGTTTAAGAAAGTCATAACTCTATTAAAGACACTGAGGCAGGGGATTAGGTTTCTCTTATCTTTACTCAACTCGAGCAGCATCACAACAACATCAGTAGGACAATAAAGTGAAAAAACGACCTGTTCCATGTAAAACACTCTTTAGTGGTTCTCTTGTTGTTGGTCTTCAAAATAAACATGTGATCTTATTCCTCCAATAGTCACTCAACACCCCCATAAATCTGCCCACCATCTTAATATCCTCCTCTTTCTTTGCTGCTTGGGCAGGCAGTTAAGTACCAATTGATTATTTATAGATATTATTAATTTGACTGAGTGAAAGGAGGCGCATTGGGAAGACGTATATCCCTCGCGCCCCTGCTCCGGTTAGCCGTGTCTACATTGACTGCCTGCCATAAATAGAGGCTATCTCTCACGGCAAGAGAGATCATCACTTCCTGCATTCTGCGCTACACGCGCACAGCTTCAGAGGCCGACAACCTCTGTCAGAAGGCGGCTGGGTGGAGTGGAACAGCGCCACCTGCTGGCTAATTATAGAGAAGTTGCAGAAAAGCAACGAAATTGACGGGCACAGACCCAAGAAAAACCAGATAGGCGGAAAAGCCTTGAATTGAGACCACTGCTCACACTGTAAGTGTGGTTGTGAGAGGAATACGGGCTGAAGAATCCTGTGAATAGATATACTGATTATATATATCGTACCTGTGGCAAATACTGTCTTCATTTACAATGTCCAGCTCCAAACAAGAAAGTAGGGCGCAAGTGAGCCAAAAAAGGAGCTATGCAGATATGGCACAGATTATACAGAAGGCTCTGGGGGCCAGTATGGGGCATTCCCACCACAGGGCCATTATGGAGGATTGGCTAAAATTCTCACAAGGCATGCAAGAGCTCATGGTACAGAGAAAGGGAGAAGAAAGAGAGCCTGCAAGGTTAAACATACCAAGAACACCCAGGCACGCCACAGAAGAAAATGAAATGGGATGAGGTTCTTTGAGTCATCAGCATAGTTTGTGTACTTGATATTGAGAGAGTCCAGAAGGGTCGAAGAGTGACTTTGTTTATATATTGTAGAGGGTCAGTCCGTCACAGGAGCGTTGGGGTACAACGCATGTGGTAGCTGTGGGAGGTTGCATAGTGGTTGTCAGCAAAGACTCTGCTGGTGTGGTCGGCACAGAAGGAAGCAATCAACTCAGTGGCAGCAGTCGAGAAGGGGGCAGAGCTGATGAGGTGGCGACATAAGGTAGAGGGGTCAACAAGGTCAAATACCGCAGGGTGTTCTAGAAGCATGAGGAGGGAGAGGTTGCCAGAATCTCTACGATCGTCAAGCTGGTTCTTAAGGTCGAGTAGTGCCGTTTCCATACCATGTCTAGGTCGGAAGCCGGATTGACGAGGGCTGAGCACATGGTTTTGCTCGAGATGTTGCTGGATTTGGATGTAGGCAACACTGTTGATGATTTTTAGCAGGAAGAGGACTGTGGTGATGGGCCGGTAGTTGGTCAGGATAGCTGGGTCAAGTGAGGGCTTCCTGAGGATAGGTGAGATCCAGGATTCTTTTAGCAGCGTAGGGACTGAGCAGGAGGCGAAGGAAGCATTGATGATGGCCGTGATGTGCGGTAGGAGGAGGTCGGCATATTCCTTGATGATTGGTGCGGGACAGATGTCGCCTTTATATCGAGAGGGTTTCAGGCTTTTAAGATGTTGACGACAGGTGGAAGTCGAACAGGGGAATATGTTGTTGGGGTACAACGTCCTTTCATCGCCTGCATTTTCATCCCCTGGCATTTTAACGTGCATATTACAACGAATATGCTCATTGAATTTTTTAGGGGGGGAAGGGCAGATAAGGGTTTGGGTGGTGTTAGGCAGAATCCTGTGCAGTTCCCTTAGGGAGCACTACAGAAGATTAAGACTACAGGTATGAGCAATAAATCCCCTTTGGTATCAGTCTGTACCACAAAGATTAAGTTGGTAGCTGTGGCTAAGCAGTCAGACCTATCTCAAGAGAGAGATGAGCAGTATTCAGGATTTACACAATAGGGCTACAGTACTATGGCACAAGGAAACACTGACCAAAGCTTTGTATTAAAAAGAATATATATATTTATTTTACACACTTCTAGTTCAAGACATTAATCACAGTTAATAAAGCAAGTTAAAATCAGTCAAGAAAAGTATACACAACTCCCTAGTTAAATTGTAGACAAGTTTGAGCAAGAGTGAAAACTGAGCAAAACGGCACAGTGAAAACCAAACACAAATGGCACTCTAGCAATTTCTCACAAGGGAGGGAAAGCACAAGTTATACAGGAATATCTTCTTACACACCCTAGCAACCCTTCCCATAAGTTTGTGAACAAGTTTAGGCAAGGCAGTACTTTAGCAAAGAGAATACTTAAATGTAAACCGAGCAAAATGGCGCTTCACAAGTTTTAAAAGTGGGAAGGGAATTAGGTGCATCAACACAGTTCTAGTTGAGAAGCAATCTAAAGAAGGCAGTTCTAACAAATTCAGCCAGAGTCAATAGGCCTGTGCCAGAGTCAGTGGTACAGGGCAAAAGGGCCCAGGAGCAAAATGTTCTTGTAGCTGCAGTCAAGTCTTTAGTTAACGATTCGAAAAGGTGGATGCAGAAGGTGAAAGACAATGTTAGAGGATAGGGGAGGCCAACCCAACAGGTAGGTTAAGGATTTAAAACACCTTTAACACTACCACGCGAAAAGGGCGGCCTGGCGGAACAATGTACCTTAAATGAAGAAGAGGCTCCTGCGGTGGCGGTTGTTCCTGGTAGTTCCTGCAGTTCGGGGGATCCAGCAGAGGAAGAGAGGCTCTTGTTGTGGAGGAAGGTTCGAGTTACTGCACTACCCAGGGATGAAACCAGCCGCGGTGCTGCCCAACGAATAAAAGGTACGCTCCTTTAAATCGCGGTCCGGGTCTACGGGTGCCTGGCTATCCGGTCTCTGAGTACGGGGTACTGGCGATTCGACCAGGGCAGGTGCAGGAAGGAAATTGGCAAACTGGTTGGCCCCACCAGCTCAAGGGAAGAAGGCTCTTGCAGATGAAGATATTCTCTCGTCGTGTGGAGAAAAGTGGTGAGACGCTGCAGCAGGGCTTCACCGGTGGTTCAGTCATTGCAGATGTCTTTGGCTTCTCTCCTCTTTGGCTTCTGAGTTCCAGTGGCGACGTCTTGCTCTTCCAGTCCTCAGGACCCTGCTTTTATGCAAAAAGATCCCCATTCATACAGCCTAGCTGTCACTCACACAGTGGAGTGGTCTTCCTGGCGGGAGACCCTCCAGCCTATCAGGGCAGAGTGCGACATGGGTTGCTGAGGCAACCCCGTCCAGGGGTCCTACTCCCCCTCCCACAAAATGGATCCACCCCAGACTCAGTGGCGCCGAAAGGAGGGCTTCTTGGCAGAAGCCCGCCAAAAGGACGAACAACGGATCCCCGACCTGGGTTAGGAGTTTAGAGAAAGACACGAGAACTAATTTATATTAAAGTTCTGGCAAATAACACCTACCGGAGTAAAGTTAATAATAAAATAAACCGGCGGTATGTTAGAGGCTGTCAGTAAAAGTGGTAGCCTCGAACAGTGGGAAAATCCCATAGGAAAATATTTGTGGTCGAATATTTTTGGTAGTAACCACTGCCACCAGCCAGAAACCTTTGAGAGAGGGCCTGTACGGTACCCTCTCGAAAATGAACACCAGGGCAAAACTATTACCCCTTCCCAGTACCTCCATAGTAAGATGGGTTGTACTGGTTTCGTTCATAAAAATTGACTAGTAAAGTCAATGGGGACATTACATGCCCTGGGAGACAGTAGTCCGTCCCAGGGTATGGAGTCTATGTTTAGGGGTCACTATGACACCCCTGTGTCACTGTTCTGAGGGTGCTGTGTAACACATGTGTATAAAGATGGTTCCTATGAGGGTGTGAAAAACCCTATAGACATTAAACACAAAAAACAGCCTAGAACACACATAGCAAATATGCCTAAGAGTGGGGAAAAGAGTCAGACTCTTAGCAGGAGAAAAAAACAAACTCTTCAAATCCAGCAAAGCTGCTGGGGGACTCTATAGGTAAGGGAAATTAGCCATAGAATGATAATTCTCCTTAACAGGCGGGTAGGCAATAGCCAAAAATAAGTGTGGGAGGGGCGGTGGAGCCCACCCTCCAAAAAAAAGCGATGAGCATTTTCGATGGAATGTACACGTTACAATGACAGGGGATGAAATTGCAGGCGATGAAATGACATGGAACTGCTGTTGGTGGGTTGGAGGTGTGGTGTAGAGTCAATGGTGGATCATTTCAGCTGGATTTTATTTCCTAAGCGGGCAATTTTGCCTAGAAGGGCTTTCTGAAGATCGTTGCACAATAAATCATTTTTAATAACAGTGGAAGGAGGAAACACTAGCCATTCTCGTTCACGTGGAATAGCAAAGAGCTCACCGTAGTTAGATTTGGCGTTCACAATGAGATTGTTGCAGGCAGATGCTTTGGAAGTTGTAGGAAGATCTTTTTGCTCTTTGAACCAGGACGATAATGCACCCTGTGACCAAAGTGGTAGTAACAAGTCATGATGCACCACACACCGTGGGTGATAATAAGCAGCGCTCAGATACCTCAGGGTTCGCAGCGCTATATAAATGCTAAATTATTATTATTATTATGCAGACTTTTGAGGGGGCAAAGCCTTACTGGGCTGTAGGGCACATCTCTTGTGCATCGCATCACTGCTTACCGGTGGCGAAGGACTGAGTCCTGCAAATGTGAATTGCAATGCAGTACAAAACTCACTGAGATTTGTTACGGTAAAGGGGGGCGGAGGGGACGAGAATCCCAGATTAGTCCAAGATCACGCATCTGGTTCAACCAATTCCCAATGTATTGTGTCATAAATACTTATAGCAGCAAGAAGAACAGTGGAAGACCTCTTCCAGCGCGATGCTCAGCAGACGTGTTTTAACCTTTGCTTGACCCACGTTTATTCAGACTGTTAGAAACTCCACTAGGAGTAGCGTGAGAGCCTCATGAAGGCCTGTGTGATGTACCAAGCCTGGCCCGGCTGCCAGCAGAAAATACATGTCATGGCTACATAGTATCCCTGAAAAACCACCCCCTCAATGTGGCATTGCAGAGTAATGCCATCTAGCAGACTTTGGGCCGTCCTGCCGGTCACTGTCTAACTAAACAGCGTATCGCTGGTGTGCACTGAAAGCATCTTACGACATCTGCACTTCTTCTTAGTCCTACTCCTGACTCCTCAGACTTCATCGTCACGCTTTAGTACTCCTTCTCACACCTCAATCCTCATCATTCATCCTCCATCTTGACACAATGTACATTTTAGGACCTTCTTATTTGTCCTCCTCACAAGTTGGCCTCGGTGCCTCATTCCTGCTCCTCAGCCTTCAGTCATCCTCATGCTGTAACGCTCCTCTTCGCTCATATATCAGTAGTCATCATTCTTTCATTTTCAGTCCACCTCCCCAGCCATCAACCCCCTCCCGAGTTCTCATTCCAGCTAACTCGACCACCCTGGTCATCGTTCCTCCCCCTCCCCCAGTCATCTTTCCACTTCCCCAGTCATTGTTCCACCTCTACGGTCCTCATTCCACCTCTACGGTCCTCCTTCCATCTCCCCAGTCCTCGTTCCACCTCCCCGGTCCACATTCCACCTCCCCAGTCCAAGTTCCACCTCCCCAGTCCTCGTTCCATCTCCCATTCATTGTTCCACCTCCTAGTCCTCGTTCCACCTCCTAGCCCTCGCTCCACCTCCTAGTCCTCGTTCCACCTCCTAGTCCTCGTTCCACCTCCCCGGTCCACCTCCCCAGTCCTCGTTCCACCTCCCCGGTCCCAGTCCTTGTTCCACCTCCTAGTCCTCGTTCCACCTCCTAGTCCTCGTTCCACCTCCTAGTCCTCGTTCCACCTCCCTGGTCCACATTCCACCTCCCCGGTCCACATTCCACCTCCCCAGTCCTCGTTCCACCTCCCCGGTCCCAGTCCTTGTTCCACCTCCTAGTCCTCGTTCCACCTCCTAGTCTCGTTCCACCTCCCCGGTCCACATTCCACCTCCCCAGTCCACGTTCCACCTCCCCAGTCCACGTTCCACTCCCCAGTCCACGTTCCACCTCCCCAGTCCTCGTTCCACCTCCCCAGTCGACCTCCCAGTCCTCGTTCCACCTCCCCAGTCCTCGTTCCACCTCCCCAGTCGACCTCCCAGTCCTCGTTCCACCTCCCCAGTCCTCGTTCCACCTCCCCAGTCGACCTCCCAGTCCTCGTTCCACCTCCCCAGTCCTCGTTTTACCTCCCCAGTCGACCTCCCAGTCCTCGTTCCACCTCCCCGGTCGACCTCCCCAGTCGACCTCCCAGTCCTCGTTCCACCTCCCAGTCATTGTTCCACGTCCTCAGTCACCAGCTGTTGTCCTCGCACACCACACCTGACTGCTTTTTTTCACAGCTCAGGCCAGGCTTCCCATGATGTAAGGCACGAAACCTGCCACTCCCTGAAAGTGCTCTGAACAATAAACGCAAGGTGAAGTCAATACCATCTGAGTGTTTGAATTATATGTTTATAAATACTATGCAGAGTCCCAGTAAACACACGAGAATGAAGTCTTACGAGTGAAGTGGGTGACAGCGAAGGAAGTGGGATGAGGAGAAATTAGGATGTCCTCAAATGGCCCGACTAGTGTACTTTTTTGTCATTTCTTGTCCTCGCTTCAGTCATGTTCTAACCCCCTTCATTTTCATTCCTATTTCGACCAAAGAGTGAGGTGTGTGCGCGTGATAATACCCTGAAATGTACAGTGTTTGAGGAGTGAGGAGAAGGAATAAGGCTTTGAGTGACTATGAGGACTGAGAAGGACAAAGGGAATGGATGCTGTGCATGAGAGCAAAGGCAATCTACAGAACTCCTCTGCCCCCACATAGCAAAGAACCCGCAGCCTGAGAAACAACCATTTGCCAAGCCAACAGGCAGACGCATTCCCCCATTCATATATGCATTTTACATTGCAGCCTCTGTATTTTTCATTTTTCTAAAAACGATCCCGTTAAAATATATAACTCTTTACCAATGGTCTTTCCCCTTTCTTTACAAAACAAAAGTAGACGTCGTCGTATTTTCTTTCAAAATTAAAAAAATGAGGCACGCTTATGACTTTAGTGCAGGGCTGGGATGCTGTATTGCTTAAAGATGCAGGGGCTGGAGGCTCTGTGCTGGGATGCTGTAGTGCTTAGGGATGCAGGGGCTAGAGGCTCTGTGCTGGGATGCTGTAGTGCTTAGGGATGCAGGGGCTAGAGGCTCTGTGCTGGGATGCGGTATCTCTTAGGGATGCAGGGGCTGGGGGCTCTGCGCTGGGATGCTGTATCTCTTAGGGATGCAGGGGCTAGAGGTTCTGTGCTGGGATGCGGTATCTCTTAGGGATGCAGGGGCTGGAGGCTCTGTGCTGGGATGCGGTATCTCTTAGGGATGCAGGGGCTGGAGGCTCTGTGCTGGGATGCTGTATTGCTTAGGGATGCAGGGGTTGGAGCCTCTGTGCTGGGATGCGGTATCTCTTAGGGATGCAGGGGCTGGAGGCTCTGCGCTGGGATGCTGTATCGCTTAGGGGTGCAGGGGTTGGAGGCTCTGTGCTGGGATGCTGTACTGCTTAGAGATGCAGGGGCTGGAGGCTCTGTGCTGGGATGCTGTAGTGCTTAGGGATGCAGGGGCTAGAGGCTCTGTGCTGGGATGCTGTAGTGCTTAGGGATGCAGGGGCTAGAGGCTCTGTGCTGGGATGCAGTATCTCTTAGGGATGCAGGGGCTGGGGGCTCTGCGCTGGGATGCTGTATCTCTTAGGGATGCAGGGGCTAGAGGCTCTGTGCTGGGATGCGGTATCTCTTAGGGATGCAGGGGCTGGAGGCTCTGTGCTGGGATGCGGTATCTCTTAGGGATGCAGGGGCTAGAGGCTCTGTGCTGGGATGCGGTATCTCTTAGGGATGCAGGGGCTGGAGGCTCTGTGCTGGGATGCTGTATTGCTTAGGGATGCAGGGGTTGGAGGCTCTGTGCTGGGATGCGGTATCTCTTAGGGATGCAGGGGCTAGAGGCTCTGTGCTGGGATGCGGTATCTCTTAGGGATGCAGGGGCTGGAGGCTCTGTGCTGGGATGCTGTATCGCGTAGGGATGCAGGGGCTGGAGGCTCTGTGCTGGGATGCTGTATCGCTTAGGGATGCAGGGGCTGGAGGCTCTGTGCTGGGATGCTGTATCGCTTAGGGATGCAGGGGCTGGAGGCTCTGTGCTGGGATGCGGTATCTCTTAGGGATGCAGGGGCTGGAGGCTCTGTGCTGGGATGCTGTATCGCTTAGGGATGCAGGGGCTGGAGGCTCTGCGCTGGGATGCTGTATCGCTTAGGGATGCAGGGGCTGGAGGCTCTGCGCTGGGATGCTGTATCGCTTAGGGATGCAGGGGCTGGAGGCTCTGCGCTGGGATGCTGTATCGCGTAGGGATGCAGGGGCTGGAGGCTCTGCGCTGGGATGCTGTATCGCTTAGGGATGCAGGGGCTGGAGGCTCTGCGCTGGGATGCTGTATCGCTTAGGGATGCAGGGGCTGGAGGCTCTGCGCTGGGATGCTGTATCGCTTAGGGATGCAGGGGCTGGAGGCTCTGTGCTGGGATGCTGTATCGCTTAGGGATGCAGGGGCTGGAGGCTCTGTGCTGGGATGCTGTATCGCTTAGGGATGCAGGGGCTGGAGGCTCTGTGCTGGGATGCTGTATCGCTTAGGGATGCAGGGGCTGGAGGCTCTGTGCTGGGATGCTGTATCGCTTAGGGATGCAGGGGCTGGAGGCTCTGTGCTGGGATGCTGTATCGCTTAGGGATGCAGGGGCTGGAGGCTCTGTGCTGGGATGCTGTATAACTTAGGGATGCAGGGGCTGGGGCTCTGTGCTGGGATGCTGTATTGCTTAGGGATGCAGGGCTGGGGGCTCTGTGCTGGGATTCTGTATTGCTTAGGGATGCCGCTGTGCTCCAACATCTTCTGCTTGATCTCTGCATTTAACCATTACCTTTCAGGCAGGGGCTTTTGCAGGTGAAATGACGCTCTTAAATCGCGTAATCGTGACACACCATGAGATAAAGGTCGTCTGAATGTAACCCAATACACCTTTCAGACAAAAAACTGCCACAAATAATCGAAATGTCTCAAGAATGTAGATAACAAATATATTTCACATATTTCACAACTTTGTATACTTTTTTTTGGTAGAGGGCGCTAGAGAGCCAACCGTGATGGCAGCTTCCTAAAGAGCTCCATATCGCTCCAAACATATCCTGAAGAATCTATGCTTCTGTGGTGGCCACGGCAAATATAAGTCTGGTGGAAGTGTACAGTGTTTGTCACCGATCCCAACAAGCCCAATATTAAAGCTGGCGGTGCTCCCCCCGCCGAAATATCTACTCCAGAGAAGCTGTTGCCCTGAGCCTGTCCGCCCACGCAGCCCAGAGGCCCTCACAGCCCGGAGCCTTGTCGGCAGCGCTGCAGACTACGGGCAGGGAGGAGTCCGCACACAGCCGTACCTTTGCTGCACCCAGAGGAGTCGCTGACCGGCCGAGGGAATCACAGGAACCGCCGAACAAGATCTACCAGGTGGTCTGACGGTCTGTGGCTGCGGCCGGCCTGGGCGACCTGGAAAACGAGGACGTGATCGCGCCCGACATCGGCGGTGGGCCCCAACCCCCAGCCCAGCACAACAAAGAAGACTGCAGCGGTCGCCCACCCAACACAATGGGGCGAGCAGCAGCAGCCGCCTGTAAACAGGATCCGCACGGCCGAGAGGTAAGAGCAACCTGCAGAACGCGCTGCGCCATAGATATACCTACCCTCTCAGTCTGCATCCAACTGGCGTGGGTCGCCCGCCTGAAAGCCCTGTTTCACCCGGGTGTTATGTGCGACCACTTACCAACGAAGAGCCGTGCCACAGTGCAACGGGTGCTGGACCCCCCCGTCAGCAAGCACAAAACAGGGGGCAGAGCACCAGCAGACAGGCAGCGGGGGGCCACTCCCCTTGCCCACCCCTTGTGATAACAGCGGTCCACGAGCCAAGCAGCACAGGCGGCGCAGCCATCCTCTGTCCCCCGGACCGAAGCAGGGTGTGAGAGGCTGAAGAGTGTCACCACCCCGGGCCAAGCAGGACCGGGATTTCTGCCATTGCTGTCGACGCAGCCCCAGACCTTGGCCAAAACAATGGCTACGGTGACTGGCGCTAATACCAAATCACACAATTATCCTCCCTCAAGCCGCATAATTAAGTAGCACAACCAAAGGCCAGACCCACGGCCACAACAGAAACTCACAGGCCCAGTGGTGCGGTTTCCACGCCACCCAGACATTAAATCCTCTGCTGCGGCTACAGCACCACCCGCTGAAAGCAGGATCGGCAGACAACCTCTATCAATAAGGCGCGAGCTCTCACAACACCCCTTGCCCAACCTCCCACGAAGCTGTGGGTTCTGAGCGAAGCTCACTCCAAACAAACAAAATCAGTGCTGGCTCACGAACAAAGAACCCCCTGAGCCCCGAGACCCCCCCCCAGGCGCAGTTTCACCATAACACGCCACAACTTCTGGTCACACCATTCAGGACGCCTGCAACACAGGAGCAAAATACGCCTGGTATCGCTGACTCTACCGAGTCACCACCGATACTACAACCTAAACTAGATGACCCTGCTCCAGCAGACAACATCCTGTTGTACATCATGGGCAAGACTGACAAGTCCCAGCGAAAACTGAATTTTGAATCTGGCTCCTCCACTAAACCGTCCAAACCTGAAAGCAGATCAGAGTCGCCTGTACCAGATGACGCCCACGAGGAAGAGCGGACCCAGCTCTCTGACATCAGAGAAATCTTACTAGACCTAAAAGCTGGAATAGGAGGGCTAGACTGTAAACTGGACACACTTTCCTCAAAGGTCGATCAACTGCAGCATCGCCTGGACAAACACGCAGACAGACTAGATGCAGTTGAGCAACGGGTATCGAATCTGGTCGATGGCGCATCATCTCTAGCTGCAAGGGTGACATCACTAGAGACTCAAATGAAAGAAAAAACGAATATTTGGAGGGACGGTCCCGCAGAAACAATATCAGGATTGTCGGGGTCAGAGAGCAACAGCTCAGAATCAAAATGGAAGAACATGTTGAAAAGTTCTGCATGGAACTTTTCGGAGCTCAGTCCCTCTCCCAGCTATTTGTTGTCTTAAGGGCACATAGGGTCCCTAACACCAAACCAATCCCAGGGGTAAACCCGCGTCCAATCATAGCCAAACTCTTAAACTATAAGGACCGCGACTCGATACTCAAATCAGCCAGAGAAAAGGGAGACCTCCAATATGATGGAGACAATATTCAATTCTACCCAGACTTCTCCCCAACCGTGCAGGCACAAAGGAGGTCATACACGACTGTCAAACGCCGGCTGCAGGACAATCAGATACTATACTCAATAATCTTCCCCGCAAAACTGCGCATTCAACATAATGGCAAAACTCATTTTTTTAATACACCCGAAGAAGCAAATAACTACCTGGACCGAAATGGCTCCAGACCTGTCTCCAACAACCCAAGACCACAGCGCAGGGGCCGAATGAGAAGAGAGCCGCCATAAGCCAACTCCCGAACATAGTAAGAAGTGGAACCAAGTCGCAACCACTACCACAAGATCACCACCACAGAACCATAAACCTACAAGTTAAGGGAGCCCTTCCTCCCGGAAGGCTACGAGTGCCCCAAGCACAGCACTGTTAATGTTCTTGTTCATAAGGGAGGGATCAATGTGGGCCAGTTGGGAGTTGCCCACACGAGGGAGGGATAACAGTGCCAAGAAGACGCCGTAGACAGCCCACCTATTTTTCATCATGGTTCAGCCTCGAACCCCCACCACACCACCCAATAAAACCAAAAGCTCCCTACATACCAGGCGGCACCACCGGCACCCGTTGGCCACCAAATGGTTGCACTCAGACATCTATTAATCATTCATCAGAACTGTTTAAAGTAGCTACCTGGAATATCCGGGGGTGGGGGGGTAATCAACAGGCAAAAACCAGGAGAATCCTACAATACCTCAGAAGGCACAAAATTGACGTGGCTATGCTGCAAGAGACCCATCTCCTCCCCGACTCAAAACGCCACTGGGCTAGGTCATGGGGTTGCCACAGGTACTTCTCGTCATATTCATCCTACGCGAGAGGGGTGGCCACCCTGATCGATAAAAAAGCAGGCTTCAGCCTAATAGAATCCAAGAGAGACACTGAGGGAAGAGCGCTGCTGGTGAGAGGGATTCTCGCAGGGAAGGAAATAATCCTAGTGAACTCATATGCCCCCAACACAGATGGCCCAAACAACTTCAACTGGGTCATGTCACACCTAGGAACAACCAACTCAGGTACAATCGTCTGGGGAGCAGATCTCAATACAACACTGCACCCCCAGATAGCTAAATCACACAACACAACTGGTCGTCCTTCCAAAGCCAGTCTACAGGTTAAAGAAATTTGCCAGGCATTCGACCTGATTGATGCATAGACACAGTTCAACCAGAACTCGAGAGACTACACGTTCCACTCCGCCGTTCACACCACCAGTTCCCGCATCGATTACCTCATGGTATCAGCTCAGAGCCCATTCCGATGGGGGCCCATTCACATCCTCCCCAGATCCCTCTCCGATCATTCAATGGTGACACTCGAGTGCACCCTGCCTAATACCAATTCGCCCACGCTCAACTGGAGATTCAAACCTGGATCACTATCAGACCACGTGTTTGCAGCCGAACTTCAACAAGAAATCACATTCTTCCTAGAGATAAATCAAGACTCCGTCAGCTTCGCATGCACCCTGTGGGAAACATTGAAATGCTACATACGAGGTGTTTGTATGGCAAAAGAAAATGGCATTTTAAAACTGATAAGACGTGAACTGGCAAACAGTGAAGACCGACTAAAAGAGCTTGAGCGCAAATGTACCACGTCTGATGATCCACAACTTCAAGTCGACTTAAAAGAAGAGCTGCTCAGATTTCACGAAACGGCTACCCGAGAACTAAAGTTCCTCGGACGCAGACACCAAGTCCGGCAATATGGCGAGGGCCAAAAGCCGGGTGCCCTACTAGCATGCTTGATAGCACTTGATAAAACACTCACTCGCGTGGAACGTGTCTGCGACACACAAGGGACCCTAGTATACACCGAGGAGGACATTGTCAAGGTGTTTCACTCCTTCTATCAGGACCTATATAGCTCCAAACACAGCCCACATCCCGAAGCATTGCAAAACTACTTAAATAACACAGAACTTTACTGGGTAGTCAGTGAACTCCGGGAACCACTAAACGCACCCATATCGATAGAAAAATTCACATTAGCTATTAAAAACCTCCCAAACACCAAGGCCCCAGTCCCTGATGGTTTTACAGGTGAATTTTATAAAGCCTATGCGGCCACCATAGCCCCGCTCTTATTACAGGTCTATGAAGAAGCCTTAGATCGCGGAATCCTCCCATCGACGATGCGTGAAGCCAACATCCTTCCTCCTACACAAGGCAGGCAAACCCCCAGACGATTGCGCCTCTAATAGGCCAATCTCCTTGATCAATCTGGATAATAAGATACTGGCCAAAATTCTAACAACACGACTGCTCCCCCTTATGCCTGCATTGGTGCTAGGCGATCAGGCAGGGTTTATTCCAGGCCGCAGCACAACATAATGCATCAGAAGGCTGTTTGGTTTCATAGAGGCACTTGACCCCTCACAACAAGCAATAGCTGTCCTCCTCGACACGGAGAAGGCATTCGATTCAGTCGAATGGCCTTTCCTATTTGCGGTTTTGAAACAAATGGGACTAGGGAATTTCTTCATCAGTCTAGTTTCGTTGCTCTACAATAACCCCAGATCCTTCATTCCCTTAGGCAACACGAAATCCGCCAGTATAAAACGCGGCACCAGACAAGGCTGTCCCCTGTCAGCACTTATTTTCGCCTTAATAATGGAACCCCTAGCCTCACAGTTACGCGCCCAACAACTTCACAGAGGCCTAACTTTTGGACCACATAAACTAGTCGTCTCACTCAACGCTGACGATGTGATCCTATTTGTCCATGATCCCCAAACCAATCTCAACCCGATAATGCGTGATGTGAAAAAGTTTAGTAGCATCTCCGGTCTTAAGACCAACCATTCCAAATCAGTGATATTCTCCCTAACACGACATACCACTAAAGTTGTAGACGATCACGGGTTCAGGTGGGAAGATTCCCAGGTTCGTTACCTGGGCATCCACATGTCCCTCAATCACGACGATATATATAACGACAATTACGGGCCAACACTGAAATCACTCCAGGAGCGCATACAGAGATGGAAAACACTCCCGCTGACGCTCTGTGGTAGAGCCTTCCTGATCAAAATGACGATTCTTCCCAAGCTTCTCTACTTATTCACACATATACCGCTGCTCCTTCCGCAGTCCTTTTTTAAAAGAGCTAAAAGCCTCATTCTACATTTATTATGGGCGGGGAAACCGGCAAGAGTAGCCTATACAACTTTAATACTACCAATGTCCCGCGGTGGTCTCGCACTCCCCGATATGGAGAGGTACTTCTGGGCAGCCCAGGCACAATTTTTGAGCCACTGGTACACCACACACTTTATCCGACCACACGTACAGATAGAACAAGCCCTAGCTTCCCCTAATTTACTGAGAGCGGTCATTATCGGCCACATGCCAATAACCCACAACACAATTAATACCGTCCTGTCCACCAATGCAATTTGGAAAAAACTGGCACGAAAATATAATGTACAAATCAGATTTCCCCCCCTGCTGACAATCAAATTCATCCCAGGCGTTCCCTTAACAGCTGAGAAGGTGCTCCACCAGTGGCTCAATAAAATTAATGTCCAATCCCTTGGCGACTTGTTCCCCGAGGGCACATTTAAAACACCCCAGATGGCCAGAGAAAGAGGAGGTGACTCGTCACTTGACATATTCATGTACTTTAGGCTACGTTACACCCTGCAGTCACTGTTCCCATCATTCCCCCAACAGCCAGAGACATGGGATCTTCTACATAACACGATCCAGGCGAAGGGAGAAGGGAGGTTGACCTCACTGATATACAAATCGCTGCTAACAGATACAGTGACTATAGACACCCGAACGAAGAAACGCTGGGAAATGGCCACCGAAGCCAAGATTCCAGAGGAAGACTGGACTTATATCCTGCGTCAAACCCAGAAAGTGGCGATAAACACACGCCTCAAGCAAATTCATTTTAACTTTGTGCACCAAACCTACTTCAATCGGGCCTAGAAACACAGACAACACCCGGAATCAGGAGCACAATGTGAACGGTGTGGCACCCTGGTAGCTGACTTCTTCCACCTCGCTTGGGACTGCCACGTAGAATCACAGTTCTGGTCTTAAGTCCTACAAACGACAGCTGCAATAATAGGCAAAGAGCTAATACCGCTCCCCTCGGTGGCCCTTCCCAGTTTGACCCAATACCTACAGCCCTCAACAAGGAAGCTGACAGCTCTTCTCCTGGTACTAGCATGCAGGAGAATCGCCATGTCATGGGGCCGCGGACCGGCCCCCTCCCTGACAGCCTGGAAAAAAGACATTCTGTACTATCAAGATATGGACACTGAATTTCTGCAGACACTGCCCCTACACGCACGTCCTCCGGACATATGGGCCATATCTCCTTACGACAACCGCTGACTCACTCAGACTCACAAGAGTAGACCACAAAAAAAAAGAATTAAATGTGCAGACCCTAAAGCACTGCTACCCACGAACTGCAAAAAGGGAGCAACCCACTGCAAAACGCTTGCGTAAAACGACGACATGGGTGAAAGGGATGGAAAGGAGGGTGGTCCGGGAGGCGCAGTGGTAACTGCTGCACCCGGTTGCTGCATGTTTGTTTGTTGTTATGTATAAATCCAAAAACAAAGTTAAAAAAAAAATCTTTGTATACTTTTTTAAAAATCTAACAACCGCGGCATCAATTTAGATGGGTACGAAATCTCAGTCACTAGTGAGGAATGATTGACTTGCCCAGGTTTGAAATGCTTTTTGGGCCGTCTGGAAAAGCCTGCCAATACAATGTACGTTTCCCCCTCTTACTCCCCCCCTCCCTATCATCCTCATAGTTAAGGAGCGTTTACCCAGAAAGCCTCGTAGAGCCCCTCCTGGATCACAGGAAATTGGATGGGAATTAGGCGCTGCTGCTCGGAAATTCCACTGATGGGTGTCAGCAGCTGAAAGAGATGCGTGGTACAGAGAAGGGTGGAAACCGTAGCCTTGTCGAACATGACTCTCTGGCCAGCCAGCTTGCAAACATAGGAGTCAAGTTAACCAACCACACACATAAGCCACCCACCTGCCCCTTGTGAAATGTAGGCAAAAGCGCAAAGGGAATTTCTGGCCCTATTTGAGAGAGAGAAATGTAAGCGGGACAGCAGCAATTTCATAGCACTGCTTACACACTTAAAGAACGGTGGGAAAAGGGTTAGAAACGCCCTCTCTTACACTGCACACACCCAGCTTCTGTTCCGAAAAGGAGGTTCCAGAGCGCTTCCTAAATGGCATCCCGTTTCTGAATTCAAGTAGCACTTTGACCTGCCCAGACATGCTTCCTTGCCGTCTATGTTTTTTTGCAATTCCAAACAAGGAACGGGAAGCCATCGCAATGTGCAAATGTACACATGTACGAGGCATAGGAAGTGCACATTCCGATGCCCTTTGCGCAGCTGGCGCAAGCTAGAAGGATGCGCTAGCTGAAGGCTTCATTTGCGGCGGAAAGCCTACTCGATCGGCCTGGGCCCTGTCGATCATAGTCTGCATAGTCTGCCGTCCTCAAGAACTCCACCATCCAGTTACTATTTGTGCCTCCGATGACAGAATTATAAGTAGCCTGTATTGTTGCCTTGTGGGATTTAACTCATCGCTCATCTACCAAAGCCCAATCTGCCTTCTAAAACAAATGACTTAATTTGCCATCCTGCGCCGGAATGTATTTATTTCCTCCTTACAGACAGTAATGGCGTGTTTCCTCTCGTTTAACTTTATACCATTAATCACTCGGGACGACAAAGGCCTGCTGATATCTCCCGGGAACACTGCCTCATCCATCTGCACGTGTGACACTGCACCCAGTGCAGCGCCATCTGGAGCCCTGGCCAGATCACGGGCGATGAGGGGCTGCACTACCGCGACTGCACGGAGGCGAGGCTGCACTTCTCGCAAATGACTCGGGCAGGGATCTCACATTTACAGGTATAGAAAAGTACACAATTATTTGTGTGCAATAGTGTCAAGAGAATTCAGCAAGCGTGACAAAATGTGATTCATGAAAAGCGGGGTGTGTTGTTGCGAATTCTATACTTTCACGCTGTGCAGGTTATTGAAGAAGCAAAAATCCCGGAATTGGGGTAATTACCGGTATTCAGGGGATGTTACAGGGTCAGAGGTACAGACCGGCAATGTCGCCCACCATCAGGGTCTATTAGCAACCTGGCATGATGATGGATGGATGCCAACAGCTTTTCTTTTTCAAGTAAAAAAAATGGCAACCGGACTGTTTTTCAACTTAAAAAAAATATACAAAACTAAATGTCCGTGAAGGACGCAGGGAGAAGTGCAGTACACAGGCCCTCATTACGACCCTGGCGGAGAGGGGTTTACGCCAGCGTAATGCATGGCGTACCTCTCCGCCAGACTACGACATTCCGTAGCGCCATGGTGATTTTTACGCCTGCTTTTTGCAGGCGGAAAAATCCATGGCGCTACGGGACTTGTTGTTAATTACGCCACCGTAATTTACGGTGGCGTAATTAACGCCTTCCCGACTCCCATTATACCCTATGGGGCAAAAATGGGAATGGGGAAGGGTAAATGGGGATTGGGGACTTACCGCCCCGCCAACCTCGGAATGGGGCGGTAAGTCCGCCAACCCCCATGGCGGTGTTGGCAGCTCTGCGCCATGGTCCATGGTGCAAATTGCACCATGGACCTCCGCCAGGGTCGTAATGAGGGCCACAGTCCCATTTCCCTTTCCATGGCATCAATTGCCACAGAGGGGAAGGACAGAGACTGCAGGAGTGGCGAAGAGCAGGAGATGGAAGAGGCAGCCAGAGGGAAGTTGGGCGTGGGAGACGGTGATGCAGGGATCAGTGGGTGGACGGGCGAAGTGGTGAGGAGGCACGAAATGAGTACATCCTTTCAATCCACAAGGAATATGGCAGCATGAGAAGGCAGCCAATACTATGAGGTAAAGCCAACCTTCCAAGCTTTTTGATCTGCTGGTAGAGGCAAACCTGTCACAGAAGGACTGTGTTTTGACGCAGGACGCCACCTATGTCAGGTGGCGTACCACGTCACCAAGGCAATAAAAGTGAGGTCTGCCCCAGCACGGGCCCCTACTGTGATAAGTCCACACAGACCAAGAAGAATCCTAATACACGACTACATACTCAACCCGAGAAGATGGAGTAATGAGGCTCAAGCCTCGGTATCCAAAAATCACAGCTGATGGATAAAATCTATCGGCAAGAAGACAGATGAGCACGGGCGCGTAGTCCCAGATCCAAGACCAGTGTGTGTGGTCTGTTTATTCCGTGCTCGTCTCCGGTGATCCAGAGATAAGCCCCTTCAGCAACTAGCAGCAAGGTGGGGCGTGTGAAGATCCCACGCTGTAGTCATGCACAGGGTGACACAGTGCAGTCAGCTGCACTCACTCTGCTTGCATTGCTGGGATCAAGTGAGCATCTTCAGCGACACTACACACCGACCCGATTTAAGCATAACAAATAAATAAAAAAGGAGAGATCTAAACAATCCCGGATGCCCGGGTGAGCGGCAGGTGTTCACCTGCGTGGTTCGTGCTGCTGGGAATCGGACCGCACATGTAGAATACCAGAGCTACTGCATCTGCAAACGTGAGACTTCAATCTGGTTGAACCCAGCCCCCTCTGCCATTTACTGCAAGTGTTTGAGGTGCCCAGCTAGCAGCCCTTGTAAGGGTGCTTGTGCAGCCCTGGGGTGGGGGGGAGCGGGGTACGTAAATCAAGTGGGCACACTGCAAGCCCGAGCTTGTCAAGCTGTGAACAGGCGTGGAGGTGTTCCTACACTCATAAAGGGAGGGGAGTTACTGCCCCACTATTGTCGATTTGGAGGATGATGTGTTATCCACCCCGTCCTCAAGAACTCCACCATCCAGTTACCGCAAAGATGGGGGAAGGGATCGAGCCATAGTCAAGGGCCTCACCGAGGGTTCGTGGGGAGCCCTGTTCCTGTGTTTCACATCACTGGTGCTCCAGCAACACTTGGGCCCAGGTGGGACATGTGGGTCGAGAGGCTGGAAATGTTCATTGACACGACAAAGGAGACCGACCAGAGGGCGATGAAGGGTATGCTACTCTTCAACACCGGCAGCAAAGTGCACTGAATCTTTAAGACTCTGCAACCCTGAGACAACTTTTACGAAGAATCCAAGGGCGCTTTGCAGGCATACTTCAGACCACTTGTCAAAAGGGACTGTTAACATTTCCGGCTCTGTCAAGCACATAAGGGGACCTCAGAGTCACTAGATGGCTACCATGGCCCTGGCAATGTCTTGCCGCCTTCACGAATAAACTGATGAAATCAGGGTGAGATAATACAACGTTGTGAGGAGTCAGAAATGCAAGATGGACACAAAGGTATCATTTTCTCAATGTTTGCCATTTATAAAAATAAAAAGGGGTGACATAAATGCCAATCCTTCCCTATCCTAACGAGGATAACACTCTAGCAAACTAAAACTAAAGAAAGATGACCCAATGTTCAAACGTCTTTGCCCTCACACAAATACATACAACAAAAGTGTACAAGGAATATTTGTCTGTCTTCCGTTCAACAAAACAGTGCAAAAGTTCAAATTTATAGTTTTTATAAAGTACTCCTTGTGACCAGGGTTGGGCTCCCTTCTCCTGGATCAATTCACAAATACCCTTGGAAAAGTTCTAATTCAATAAAGTTCTGTTCAACACAAAATGTCTTTTCCATCCTCTGCGTCCTTCCACTTGGTAAAGTAAATTTCTCTTTCACAAAACACTAGTTCATAAACCAAGGCAATTGATTTCCTCCACACAAGGTCTTTCTCAGGATGCAAAGCAAATATTAGCATATCACTATTATTCTTCCAATGGAATACTTTTGTCAGGATAGCAACAGTTTGTCAAAATGATAAAGTTACCAATGTCTTTCCACAACACCTTTTTACCACAAGCACATTTCTTCAAATCAACTGTTTAGTTCCTGGTCTTCTCGCCTGCCAGGACTCCCTTTTGTGGTTCACTATCGTTCCATGAAGAAAAGAAAACTCCTACTAGTACAGTCTGTCTCTTCTATTAGTGGCATTATGGGTTACAGATTTCCCCCAACTGGTGTCTCAGAGAAGGAGAATTGCACCCTTGTTGCTTTATCTCTTTGTTATAGTCTCTGCACTGTTGGCAATGTGGGTTACAGCTTTCCCCAAGTTGACATCTTATAAATGGAGAATTGTGCCCTTTTTGCCTTCTTATTCTACTTGCCCAGTATTCAAAACAGTCAGATTTTAGCAAACGTCACACTAGGAGTGCCCCAGGGTTACCTTCTCTGGCAGGTCATCTCACCGGCTTTGTTTGGCGTCTCTGTGTTGCTCCATGTTGCTGCGGTGGACCCTCTGCGGATCAGTAATCCAGTAGTCCGTACCTGCCACCACCTGCACGGCCCCCCTCTTGAGCCTTGCTGGCCCGCTGGGTCTCTGCATCCTCCAGCACGTCCAGGGAAGTCACGTTGGGAGCACGTCTCCCATACAGCTTGGCTTCTCTCCCTGCAGCTGACTGCTGCGTTTACTCTGCAAAACCACATGCCTTCTCTTCCTGTGTCGGCTTCTGCTGGCGTTCGCACTCCTACTGCAGCTCCAACTGCTTCGGTGTCATTCCGAACTGCTTCTGCTGCTCCTTTCCTTCTCCACAGTTGTTGTCTATTTTCAGGGATAAATGTTCCGCTCAGGTGCCTTGCCTTCAAACAACTAGACCACATATTCCCTTCAGTGGCATCTTTGACCATCATTGTCTCTTGTTCCATCTTCCTCGTCCCAGTACCACAGGCATTATGGATCTTTAAGTCCATAATGGGTTTGAGTCTTTTATGTCTATTCATTTCTATTTGATTGATGAACTGGATGTCATCAGAGTTTAGAGAGGTTAAGTGCATAGCAGTTACATTGGTTTGCTCTACTTTACAATATGCCATCAATGCTCCAGGGGGAATAGGGGAATCATGAGTTAAAGAGGTCACCAATTCCCCTTGATATGAGTCCCCCCCATGCTATCCTCCCTCATAATACCACCACTAGGGTCAGGATCAGCCAGAAGCTGCTTTCCCCATGCCACATGAGAGGAGGCCTTAGTGATGATCACACTAGAGTCATCACAGTGTCAACCGCACTTGGGTGCCAGATATAATGCTGCAGAGGATTCTGGAGCACGGCCGCACCCAGGAGCTGTCCACCTCCAGGGCCATGCAGATGGAAGAAGCATCCAGAGGGGGAAGAGTTGAGTCGGTGCATGCAGTAGTGGCGAGAGGATCGTCGAACCCAAGGGGGTGCTTCAACAGGTCAGCAAAACAAAGCCAGCAGAAGCCACCTAATGGTCAGCAAAAGAGCTGTGATGCGTTTGGAGGTGCAGCACCTCATGAACAAACCTGCCCAGTAGCAGGCCTCACATGCATGAGATGCGGCAAGCCCAATCTTATTGTACAGGACACACTGGCTGATTACCCAGTCAAGTCGACCATAACCGACACCACTTCATGCTCGCCGGCAATGAGTCACAGCCCTGGAAGATGATCAGTCCGGTGCAGGTTAGAGGGTGCTGTGGACACTGAAGAAGCATTTTTCATATGCTTGGGTTGTCCGGGACAATGGAGGAAGCCACGGTGCTCTGTATCCATTCTGGATACCAACATGCCCATTCTAATTGACAATGGGCAGCATCTGTAAACATGACACCTGCTGCTCAGTTCCAACGTCTCTGACCCGTGCCGAAGTTGCAATCTCCAAGAATTTGCATCTTCACCTATGAAAGCTCATCACCTTTGCCTCTCAACGGTGCCTTCTAGACAAGAATATGGCATGAACAAGAGGCAGTCGAGGCAACTTTCTACGTGACCCCAGTAGCCAAACACTCTCTTAAGTTGCTCAACGGCGGAAGATCTGGGGTTGGTACAGTTTGCTTTCCAAGTTTACCAAACTGACAGACTGCTTGCTGGAGAAGTTTCATTACCTCTTTGAAGGAGTCCGATGCATGAAAGGGCACAAAGTCCGCCTGCATGTCGACAAGTTCATGCATCCAGTAGGCCTGCATCACGGACGGATTCTATTGCACTTACGATTTAAGGTGGAAGAAGAAATTGCAAAGTTAGAGAAGCTAGGTATAATTAGGCATGTCGAAGATCCCACGCCGTGGGCATCGCCCATAGTGGTTGCAAACAAGCCCAAATGCCCAGAGGAAGTGAAGATATGTGTGTACATGAGACTGCACAACAAGGCCATACATAGGAAACAACACCTGAAGTCCACGCTTGACGACATCTTGGCAGACCTACAAGGAATCAGGGTGTTTTCTACTGTAGACCTCAAGGCTGGATACCACCAGGTCACGCTGTATGTCGATTCAAGACCCAGAACTACCTTCTCATCGTATTTGGGGCTCTTTCGCTACAAGCGTCTTAGCTTTGGAGTTTCTTCTGCAGCAGAAATGTTCCAACACACCATCTGGGGCATGCTGGTGGACCTCCCTGGGGTGTTTAATGTGAGTAATGATGTCCTCATTTTCTCCCAGTCTCACAAAGACCACATGCCACGGCTGACAGCGGTGATGGAGAGGATCGGCCAACATCGGCTAACACAGAAAAGGCGGAAGTGGGGGTTCATGGTATCGACGGTTGATTGTTTGGGGGTTTGTGTTTCATGAAGGGGGGTTGTCCCCAGATCCGCGCAATGCTGGGGGCATCAAGGGGGCTGAGTCCCCGGCATTCCCATCTGAAATTAGTTAATTTCTGCTAATTTCTGGCGACGATCGCTTAAATACCAGGCACCGAAGCACACTGCGCGCAAAGCCTGTGCAGAAAAAGGGTGCAGTGTTGTGCAAAGCAGAAGCGCAAGATGCTGGCCAACCATCTGTCAGGCCTACACTTCCACCACGCACACGTGACGTGTGATAATTTCCGGCGATGATCGCTTAAAGACCAGGTCTCGGAGCCTGCATAGGCAAAGGGTGCAGTGTTCTGCGCCGCAGGTGTTAGGTGCCATAATGTGGCGACCCTAGGACTCTGTCACACCATAGCCAGAGCCATCACCGGAGCCAAACTTGACTATTTCAACACTCTCTTTGCAGGCACTTCTGAGCGTAACTTGTGCACGTTTCAAACGATTCAAAACAATGTCCTCTGGGCCACCCTAGGCTTGTCCAAGTACGACCACGTCTCAGAGGCCAGAAAAAATGCCCACTGGTTTACAATCTGTGAGCGGATTGAATTCAGTACTCTGTCCATCACACACAGGTGCCTCACCAACACTGCCCCGGCCTACCTCTCACGCTGAGTGGAAACATACACCCCACCTTGCCTATTAAGATTCACAAACAGCCATTTGTTCAGAATTCCTGAATTAATTCGAAAGATGGCGGGAGGATCGAGTTTTCCTGTCATGGCCGCAAAGTTCTGAGTAAAGAACCCTCTTACTGGACTCTTCAGAAAAAACCCGAAAACCTGGCTTTTCAACTAAAACACCCTCTGCTAAGACTCTAAGACACTAGATTCCTGTAACTCCCCCAAACGGTCTAGCCAACCCTTGCAATTGTATTCTTGTCTGATTGGTGCCATCAGATAATGGAGTACCCTTGTTTCCCACCCCAATGTATTTTACATGTAGCCTCATCCAAAGGAACTAGCGCCTAGATACCTAAGGGTTCAGTGTGCTGCAACAAATGCAAAAATAAATAAATACATCCCCAACCTCGCCACAATCACAGGACCCCTAAGGGTTCTGACCAAGAAGGATCAGGACTGTTGCTGGGGACATGTGGAACAGGGTGTGTTCTGTGCCACCCAGGAAGCATTGGTGGCTGGCACGACCATGACGTACTTTGACCCTACAAATACCACTGAGATTGTTGTGGATGCCAGCCCGGTGGGCCTGGGCGTTGTACTGCTGCAGGTCAATGGCCAGGGTGAAAGGAGGCCAGTAGCATATGACAGCAAGGCATTGACTCTCGCGGAACACCACTACTCACAAATCGAGAGGGTGGCACTCCCGGACTTGTGTGGGTACAAGCACTTTCACATATACATTTATGGTCATCCAGTGACCATGTTCACCAACCACAAGCCACTTATCATGGGGGAGGGTCTGTCCACCAGCCTCCGATCTGGCTTGAGAGATGGCTGCTCCAGCTGCAGGAATATGGGGTCACGCTGCTGTTCAAAGCCAGGGTCTTCAATACGGTGGATTATGTGTCCCGTCACACTGTAGAGAAGGAACAAGTGGACGCAGATGACGACACAGAAGAGTTTGTGGCAATGATTACCAGAGCCTCCATACCCAACTCCATGTCACTGGCTGACATTTCTGCCGCAACACGTCTGGTTGCTGGACTGCATAATTGGATAGGTCAGCTACAGACAGGACAATGGAGAGGGTTTCTGTCCATGACACAGAACAGAATGCAAGAGGCTCAAGCATTCCAACAAGGGCTGGAATGTGAGGAGCGAGCTGTTTGTAGGACAGGAAGGAGTGCTCCTCTGTGGGATGCAGCTGGTCATGCCGGTTGAGCTACACAACCAAGTACTCAGCCTGGGACACATTAGGGCACCAAAACGAAGGCATGCCTCAGTGAAAAGGTTTGGTTTCCGGACGTGGAAGGAAAAGTGAACAAGGCCATCAACCGGTGCACGTGGTGTGTAACGGCCAGGCACTAGCAAAGGGGCTGCCAATTGCCTCCCCGGATTGAGCATCTGTTACATGGCAGGTGCTTAACCTTAACTTTGGCACCGCTCTGCAGTCAAAGCACTTCCTATTGGTGCTGGATGAGTTCTTGCGGTATCCGCTAGTACTACTATTTGAGTCCACGGCGGCAGGAGCAGTCATCCCGCTAATTGAGAACATGTTCAAAGCTCATGGAATGGCGGAATCAGTAAAGTGGTACAATGGATCCACATTCTAGCGTGCGGAGTTTGCCAGGTTTCTGAGCTTTTATGGTGTTTCGCATCAACGCATCTCCCCCTGCTGGCCGGGAGCAAATGGGGACGTGGAGAGACCATGTGAACACTTAACAAGGCATTCAGGATAGTCATGGACAAGGAGCAACCGCTCGAGCAGGCACTCAGATCATATCTCAAGATGTACCGCACCACGGCACTACAGGTATTGCCCCAGCAGAGGTGTTCTTCGGGTGCAAGGTGAGATTGCTCATCCCCGAGCATGAATCCGGGATCCGATGAGGATGCGAGAAACACAGGAACACACAAACGAGAGGGAGACGATCCAGCGCCGGCTGGCTGCACAGCCAATGGAGGTGGGAGACCTGATTCTTGTACGGATGTGACATCTAGTCGACAAGCTTTGTTTGCCCCACAACACGGCCCCCTGGACGGTCACTTACAAACAAGAATCAATGATCACTGCCTTGAGAGGGTGAGAGTCACTGACAAGAAATTGCTGTTAGTTCAGGCGTCTCCAAGGCAGACCCAGGCATAAGCAGCTGCCCAACTGAAGTGAGAGTCGCTCTGCTACAGATAACCAGCACACTCAGGCTTCAGGATGACGGAGGACCGCTCGTGGAGGAGACCACCTCGGTACCGCCAGAGGACTGAGCGGAGGGCTCCAGGGAGGCTCTGAGATTACGTGCTTGAGTGAGCCCAGGCGAAGCGACGTTCAGTTGCTGTCAAGTTTGTTATGTCCAGGTTTGCAAGATTTGTTGGTTTTGTTGATGTTTGGAAGGGATGTTGTGATGCAGGATGCCACCAATGCAATAAAAGGAAGCTCCACCCCAGCACAGGCGCCTAGTCTCAGATCGAAGACCAGCGGGTGGTGTCCGTTTACTTCGGGCTCATCTACGGTGATCTGGCGATAAGTCCTTTTCAACAGACCACACAGCCAGGGGTGTCTTGTTTTACTTTTTATACAGTAATGTGGAGGGGCGATACTGTAAGACCTCGCTGCCTGTGCAATACAGTGTTCTCTTTTTAGTTGACGCGCGGAGTGGTCGACGAGTGGAGCAGTCCTGCAGTTACTCTACGCTAGGCTGTTTTGAGCGGAGTCCTTCTGCTCTGTTTACTCTGCTGGCCAACTGGGAGGAGCAGTGGTTAAAAGCACAGTTAGACCGCGGAGCGGCCGCAGAGTGGTCGACGAGTGGAGCAGTCCTGCAGTTACTCTACCCTATGCTGTTTTGAGCGGAGTCCTTCTGCTCTGTTTACTCTGCTGGCCAACTGGGAGGAGCAGTGGTTAAAAGCACAGTTAGACCGTGGAGCGGCCACAGAGTGGTCGACGAGTGGAGCAGTCCTGCATTTACTCTACCCTATGCTGTTTTGAGCAGAGTCCTTCTGCTCCGTTTACTCTGCTGGCCAACTGGGAGGAGCAGTGGTTAAAAGCACAGTTAGACCGCAGAGCGGCCGCGGAGTGGTCGACAGGTGGAGCAGTCCTGCAGTCATGACAGGCAGGACGGCGACGGAGGAGACCGAGGAGCGTCGCCTCAGGAATACAAGATCTAAATGAGACGGCGTGCCTCCCAACAACAAGGAGAACGAGGACCCGGTAGGACAGGAGGAAGTTGCAGAGATAAGAGGTAACAGGAAAACGGTAACAGGTACCGGTCCTTCTCCGGTAACACTAAGACCAAGGCAGCAGCGTATCCCCGTTTTGAAGATGCCTCTTATTAACTCTATCACTACCAATATTACCAACAACCCTACCGACTTGTCGTACTCCCATAATACCTCAAGCACCTTTCCTGTTAGTGCACCCCGATCCTCTTTAACACTCGGAACCCCGTACCTTCTGGTCAGCCAGCATGTGAAGGCAGGAGAACTCTTGTGATCCCAGCGCAGAGGGGGGTGATGGAGGCAGGGCGCGCACCACACGATGAACCTTTTGACACCACGAAGGTGTTAAAAACGGGAACCAAAGAGCGTACCAGTAGGGGCCCTACTGACTGTACTGCGCCCCCCTATGCAGACATAGTGACTGCTTACATAACTGGCCCCAAAGTTATCATTACTGACCCAAATGCCAACCCCATGACAGCAAACAAGGCAAATCAACTTGCATTTATTAACAACAGCCATCCACCAGCCCCTCTTACCGTGTTTGAAGCGGGGAAATTGGAGGGGGCCCTACTTTGTGATCCGTGTGCCCCGGGAGGCGCTCTGGAGGCGTTGGAGGAACCTGCTACGGGGGCGGTCTCTGCGGGAAGATCGACGACGGCCGTGTTGTCTCCGGCTATCCTCGGGGGAGTGGAGGTCACTGCGGACGTCCATGCGCCCGGTGAGGAAGCGGGACATGGCGGGGGGTCGGCCTCGTTGCCGCGGGCCGAGCCCCAGCCTGGAGTAGACGCCGCACCTTGCACGCCCGGCACAACAGCCGTGGAGAAGGCGGTGTCAGTGGTGGCGGCCGTCGCCGGTGGCGCTGCTTGCGGGGGGAAGAGGGGGGCCTCCGGCCCGCAGGGCTAGAAGCGCCGAGCGAATCCCCAGTGGAGGAGGGGGAGAGGATCCAGGCTGTGGCTGGGAAGGGAGAGGAATTAGAAGCCCAGCTCACAGCCGTAGAAGACACTGACACCTGCTGGCAGCCTGAGGGTATGGCTGAGGCCAGAAGAGACAGAAGAAAGGAACGAGCATTCACGACCCAGAAACAAAAGAAACTGAATGGGGGAAAATTGCTCACAAAACCCTATTACAGAGGATCAATTCAAAAAAGCAAATCATCTAAAGTCCCTTCCCACAACCAGATGGCAAACTTCTTTAAAAAAAGGGAGTAAGCACCCCCACCCCTCAAAAAGAAATTTCGGACGGTGAGCTTCTGGAGGGGTGGGTGGCGGTTGAAGAGTCCATCCTAATAGAAAAACCAATTAACAGACAAGAGGAGAGGGGTGCCGCTAAACAGTCAATTGTGGCCAAACCGTTACAATTCGAAACGCCTGTAAGGTGGCACTTTGGGAAACCTCCTCTGGCCTCGCCCATTCACCACCTTCCCGCAGCGACGGCAGGGACGCTCCCCCGGGGCCTAATCTGATCACCGGTACCACGAAGAGCACCCCTGAGAATGTGGAGGAGATGGGGGACAGAACTGAGGGGCTTCAATATGGACACCCGCCAGGGGAAACCTCAGGTCATACCCCCCTCGACCGCTCGAAGGAAGTGGGAAGTCCCATGAGAGGTAAAGGGCATCAAGCCAACCTCAAAACAACCTGGCAAAGACACTGCCGTGTGGTGCCTTGGGAAAACCAACACTGGTCCCCGAGGCGTGCCCTACCCCAGGCAGACCAAGGGTGGGCAGAGACTCCTTACCAGGGAGTGTAAAAGAAACACCACACAAGAAAATAGACCTAGTGGGAATAATGTCTACAGTGATGATTGCCCTAACACCTTTCAATAAATTGTATGAAGCCCTGAATGACTCGGTGAAAGATCAAGCAGTAATTATGGCCTTAATGGACACTAAGTTAATATACTTGGAAAAATATATACTGTCCAAGGAAGCGAGACAAGAGAACACTCGGGATCAAGGGTCATCGTGCTCACTGGACGTGGAGAGGAAAACTCAGGGATCCCAGACCAGTGACAAAAGCTGGAATAAAAACAGCGACCTGACCCTGAACTTAGAGGGTAACAACTCAAGAGCCCAGACGAGCGATAATAGTCGGAACAAATCAAGTGTTCAGTCGTCTGCTGGAAAGAAGGTGGCGACTACGCTGGAGAATGGGTGTATTAACTTAGACTGTCCAGGCATAACCCCGATTGCAGCAGAAAAGGGGCTGGGGGGCAAACCCAAATGTAAATGCCCAAATGTAAAACAGAAAGACCTCGAAAACTTCTTCAACAAGAAGTTGAACTTAGTGGACAACCCACACTTAAACACAACATCAGTTCAGGATAAAGTAGAAGCCAAGAAGGTCTTACTAAAGACACAGTGGCCCTCATTACGACCCTGGCGGAATCCGCGGTGCTAAATGCACCGCGGAGCATGGCGGAAAGCCGCCGATAGCGCCATGGGGGTTGGCGGATTTACCACCCCATGCCGACCTTGGCGGAGCGGTAAATCCCCAATCCCCATTTTACCCTTCCCCATTCCCATTCTTGCCCCATAGGGTATAATGGGAGTGGGGAAGGAGTTAATTACGCCGCCGTAAAGTACGGCGGCGTAATTAACAACGAGGTCCCTTAGCGCCATGGTTTTCTCCGCCCGGTAAAACCAGGCGGAGAAAACCTCCATGGCGCTAAGGGAACTCGTAGTACGGCGGACGGGTCCGCCGCGATTAGCGCTGGCGGAAACCCACTCCGCCAGGGTCCTAATGAGGCCCAGTCTCCATCAAAATTTCCAAGACGTACCGCAACAGCGAGACGAAGAATGGGGACAAGAGAAACCTCCAACGTCAAACCACTGGGAAAGGGAGAATCGAGAAAAAGAAAATACTCGGAGGAAGAGAAAGTGGAGGAAGAATTCAATTCAATGGAAGCCCTATTGAACTTAAGCACATACACAGTTGAAGATTCTGAAACAGATATCCCTCTGCCTAAGTCCAGATCACAAAATGAAAGTGTGCCCAGTTGTGATCAAGCAGCGGATCTCTACGCAAGGCATCAAAGGGAGAGAAAGCACAGTAAGGAACAACAAAGACCAATGGAAGTGAAAAAGAAGGCCCAAAAGCCCTCCCGACCCCAAATCCCAAAGATAAGAAGAGAGTGCAACTCTCCCCAAGACACATGCAAGGACGATGTAAGCACGAGAGGCAAGAGGCACGGGCAGAAAGAGCCCAAAGTTGGGAAGAACTCAGAGCCTCTCCCCAGCAATGGGCAACTAAACAAAGTAAGAGAACGAAGTAGAGGCCGATTGCGGCAGGAGAGGAGTAATGAAAGGATAAGGAGAGGAAACGAACAAACGTATCACGACGGACTTCGCGATCTTCAAGCTAGAGAGAAGGTCTAGAAATCAAGATGAATTCAGGTTAAGTAGAAACTCAGTGTTGTACATCTTTGAACAAGTCCCGAACCTACGACATCTGACTTCCCAAGACCTGAAAATCGTTGAAACATGTGAGAATGGACGGAGCGATCAGGCCTACTTACATATATCGTCACTACTAATAAGCAACATCTTGAAGGATGAGAAAGACAATCTGCGGTATTTGGGATACGATCTGAAAGAAATCCAGGACATTCAAAAACTCCAGTACCACCGGATGCATGGTAACTCAGCGACGAGATCTTCAACAAGAACCAACAGAACAGTGCCTGATCACAAAGGCCACTATAAAGATAAAAAAACTGCTGGTCGAGTCAAAAGTTCCACTCCACAAAGGACAAGCGATATACACATGGCCCTAATGGGCCGAGGGCAAGGAAGATGAGGGAGGAGTCACCTCATCAAGACCGTAGGAAACACTCCGAGTGTAACCGAGCAAGTAACCCAGAAAGATGGCCAAAAGGACCGGGTGAAAAAATAAGAATTACAATAGCTGGAAGTCCCCAGATAACCTCCCGAGAGGAGAGAGGCTGTGACATCAGGAGCCCGGTCAGACAACCCAATAGAAAATGGATATCCAACACACGACAATATGCAAACAAAATCTAGCAATTAGTGCATAGAAAACCCTTGTTGAGCCAACTGAAGACGCAACTGCCCCTGATAATGGGCTCTTGGAATACATGAGGGTTTTCCCACCTGACGGCAAGCTCAGATGTCAACCTAGGAGCATTTGACATTCTGTGTTTGCAGGAAACCTGGCTGCTGACGAAACCTTATCTCAATGGATACATCTTGACCTTTACTCCGGCAGAGAAGGGAGCCACGGGAAGACCAAGAGCGGGTCTCGTGACGGCAGTAAGATCAGGATGTGGCCTAGTGCCTCTGGCAGACTTACATCTTTCTCCACTTATTCAGGCTACCAGACTCGAATGGCAACCAGACAATGTTGCAATGGGGAAGGAAAGTCCCCTACAAAATCTTTTAGTGATCAATACATACTGGAACCCGGCTGAGACTACGACAGACCATTATCTAGAGGGCATTGATAATCTCCTGGAGGATGAAAGTGAAAACCAACAAGCCACCCTGTTTATTATAAATGGAGATCTAAATTGCACATTGGGTGATGACGTGACTCCGATATGTACGAGATCCACAATGGAAGGGGACAGAGCTAAACGATGGAGTAACCTGATGGACAAATGGGATATGCACAACTTGCACTGGCTGCGTTCCAAAGAGAACAAGAAAATACCAACATGGCAAAGAAATGACCAAAAAGGAACTATCGACCACACTTTTGTATCAAAAGCTCTACTGAGTGTGGCAAAGTCTTTTGATGTGGTGTAAACGATCAACAGTGACCACAATATTTTAAAAACGACCTGGCATTTCTGTAAGCCAGTGCAAGAGCTCATGATGCAAGGTCTAGAAGCTAATCCCAGTGGTAATCGCTTAAAGTTAACGGCGAAAGCCATCAGCGAAATAACGTCGGCATATAAAACTATCAGCAACAAGCTTATCGATAAGCCAGACGCAGTCGCCACTGTGGACTACGTGCCCTTACTGGAAACCAATGCAGACCAAAGTCACAAGAGGACCCTAAGAAAGCAGTCCACAAACACAGCTACAATAAGGAACTGGTGAAGCAAAGGGCGTCGTTGAGAAAAATCCGAAGACTGGCGAAAATCTCAAATTCCACAAACTTGCAAACGAAATATCGCTTAGCGCATCGCCAGTATAAAAACTGGTTGAGACATCAATGTGCAAGTCTCCTACAACACGACGCAGAACAAATGCTTCGTACACTTACGAAGAAAAGCAGTAAAGAATTCTGGTCCTTGATCCACGCGAAAACATCGAGTAGCCAGACCAACCTCCAGAACAACGTCAGTGAAGATAAATGGGTGGATTTTTTTCGAATCTCTATATAAACAAGAGGATAGCTAGCCACTGACCACCTGGGGGCGCCAAGAGCCAGATTGGGACATACCTTGTGACAGCGACTCTATAACAGTGAAGATTAAAAAGCTAAAACATTCCAGAGCGCCAGGACCAGATGGCATTTCCAATATAGATCTGAAGAACAACATTGTTATTTGGGCGCCACTTATTGGGCAGATCTTCCAGAATTGTAACATCTCTAAATCTGTGCCCCCCTCCTGGAAGACGTCAAACGTGGTCCCGATTTTCAAAAAAGGAGCGAAAGAAGATCCAAGAAATTAACGTCCGATAGCACTCTTGGACGTTATTGGGAAGGTCTTTGGCTCTTGCGCCTTGGAGGGCCTGAACAACTGGCTAAAAGAATCCAACTACAGAGACCAATTCCAGACGGGGTTTGTCAGAAACATCGGCACCACTGCAAATATCCTGATTTTATGCTCTCTGAAAGCAAGGGTCCAACAAGGAGCGCCAAGAATATTCATGGCCTTCGTCGACCTTGTGCAGGCGTTCGACCGGGTGAGCCGTGAACGCCTGTAGGACAAACAAGTTGGCAGGAACTGTTCGGACAAAATCTTGGCCCCAATAAGAGCTCTATACGAAGGCACTACCATGAGAGTCCGGCTGAATGGTGCAGGGACGTTATCAAAAGTAATCCAGACTGCCAGAGGAGTAAAGCAGGGCTGTCCCCTAGCGCCAGCACTGTATAATGCCTACATCGCAGATCTGGAAGACGATTTCACCAAAACTAGATGTTTTCCACCGTCAGTAGGAGGAGAGAAAATACAGAGACTCCTTTATGCGGATGACATCATCTTACTCGATCAGACAGTGGTGGGGCTACAAAGGCAATTGAACAGCCTGCTCAAATATCTGGGAAACAACCATTTAGAACTGAACAAAAGCAAAACCAAGATCATGGCTTTCGAAACAACAACCCGAACAGCAGGCAAAGAAAAATGGAGTGTTGAAAATGAAAAAATCGAAATCGTAAAGAGCTTTAAATACTTGGGAGTGACGCTAAGTAACAGCACCACCGAAATACCAATGCAGGAGATGCTAATAGCAAAACGAAGACCCTGTCAAGCCAAGCATGGATGATCGACAAGAAATTTGGAAAGTTCACATTGATCCCAGTCCTGTCTTTTTTCAAAGCTGAGGTCATCCCGAGCATAACATATGCAGCTGAAGCCATGCCCCAAATCCCGGAAAAGTTTTGGGACCGACTGGAAGGTCAATTTTGGAAGAAGGTACTGGGGCTACCGATGTCAG